>NC_051274.1:7540981-7910981 GCF_015220745.1 Sebastes umbrosus
AATTTATTTAATACATTTCCAGGAAAAGAATTAACAAAATGAATTGATCTGCTTTATTTCCATGTCTGTTGGTAAATTGATGATAATTAGTAAATAACCTCTTTGAAATTTCTCAACAAAAAAAAACTCCCTGAATCATGACATTAATGACATCAGCTACCAGGTTACATTAGTGTCGACAATAAGTCACACAATGGTGAGATTTGTGCCTGATCAGAAGTGTCTTCTATTAGTTTTAGTTTTCCACCTTCGATGAAGAGCAGCTGCTTCTCAAGTCTAAGCGCCCTATTTTAACCATGAGATGCTATTTTAGCATATCAATATTAAATTATGTTTATAATAAAGTAATTTTTGACAAATTGAGGTAAATATTGGGGTGATTTGAAAGTAATTCCAAAGAAATTTCAAATAGGTGACTTGCTAATTATCACCTAATTACCATGAAATTTGCAGACCTGTAAAATGAAGTGTTACCAAATATAGTCATGGATTAAGGTTACATGATATAGTCCATAATTCTACGGTCTGGTACCACTGACTCAGTGTTTACAATTTTAAAGCTTCTACCTAGATTTCAGAAGTGGCAGACAAAAACAATGAGTGGCCAGTAGAAATGTTCAGTGACCTGCAACAGTGGCAGGTGAGGAAAAAGGTTACTTCCAGACCCTGTCTAAAACAGTCCAAAAAATATAAGTAAACATGAACAACTCTCTCCCAAATCCCCAAAACTAGAGTGCTAAAACTCAAACTAGTGATGTCATAGGATAACACGTTTGTAACTGCTCCATAGACAATGAATTGGAAGAGATGACACTGAGAGCATCCAGGGGAATGTTCTCAGTATATGGTTCATTTTCTGTTTCACAACTGGCAACGCTACGATAGGATAAAGCTCATTTGGGTACAAAAGAGACATGAATGTGTGGGTCCACAGAATGATTGTCTATGGAGCAGCACCAGACTTTATACCCTATGACATCAAGTGTGAGACTTCTCTGGTTTCTCACTTTGAGAGAGAGGAGCTCATGTTCACAAATATTGATTGAACTTTCTTAGTCCATGGAAATAACATCTTGGTATCGGTGGTGTTCCCCTTTTAAGAGTGTACTCTAATGGTGGGTAAAATATCTGGTCAACTGGTCTTGAGGCTAACTATTGAGAAATAGGGTTTTGTTTAGGTAACGCTGGCTGTTTGACCCGGGATGACCCGGGATAACCTGAGTGTCCTATCTCGTTCCAGGTTGCTGTGAGAGCCTGCTTTCTGGGAGTCACTTTTGGCTGTGGCTTAATTATAAGCTGCTCTGAAACCACTTGGACACATTTTGGCTGGTACGTACATATGTTCAGGCGTCACTCATTTAGTGTGATCAGTTTAATTTTTTTTAAGTAACATGACGCTGCTGTGTAGAAATGCATTTCATTGTTTTATTTTGTATTAAATTGATATTAAGTATTGTTTATTGTTAGTTTAACCTTGTACCCACCCCATACTATGCTCCCGACCTTTTTTTTTTATCTTGTATTGTTTTACACATTTGAATCCCAGTAAATTAAATTTGGCATAATTATGATAACTCCTTGGTTAAGAGAGAGAGAGAGAGAGAGAGATACACAGTGAACCAGAGCATGTACCATATTTTGTAACCCAGACCTGCTGCAGTTGAACATGTGTATTAATCGTGCCTCTCTGCAGGTACATGTGCTCGCTGTCCTTCTTCCATTACTCTGAGTACCTGGTGACGGCCTTCATCAACCCTCGCAGCCTGTCGCTGGACTCATTCCTGCTCAACCACAGTGTGGAGTATACCCTGGCTGCTGTCTCATCATGGGTGGAGTTCACTGTGGAGAAGCTGACCGTTCCAGGTTGGTGTGTCTTCAGTCTCTTCGTCACTGCACTCAGTCCACTCAGAACTGTCATCTGTATTTTTGTTGATGGCACACAAAAGGTTTGCCTGTCAGTATTCCAGCATATCAGTATATAACGTCTGGTTAAGTAACATTTACCTCAGGACATGTATAGACTGGGCATACAGAGCATGAATGAGTTAACAGTGTAATGGCTAAGTCACATGGTGAGTCTCTGAAGTTCCTGAACATGTCCCAGTGGCCGCCTGAGTCTCTATCAGTCTTTGAAAAAAAACTGCCGCACCCCATGTTTAACAGATCTAGAAAGTTCTCCAACCTTCTACTCATTACAGAGCAGGATGGTTTGTGCTCCTTCCAGTTCATCAGTTTATGTCTATTGGTTTTTTATCCGTAATATTGTCTGTGCTCTTCTCACTGGTTGGGCATGGCTCTGTTGGGAAAAGGTGATGTCACATATTTCTGTGTACCAGTTAGAATCTGATGATATAGATGTGGTTGCTTGTTTGTGTCAGACATAAACATATCAGATCTGAATCCAGCATCATTTCCACTTACGGAACTAGGGCAGTGTATTGGTTACGATTCAAAATATTACGATATATTGCGATACTGTATGCAAGGCGATATATTGTTTATTTTAGGAAAAGCGATTGAGACCATAAACTCATGTTTACAATGTTTACTGAGGTAATAAATCAAGTGAGAAGTAGGGTCATTTTCTCATAGACTTCTATACAATCAGACTTCTTTTTGCAACCAGAGGAGTCGCCCCCTGCTGGCCGTTAGAAATAATGTAAGTTTAAGGCACTTAAGCATTGGCTTCACTTCTCAGATCCGGAGGTTAGCCCACTGGTCCCACGTTATTTCCAGTTGCAGTGTATGTGAAGGACATCAGCTGACAGGAAGTAAACATGGACCCAAACTGTTGCCTAGCAATGCAGTTCCGTTGAAATGTGCTTTTCAGACAGAGGGTAAACACTGGCATATTCAGGCAGACAGTATGAGGAAGATAAATGTTTTTTTTAACATTACAGCATGTAAACATGTTCTAGTAGAAACACAAAATACAAGTATGAGCCTGAAAGTGAACATAACATGGGACCTTTTGAATGAGTTTGAAGGATTCTTGAGTCAAACAGAACTCCATCACAGATCCTACATGACCTGCATCTGGACATACTCTACCACATAGTGCGACTTTTCATGCCTTTCTCCCCTCTCTCAGAGCTGAAGCAGCTGAACTGGTTGAGCGTCGTGGGTCTGCTCCTGGTGCTGTGTGGTGAGGGGCTGCGTAAGGCGGCCATGTTGACGGCCGGATCCAACTTCAACCACATTGTCCAGAATGAGAAGGCCCAGAGCCACGTGCTGGTCACCACCGGGGTCTACTCCTACTTCAGACACCCCTCCTACGTGGGCTGGTTCTACTGGAGCGCAGGAACACAGGTGAGCTGCTGCAGCACCGCTCAGCCTCGGGCTCAACTCATTCATACATAAACAGTAGAGTGTTTTAATATCATGTATGTTTCTCTCTCATACAGCTGCAATTCAGATTGATACCTCGTTTTAATTTTTCAGACACTTTCATCATAATGATATCCATGAATCCTGCCAAATATGACAATGTTAAATTGACAACAAAATGTCAAATTTCCTCCAATAATGTTTTTTCTCTTGGAAATAGAGATAACTGGTTGCTCTGTGTGTTCAGTCATAAGACAAAATGTGTCTGGTGTTCTTGGAAAACGGGGGGAAAAAAAATCAGGATAAACAGGAAGGAAATACAGGCACTCCAAAATATCAAAACAAGTGGCAACGTGGAAGAGAATATATTAAAAAAGCCTTTATTGTAGTGGCTAAATCGTTTAAAAAGCCAACGTTTCGACCACTGTAGGTCTTTGTCAGGGCTTACAAACAAACAGACAAGGCGGATGTGGCCTCACCTATATGGTATCGACAACCAATGGGAGGCAATCACATGATCACTCATTACAAAAAATATTACAAAATATCACAAAGAAAAAACACAGAAACAAGTAATTTATGTCTTTCATTAACGAAACTACTCCTGCTTTACAACAGAGGCTGCAAAGCAAACATGGAAGACTATACAGAAAGAAGAAAAATATATAGAATATTTTTTATTATTACTCACAGAGAGCATGTAAAATCTATATCCTCATTAAGACCAGGATACTTTAAGGCATCCAGTCGATGGATCCAAAAAGTCTCCCTCTGGTAAAGTTTTTGTAACCTGTTCCCCCCCCCCCTTGACCAGCGGTTTAATATGTTATATGCCCTATATGCGTAACAAAGAATCATTAGCACCGTGATACTCACTAAAGTGTCTAGCCATGGGGTAGTCGCGATTTCTCACTCTGATGGCATATTTATGCTCGGCGAGGCCGTGTTTTTCTGTAGCTTAGCGTGACACAAATTTGACATTTGAATGTAATGTGAGATAACGGAAACATGTGTTCCTGTGCTGCCTCTTATTGCTGTCATGGGTCATTGTTGTAGTTGGCAAGATTTCCTCTCCTCCTACCTACAGTGTCCTACAAGTGTCTCAGCTACATCTTGGATGATTTGGGCCACAGAACCACTTCATGCTAAAAATTTGGTGGAAATCTAAAAATTACGGCTGTCAATTAAAATATTTAATCACATTTTAATTGCACATTTTTTCAGCTCAAAATGTACCGTAAAGGGAGATTTGTGAAGTATTCAATACTGTTATCAACATGGGAGTGGGCAAACATGCTGCTTTATGTAAATATATGTATATATTTACTATTGGAAATCAATTAACAAAATAAAACAATGACAAATATTGTCCAGAAACCCTCACAGGTACTGCATTTAGCATACAAAATATATGCTCAACCCAACAGGCAACAACAGCTGTCAGTGTGTCAGTGTGCTGTCTTGACTATGACTTGCCCCAAACTGCATGTGATTATCATAAAGTGGGCATGCATGTAAAGGGGAGACTCGTGGGTACCCATAGAACCCGTTTTCATTCACATATCTTGAGGTCAGAGGTCAAGGGACCCCTTTGAAAATGGCCACGCCAGTTTTTTCTCGCCAACATTTAGCATAACCTTTGAGTGGTATTTAGCCTCCCTCGCAATAAGCTAGTATGACATGGTTGGTACCAATGGATTCCTTAGGTTTTCTAGTTTCATATGATACCAGTATCTTCACTAGCTTTAAAACTGAGCCCGCTACAACCTCCGAAAGATCGATTGCATTAAAGAAATTAGTGGCGTTAAAATGATTTTGTGTAAACTTTGACGGCCCTACTAAGAATAAAAAACAATCTTCTCAAAGCCTGTGTGTGTTCCAACACCCTTAATTATATTATTATTAAGATAATGGTCTGCTGTCCACATGTTCCGTTTTGTTTACTGACGACACTGTTGACTGTTGCAGATCATGTTGTGTAACCCGGTGTGTATACTGGGCTACACGATAGCCAGCTGGCGGTTCTTCCGGGAGCGGATCGAGGAGGAGGAGCTCTCCCTCATCCATTTCTTTGCCGATGACTATGTGGAGTACAAGAAGAAGGTCCCCACCGGGCTGCCCTTCATCTCGGGCATTCGTGTCAACTAGTCCCGGGAGCTGGATGCTGGACTTAACAGACTCAAAGCACTAAGGCACGTCAGACCTGGTGGGTGTGTGGGCGTCTGCCATGGCGGCTGCCCTCCAGATGGAAACCCTGCAGCTGGCTGAGAGCCTGTAGCTCACAGACAGAGATCGAGACAGCTGGGATGGCGGGCATGCAGCTGGGCTGCTGTTTTTCTACCAACTTCCAAAATCCAGTCAAAGACCAGACAACCTCCGCTGTACTACATGTATTCCAATAACAGCCACTCCATCTGTTTCAGTTGTGTTTCTGTTTGCATGCTCTGACCATGCTTAGTGTTTTCACTGACGACCCGTTGTGTTACTGCACTGGGCCCTTTAGTATCGTATAGCAGCAGAGAGTGAAATCACCGTTCTCTGAAGTTTTAATGGCAAATGTTTGGAGATGTTTGAGTTTCACAGGAAATCCTCCAGGTTCAATAGGTTGGTGTGATTATCAATATTTTCAAGAAGTCGCCACCACTGTATGGCCCTAGTTCAGGCAATATTTCACTGTCCCTAAATATTTCCATTTTTAAACCTAAGAAACGCTGAAGGAATTTAGATATCATAACAGTACCTCTCTGTGTCTAGTTTCCAGTACCCATCCCTGGACATGAGGCTGGGTCAAAATGATATTCAGTCTTATGTTGTGTTGCTGCAGGTCTTGGATCTGTGTGTATCATCATTATGAGGCTGATGGGAGTGTGTGAAATGAGCAGGATGTGTTTGTGTCCTCGCCGGGGCCATTTCGGATCTCTCTTGTCGTTTTGTTTTTTGTAATGAACTTAAGCACGCCAGGTTTCAAGTATGTTCTCCACAGGTCTGTTTCTAATTAGAGTGCAGACCTCTCCCCCTCTAGTCTTGAAAAGGTGTCTCTGAAAGGTTTGTATCATTTACAGAGGGGTGGCAGCTGTAGTCATCTTGGATTCATAACAATTACAAAAAAAAATTAGCCAAATTTCCGTAGAAACTTCTCGGACCACCCCTGCATCATAATAATCCACTGCTCCTTGTTTCTCCACTCCAGCGCTAAATGCACCACTTCATGTCGTCGCATCCTCTGCCACAAGCTGTGTGTTTAGGGTTAAGGGTTGATTTAAGTAACAGTTGGAACATATGAATCCAAATATTTCCAGTATAGTGTACCTAATAATATGTACTTTTTTTAAAGGTGGAAAGGCGTCTCCAATAGAATAGACAATGGACCGCTAAAGCTGTCCACTAAAAACACGAAAATTTAAATTCTGCTACAGTCTGTTGCTCTTCAATGCCGCCTGGGTGAACCAGTGTATCCAAACCTATAAAGGGAAGAAGAGGTGACATCACAGCTTTTTTTTATGTAAGAATTTATCCCCAGAAGCATTATTTAACAATAACAGAATGAATAAAATGTGTAAAAAGTATACGTTTCTATCAGGTTTTAGGGACTGTTTAAATGTAGATCGCGAGGAAGCTCCATCATTTACAGATGACTTCATATCAGGCCAGTAGTGGCCTGATTTAACCCTGATATCCATTTCCTCAACGCGCACTCAGGCTAAAACACCGAAATTACAGCATCGGTTTGAATGAAACTTTGTCAGGTGGTTTTTGAAAGAGTTATTTATGAAGCTGATGGTATATTTAATTGAGACATGTTCCCTACACAGGGGCGTGAGAGATTGTAATTAAACAAGTTGTTTCATCTGAGAAAAATCAGAGTTGGGTTCACCTCCTGATCTGTATAGGGAAGGAAGTTTTGACATCATTTCATGTGTTGTAGCCTCTATTGCTTTTCTTTTTTGTTGTTTATTATATCCTTTTTTTGTTATAAGTCACCATCCTGAACAGTGTTCTTTACTGACATTTCCATCAGCATCAGTTCATCATTGTGCTTCTCCTGTTGACCTGTTATGCCCACTGTGTGTTAGAAACCAACCAATTGACTGAGTTGTATATTGGGGTTGAGAGAGTCTGACTCTGCAGCTCTCTTTCTCTCTCTCTCTCATATATTGATCTGTCTGAATGTCTTCACAGTGCTGCTATCCACTCTCCAAACCCTGATCTCATTGTGTGTTTGAGAGATACCAGTGAAGTGAAGATTTTCAGAAGCAAAGATGCTCTGTAGGTCAAAAAAAAATTAAAATTAAAGGTACCCTCTGGCATTTTTGACCGCTAGTGGCGCAGTAGTGTTATGCTTGAATGAGTATGTTGGTGTGTGTGAACCATGAAAACTTCACTTAGCAATGTTCAAGAAAATAAATCATCTTATTCAGAATGTTTAGGAATACACCATGTTTTTGGAAGATTGTCCCGTTGCTTAACACCAACATCACAATTATTCTTATCCAGGGAAGAGTAGAATTGTATAATCAGAGGTATATGATAAAACATGGGGACAAACAAGGACTCTATGGGCCCAATGACTGTGGAAGTCGAGATTTTTTTTTGCTTCATGCGCCACTGAGCAACTCTTATAGGAATGAACGGGGCCATGCCTCTGACGCTGTATCCAGTTCTCTTCTCTTATATATCCACGTTCACGCAGCAACAAGTGTCGAGCGTCAGTTTGTCACTTCATGTCACCGGCTTCCATCGAAGATTTCTCACACCTTGTCCCAACCAATCAATTTGTATTTGTAGCTATGGGTTTTGAGACCTCCCGTAATCCTTATCCCGAAGGTTACGAATATGATTTTCTGACATTACAGCTCCCCAAAAGTGAAGCCATAACATCTTGATGGCCCCCTGGTGGCTGGCTGCAGTATATGTCATAAGTCCCGCCTCCTCCATGTTAGCGGAAGGGACATGGGCCAAATTAAAAAAATCAAAGTAAACGTCAAATATTTTTTTCCCAAAGATGGTTTCTGTCATTTTAGGCAGTTCTTATCACGTTAATTTATGTTGAAGTGTTAATTTTTCTGATAAGTTTGGTTTTAATTCATTATTTGATGAAAAAAGGCGGGTGAGACTTCATGATTGACAGCTGTGATTTTCTCTCGCTAACGTGCTGCGGTCGTGCTCGGCTCGCGATTGGTTTAAACGGGTGTGTGGGCGGGTCCTCGATACCGCGGCTCCACCGCCTGATCACTACTGAGCAGACTCTGGCTCCAAATGACGTCAAAATCTCAAGATTGCAGCTCCCGTATCCATGATCCGGGATATTTGGCTTCACTTCTGTACAGTGCGAGGAAGTGGAGACACGTCATCCATATTTATATACAGTCCACAGTAATGCATGTCATCCTTTGAAGTAGTTTCTATCCACACTTGGATTTAATGCTTTTTGTTGTGACAGAGATCTGTGGAAGTATCTCTGACATCCCTCAAACATGTTAACATGTCGACAATATGGTTTTATGCTTTGTTCTGTTGATTCATGCATACTAATTATTAATCCAACAAATTATCAATTTATGCAGGATTTGTTGATTAAACTAAAGCATTAAGCAGGACGGTGTATTTGAGGTTTAGTCCAAAATAAACTACAGTGTGTGTGTGTGTTCATGTAGTGAAGGAACATCACCCAGTGTAACAGTGTGGCTCACTGATGTGTTTTTACTGGCACAGAGGAAGGCTCTGATACGCATACAATACTTGTTAGTAGATACATTCATTGTGTGGTTTGGCTCTGCACATTAGATCTATTGGAAATTAATTTGAATATCAACAGATTTAATCTCTTAAAGACAGGTCAGAGTGTCTGTAAGAGCACATTAACATAATCTAGGCCTACTACTGTATGCTAAAGTTTTAGCTTGTTTCCTTCAATCAACATTGATAATGTTAGCTTTGTACTTAATAACTAACCACTTGCAATTTTGTATGCTCCAGTTTTAGCATGATAACTACTATCACTACGGCCTATACTTAAATACAGTACAGACCCTGCTAATCTCTACTAATCCCACTCTGGATTATCTTGGAACACAAAACATATTCATCCAATTCATTGATTTAGTTGACCAATGGCACAATCTACTAAACACTGGACTTCTGTAATTCAATTAAGGAATGCATGTGTGTGATGCGTGTGTTTTGGGGGTGAAGAGTGTTTGCAGTCTGAGTTTCAAGTGACACACTTGTAGCATACCTGTGAAGTGTTCTGTAATAGGGTTACATGATGCAACGGCTGTATTCAAGGTGTTACAATAATGAGTTGACTGTTGCAGCATGGCAACATCTGAGTTGAGTTTTGGATATGTTGCACTTTTACTGTATAGGTAACCATTTATCATAGGCCTTTATTAAACGGTTTATAACTCTGACTGAAAACCTGTTGGCTGATTACTTTTCATTTATTTTCAAAGCAGATTTTAATTATTCAGGGTTTGTCTTTATTCCTGTCATTATGCAGACATGATTTATTAACTCTGTCTTGTTTATGGTTAGGTCTCCTACATGTAGCCTACAATGAGATGAACAAAGTGGACATATACTGCATTGGGCGTGGGGAGGAACAGATTACATGGATTACTATAAAATGTAATATATTAGCAATGCATTTTGTTGCATGATTACAGTAAAGTAAAGGATGATTATGGTGTCAAGTTTGTCAAAGTATTTAAAAGCAAAATATGGAAGGGATAATACCCGATCAGTTTTACGCTCGCATCGGGTGGTTCTTTGCCCTTGAGGAATTATATCTGACATACTGTACATATATAACAATGAAACTGAGTCTGTCAACCCTAGGCCCCAACTACTGGGCCAGGCAGCTGACACAGAAAGAAAAAAGGCTCTGCTGCAGCAGGTGAAAGAGCTCAAGGCTCACCTCCAAAGAGCAAAGGAGCACAGTTCCTCTCAGGAAGAGAAGGTCAATGAGCTCTCCACGAGATCTTCGCCTGAAGGTAAACTTCTCCCATGTGCGCTCTGCACCAACCTGGAGTCAGAGACCAATGAAAACAAGTCTTGCTGGGACCATGTAGAGTATCTGACCAACAAGCTCCACAGAGAGGAGACCTGGAGACAGCAGCAGAGCAATCTGTTCTGCAAAGAGAGAGCCAAGTGTTTCGATAAGCAAACTGTGAGGATCCAAATGGTCCAAACAACTGGAGGAGATTAAGAAAAAAAACAGCTGGCTGATCAGAAGTGCCTGGAGGAGTTGTTGGTATGTCAAGAGAAGGAAACAAGAGGCTGGAAAACAAGACTGAGACTGAGATGAAGTTTCATGCTGAAATGTTATCGGAGGAAGCTCCTCCATAGGCTGAGAAAAAAAGTGAAATAAATCTTTGCCTGTAGTATATATGCAGTTGTAATTTGGAGTAGTGGTACTACAGCCAGCACTGTATGCTCAACGCTCAGAGGACCAGGAGCTCCTCAGAGAATGATGATAATGATATTACTTTATTGTCAGATCAAGTCTGACATTTTTCTTGCATCTCATCAGCTCCATTTGCAACATCAACACAGACAAAAAAATTGAAGACAGGAAACAACTATACATACATTTCACATACCATTACAATCACAGCAGACAAATATTCAAGACCCTTCAACGTACATGTGTTCTGTGATTTGGCCCAATATTTAATTTTCGGATTGACTGGTGCACAAAAGAGTGCTTCAGTCTAACCCTATTGAATCGTGGAACCCTGTATCTCCGATTTGATTTGATGGCAACTATTTGTATTCACTGTTCAGGACATGGTTGGGGTCAGAGACGGTGTTGTTAGCCTGCCTTAGTATGTTATCATGGTAGGCTGGTGTATAGAGTTTCTCAAGGGGTTGTTGACCTACAATCTTTGAGCAGATTTTCATTTGGTGGTCTGTTTAAATACTCCACAATCTTTGTTTTTGAAAGTCACTTTCCTTGTATTTATAACTTTTTCATGTCCTGAGTCACATTTATTATTTGAATAGATTTTAATCTCCTTTGTGGGAACGACCAGCTGTACACTAAAATCAATGTAATTACAAAAGGTAACATTATTTTGGCGTGACAAAACAACCCCGATCAATTTCTATCCTTTTGATTTCGCTCTATCACCATAATGTGAATTCCATATAGTTTTGGATAGATTAGAAAGGCTCTTGTGTTTGTTTGTTTTATCAGCATCCCCTTGCTTGCTCGCCTAGATTATTTTTATAATAATTGTCATAAATTACTAGATTTTATTTAGTTTCTTTTGAACATGTTTTCATATTTATACTCTTTTGTATTTACTGACATTTTCAAAGTGGGGGAGAAAAAAACAGTTTGTTAATCAATCTCAGATGCATGGATTCAATCAATAGCTCGGCGTTCGATTGGTACAGTTCACGCATGCGCACTGGCCTGCTCTTCCTTTCTGTTAGCTTCTCCGCCATGGCGCCTATTGTAAGTAACATCTCCTGGTAATAACTCCTCCACAACTGTAGATTTCGGCTGTGAAAGCCAGAGAAAACGAGCGGGATGAGATAACAGTTTTGTTCTGACCATCGTGGTGTAGATGGCGGGTTTGTGTTCAGCTCTGAAGTGTTTTTATGAGCACATTATGAGGTAGCGGTGGCCTTTTAGAGGTAGCTAAGCGCTGTAGCGCACCACGTTGTTGACTCAGCTCGCTGTCCGGGTCGCTGCACGACCGCACTTTAGTTTAACAAGTTGCACAAATACTCTAGTTGTAGAAGCGGATGATATCTAACGTTAATGTGATGATGCAGGTAGTTTACCACAGCGGTTGTTGTGTAGCTCCAACACTTGAACGTTAACTTAAAGGTCCCATATTATAAAAAAATTTAGATTTTCATGTTTTTTTTTATTATAAAGCAGGTTTAAGTCCTATATATAAATACTGTGAAAGTATCGAAACACTCAATCCACAGGGAAATATACACAGCCTGTATTCAGAAACTCTGCATTTGAAACGAGCTGTCAGGATTTCTGGCCATTTGTGATGTCACGAATATACAACATTTAGACCCTTTACGCAGATTTAAACGTAAACTTTCTAAATGTGTCCCAGTTTATTCCTGGTTGCAGTGTATGTGAATGTCATCAGCTGACAGGAAGTACACATGGACCCAAGCTGTTGCCTAGCAATGCAATTCTGTTGCAATTCCGTTGAAATGCACTAAAACGGAGCGTTTCAGACAGAGGGTAAATGCAGGTATATTCAGACAGACAGTACGAGGAAAATAAAGTGTTTTTTAAACATTAAAGTATGTAAACATGTTCTAGTAGAAACCCAAAATACAAATATGAACCTGAAAATGAGCATGATATGGGACCTTTAAGTCATGTTGTTTTAGCTTTCTGTCAAGTAAAACGTTTTGTGTTTCATTAGCAGAAGAAGCAGAACACCGGCAAAGGTGGTAAGAAGAAGAAGCAGGTCCTTAAATTCACACTGGACTGCACTCATCCTGTTGAAGATGGCATCATGGACGCTGCCAACTTTGTAAGTCCACCACTCATCAGATCTTCTCAATGTGCTGCTGTTTTAGTATGTTTACCACAAATAAGATACAATCAACAGTACTGCTGACTTTCCCCAGAGAGAAAATTAATGATACGACAATATAAAAAATGACTTATTGAGACTTAACATATGCTTGTATTGAGTAATACATCACAGTGAACGTGTAATACTTGCCGCAAATTGCAGATATTTTGCCTTGAGATCTCAGAATACTGTACAAATGGCTGTCCGTTGTGTACATAAACGTGTTTCCAGGAGCAGTTTCTTCAGGAGCGCATCAAGGTGAACGGGAAAGCTGGCAACCTGGGTGGTGGTGTGGTCTCCATCGAGAGGAGCAAGAGCAAGATTACGGTGTCCTCTGAGGTGCCCTTCTCCAAAAGGTAAGAATCAGTCACACTCAATAACCTGCTTGTATGGTATACTGCGCTGTGGACATTTCTTAAACCCAACAAGTAGGGGTGGGCGGTATACAGGTGTCATCACCGTAACCGGTGTCACGTTCGGCCACGACATGAATTTTGCAATACCGTCATTACCGTGATAAACACACACACACACACACACACACACGACGGAGATACAACAACCGATAAACTACGTCACTCCCACACAGGATGTCTATGGTTACGTACAGGCTACCGCTGTTCCGTTTCGTCATGGAACCTTTTACTTTTCATTTCGGCGTCCATGTTAACAGGTTGGTGCAGCCACACAGACCGGGTGAGCAGCGCGGCTGCAGCCGCTCGTACGTGTGTGGCTTCCACACAGACAGCGTTGCTGCTGCGGAGCTGCTACCGCCAGCCCTCAACACATCGTTTTCACCGTCTATTTTTGCTGAGAACCGCGCGCATCACGCCCGTCGAGCTGCGCTGCTCGCGTTCCATGTGTCTTCTGTACAGTACCGGTCCAACAGCGTGACTCGACGCTGTCAGCTTTCGGTTTTCTTCAAAGATGTAAATTCTTTTAAATGTAATGTAATTCCCAGTTTGGCTGTGGTGAAAAGAGGTCAAAAGAAAAACTGTATGTGACAAAACACCATTTTATCCTCAATATTCTTTATTGCTGAGATCCAGGCTGCTTGACAGTCATCTACAGTTCATCCACAACTCAAATCAACAGCATGACTGTTATTATTAACTCTGAATGATTCACATTACATTTACATTATGATGCAGGCTACTCCTCCCAAAACACATGCAGGCCTATAACTCATTTTCAATTTGGAGCCAATAAACACATCTGTTTTAAAAAAAAATAAGATATGTCCCCTTACATTGCCAATAGAAAGAAAAGAGGTAGAATCATGTTTTGAGTGGAGTATCCCTTTTCATTTTGTAACTACTATTGCCAGGCAACCTACTTTCCTTTCCAGTACCACTCGTTAACTTCTTGCTTACCCACAGAGTATTTTGTTTCTACGCCTCATGGCGTTTCGGAGCATATTGCAACAAACAACGCGTTGAGCATAATCACCTCTGCATGCTCGTATCATGCGCGTTATCTACGGAGGTCCTGCTCTACGGTGAACGCGCGAGTATAAACAAAGCTTTACTGTACGAGATGCCTCATGCACGTGTCTGTGTGCTCCCCTACGTTCATCTGTCATCAGGGAGCGGACAAAAGGGCTTTTGTACAGTCCTGTCTCTACCTGTTAGTCATTATTCATAACATGCAGTCGATTTGCAATCTAGTACTAGTAACTAGTAGTTATTTCTTTGTGAGCTATTTGTGACACCAAAGAACATAAATATACACATCAGAAGCATTAAAGCTGCATAAACTTCTGTCAGTCACCAGAATTTCATTTCCCCACGTGGGTCCTGATGATGCAGGGTGACAATCGCCAAAACTGTCCAATCACGGATTTACCTGTCAGTCTGTACAACTTCATGTTCACTCCTTTAGTTCGTTTGTAAAAAGTCAGTGTGAACAGGAGCCGGACCAGAACTAAAATGCAACAATGTCCGGACGACCAAATGAACTGAAGTAAAGGTGTGAAAACAACCTTAATGGCCCGTTAACACCAAGCGACTGCACGAATATTGCGTCTTTTTTCCCCTCATGGCTGTTGGCTGTGCTTCACAGCTCTGGATCGGCGGTTACGTGACGTCGGGTTGCGTTTATCAAAAAGTTGATTCTGTTTCAACTTTTCTTCGCAGGCCGCTGGGTTTTTATCAAAAGGTCCTGTGGTTCCTCCGCTGCAGGTTGAACACCTGATTTGGTGTGAATGCAGCGCAAGAGGAGGTGAACAGGCACCATCCTGTTCCTAAGGAAGTTTATTTTGAAAAGACTGTGTGTGTAACGAGCGGAAATTGACACGTGTTGCTGGACATTAGTAAGAAAACGCACAAAAAAGTGAGTCTTGATGTCGTTGAAAGTAAGACAAGAAGTAGGCTATCATTTGCTGCTGAACGCACACTCCTACGCAGAGCTGCCTCTTCACCTTAAGCCTGCAAAACAGCTCTGCCCCAAGTGCAAGATGGTTGACAGCGGAACGTCAAACTTCTTTTTAACTGGTATTTGGACACACATTTCGCCTTTAACAAATATTGCGTCTCCTGCGATTTTAAACTTGCAGGAGGCCATATTGCGCTTTCAATAAAATTGATTAATTATGCAGCCTTAGACGGCGGCTGGCGTTACCGCAGTTTCACAAGTGTGTCGGAGTACGGTGGCCTTAAGGAAACGTAAAAAACACGAAAGCCTCTCTCTAGAGCCGGTGTTTGGTTTGTCCGTTCTGGGCTACTGTAGAAACACGGCGGAGCAACATGGTGGACTCTGAAGAGGTCCCGCTCCCCCGTGTTGATATGAAGATATCTCGACCGTTCATTGACTCTGTCTTCTTATTGCCAGAAGCTTCACTCTGTGCTGTGAGAGAAGATCATGATTGATTGAAAGCGTCTTTAGATAAATTCTGATTTGATGCTATATAAAAATGAACTGAATCGATATATAAAATATGAATGCTGTAGATAAACCAGCACTGGGCTGTTAATAATGATGTGTTGCTACCTCCGGGCCAAGCTCATCCAGAGCTGCCATGTACACACAGGATACACCTCTGCTCCCAGTCGATTTTTACACAGATTAAACAAACAAGATGGAACATGTTAATAGTGAGCTTTAGAGGTGCTGCTGGGCACGTTTAGTTACCTTTGGAGAGAGTGCTAACAGGCTACTGACAGGAGCTTCATATTTACCATACAGACATAAAAGCAAATCAGCACGTTTCCCAAACTATTCCTTTTAAATAAGTCTACATCAATTAAATCCAGCTGAGAGCATTACGTCATCTGTAGGTTATCTCCTGTTACATTACCAGTTAACTCTTTGCTTTTCCTGTGACCACGTGACCATGTAATATATGCAATAATACACTGTATTGTATTGTGTCTAGAGGCACATTCAGTTGGTCAGGTGGACTCTGGAATAGTGTTGATTAAGTCAATCGGCAGAAATCCGTCAATCAATAGGGCTGTGTATTGGCAAGAAACTGGCGATACAATACGTATCATGATACAGGGGTAACAATTCAATCTATTGCGATATATTACAATACTTTAAGCAAGGCGATATATTGCGATTTTTTTTAAATCTAAGTTTAGGAAAACTAATAGTATAAAGACTCACCACTTTATGTATAAAATCTAATTTAAAAAAAAAGTCACTACACATGAATACAGTTGGACTCATTGGACAAGAGTCAGCTTTCCAGTGATACACGATTTATGCGATTCTAAGACTGTTTAGTGACCCCAGTATGCAGAAATATTCAAATACACCATTTTACAATAGGCGAAAATAACACATTTGTACTGCATGCAAAAATGCACGTTTTTTTGTCTGTAAAGGGGAGACTTGTGGGTACCCATAGAACCCATTTTCATTCACATATCTTGAGGTCAGAGGTCAAGGGACCCCTTTGAAAATGGCCATGACGGTTTTTCCTCGCTAAAATATAGCGTAACTTTGGAGCGTTACTTAATCTCCTTCTCGACAAGCTAGTATGACATAGTTGGTACCAATGGATTCTTCGGGTTTTTTTCTAGTCTCATATGATGCCGGTATATTTCATGAAAATCAATACAGCGTTTTGGAGAATCGATACTCGAACATAAATATCGCGATACTCAAATGTATCGATATTTTTCTTACACCTCTTATCAATCAAGAACTCTGCGGTCTGCTTCCAGTTTCTCTAACGTCTCAGATGTTGTGCTTCCGTTTTGTATGACAGTGAACTGAATATCTTTGGGTTTTAGACTGTTGGTCGGACAGAACATTTTGAAGACATCATCTTGGATTCTGGGAAAGTGTGATGGACATTCTAAATGCTTAATTAACAGATTGATCAGTAAGGAAAATATTAAGTTAGTTGCAGCCCTTCGGTGGAGTAAACAGAGTGGGAGAGTACCTGTGGACTCCGTTAAACTGCTGCTTTAGTGTTTGATTCCACTGAGCTGTGTTTGACATGAGGGACAGTGAAAAGTGTAAATCATGAACCAAAGATAGGAATGTTTAATGAAAGAACTCAACCCGTTACTTGTACAAAAATGACAAAATGAATCCGTGACTGAAGTTTCGGTATTAGTTGCATGGCAGTGCATTATATTTAATGTCTTGGTGTAAATTGTGCTGCCATCAACCCCCAGGAATTAAAGGCAAGGGAGTATTAGAACGGCTTTAGAGGTGAAATGGTGCTACACTAACAGACCAGTCCGTGTCCAAATTTTGATGTATTAAAAGAGTAATTTGGGATATCCTAGTCCCGCTGTTACCTGTCACACCCGTTTCTGAAAGTGAATCTGACACTCTTGTTTTTGCTCTCCCGTTTTGCAGATACCTGAAGTATCTGACCAAGAAGTACCTGAAGAAGAACAATCTTCGTGACTGGCTGCGCGTCGTGGCCAACACCAAGGAGAGCTACGAGCTCCGCTACTTCCAGATCAACCAGGATGAAGAGGAGGAGGAAGATGAAGATTAAATTGACAGTTAATCAGATTTTGTACATTTAAATAAATGTTGTTTACAGTACAGATGGAGTGTCCCATGTGTTTCCTTTTGAGATTTTCTGTTGATGTGTCACAGGACAGACGGAGCTCCAGGACTCGTCTGTGAAAAACCAACAATTGGCTCACAGGTTAGCGGTCGACCCTGACGACATGCAGACAGAGGGTGCGTGCCAAAGCTCTTAATTTTCATTTCCTCGCTCCTCAATCCTCGCTTGAACCGGAAGTTGTTCTGGTGCGCCATCTTGAAGACCGTCCCAAAGCTCTTATTTGTGCAACGAGGAGCGAGGATCGAGGATCGAGGAGGCTTGCCGGAGGAGCTATGAGCGAGGATACACCAGTATATCCTCCACGGAAGTCTTTTACCGACCGACACGCCCCCTTATTGGATATCAGTTACTGATTGGACGCTGCTGCCGATCAGACTGATATGATAACTTTACCTCTCAACATCGTTGGAGTTTCATACCGGAGTGGAAACAGATCACAGATTAAACGTTTTATAGTTTAGTTGTCTTCTGATTCACCATCTAGTTATAATCTGTGTTAATTGAAGCTCTGAACAGCAGCAGAAGGACCTGCAGTATCTCTGCTTCACACACCGCCAGTGAAGCAGCCTGACACTGAGAGGGGTTTATAAAACCTGACAAACGGATTCAAGATAACTTTCTGCATTTTTTAGAAAGATTTTTCTTTTCATGATCTGTTATTTCCCCCATAAACTTTTATTAATGAAACGATTAAAGTCAGAAAGAGAAGGAGAGTCTGTCTGTCAGCAACAAACATCTTTTACATCATTTATCCTCATTTCCATTCAGTTACATGAGGCGGATAATTCCTGAACGTCGGGTTTGATATGAGTTACATCATTTACATTTTCCCTTTAGCCTAATAAATAATGTCCAGTGTTCAAAAAACACCATAGTCATATTCTGGGTTATGAAATAATGAGCTCACAATCAGAATATCAATAACTACAGATGCTAATAATGAATAAATAATATAAAGAGCACTTGTCTTTATTAGTACTAGTACAGTTCAGACACAAACAGCTGTTAAAGCTGACTGACAGCTGATCCAGATGTGATCAGCTGCTGCTGTCATCAGAAACGGACGTCGCTTCACGTGACGCTTCAGAGGAAACGACCGTCTCATGTCGCTTAAATCGTATTTCCTCGTTTCCTCTCTCCTCGCATGGTTTCCTTGCGTCTCTCCATGCTTCCCTGGTGGGAGGGACTAAGACGCAAGGAAAAGACGCAAGTGAGGGAAACAGGGATGCAATTAAGAGCTTTGGGATGCAGCTACAGACTCAACTCTGCTGCAGTGTGCTTTACTGAGTCGAGCTTGATTTTACAGACTGCTCAGATCTGAGACATCGAGCACAGATTACATCTATTCAGTGAAGTGTGTGAAATAATGAAACGGTACGAGCACGCGGTTTTGTTTTGGAACTCTGCTGTGATCGTGTTAATCGTTCAAGTCCAGTATGAGAAACGTGAATTGTTCTGTCTCATAGGTGCTGAAAATGACGGTACAAGACTCGAGGTTCTTCATGTGATGTACTTGTCCAGGGGACAGAACTGTCTCCACATGGTGAAAATAGTGCGTGATTTACTGCAGTTTGTATTTTAGTGTTAGTGAGGCTACAGCCAGTGGTCAAGATGTTATTTAGCTTTTGCATTTGAAGTTAAGATAATCCTTTATTAGTCCCTCAGCAGGGAAATTTGCAGAATTACAGCAGAAAAGGGGGACAGTGAATACAACGAGGGGCATCCGTAAAAAACTAGAGATAATAGTAATCACATGTTGATTTCAAACAGCAAGATATAAGCTGACATTTTAAATATGCAATAAGTAGAAATGTGATCAATATGAATGCTTTGCTCTTATAGAGTGAACCCTCCACAATAAGAGTGTTTAATCATAGTTATCAGTTTCCTAAAGAACATGAAATGTGGCTGAAAAATCTAATTACTGGTCCTTTAAGTTAAGACCATTTTGAAGCATGAACGTCAATGCTCAATTAGAAACTGATGAATGAAACAGCATTTATATGCATTGATCAGTGAGCGAATGGGAGTGTCACAGCTACAGGACAGATTTTAGTTGGAGGTGAAACAGCACCATGGAAGACGTAGCATGGTGGCTATAGTTTTTGACTGTCATTAAAACAAATATTAAAATGACTGATTGTGGCTTAAGAGATTTTAAGACTAAGGGAAATAGCACAGATATAGTAGTATGTGGAGAAGAGAAGACGACAAATCAATTCACATGAATCTTTATTTAACCATTTCAATGAAAAAACAAAGTAACCCGGAGAAATTTCACCATAAAAAAGAATGCAGTACAGGTAGGAGGAAAACACCTCTGCTGTTTTTAAAACAAGAACATGCCTTCATTTCCAGCACACCTTGATATATTTCGAGACAGTGCATTATCGGTTCTAAAGGTTCTGACCTGCTTGTGAAACCGCTTTGAGCGTTGGAATAGTTAATATTAGCAAAGACGAGATCTACGACGACGCTGTGGTCTTGGAAGGACTGAGGCGTGCATCCTTGATGCAAACACTTAAGAACATAACAAAAGGAATGTAACCATCGAGTGGAGTGCACTAACTCAACAAATCCTGATTGTAATCTGTGGCAGCTGCACACACACACACCTGCTCATACTGCCATGTGCGCTAAATCAGAGTGATCGGCTGAGCCTCTGAACCAACACAAACAACACTTCCATATCCTGAACATACACGTAGAAAAAGGCACAGATATGGAGTATTGGTCTTTGAAAACCCCTCAGTAGGAAAAGACTGAGGGTCCTATCGTAGCACCCGTAAATGTGACAAACAACTTTATCATTTTATATACTGCAACAAAGAAAACAACAACAGAACAAGACATGAATGTTTGGCTGTATTACAAAATGGAAAAGGTGTTTTTTTTGGGAAGCACGACTCTACTAGGTGTGAAGTGCTCGGAGCAAACTGTTGCAGGTTCGCTCGAGGTGGGAAGTGAAGATAATCTTGACCGTTCATTGTGAGAGCTGGCTGTCTTCCAGTCCCGTTTTTCTCTGATTTCAGTGTCCAAATTGGTGTAGAGCCAGTTTTTGCTGGTGGGTGAGATGTGTGGATATCCTTCGGACTTGTGAGCGCCTCCCCCGCCCCCTGAACTCAACCGTCCCACTAGTATACCAGCAGTGACTACACAGGCCATGTGTTCCTGATGAGCATCGCTGGTCTCTGCTCCGGGTGAAAGAGGTTGAGGTGTTGCTGTTGGAGGCCCAATCAGATTGTTCGGGGGTTGTACTCGGGGAGCTTTTTCAGTTTCTCCTGTTCCTGCTCAGATTCCTGTCTGGCGATCACCAGAGAGTGACAGTAGCCCATCACCACCTGCAAAGACAACACGTCAGTCAGTAACTCTTTTCCAAAGGACCAGTATATATCTACTGCTTCAACCTTCCACCACCAGACACCAAGGCTGCGGTCGAAAAGTCAAAAAATGACGTCTTAATGTCTCTTCCTAACCACTTCTCCTTGACCTCGATGGAAAAGGTCATGAAGGAGAATTCAGAAGGACTTAGGAAAAGACAACCGCGGTGTTAAGAGAATCCGACTGCACTTTCACTATAGGCTCCGTAATTATGATGCGACGGCGGCGGATGTTAAATAAAGGATTATTTGACCTTAAACGTGGACAACCGGTGAAAACATCACTTCATTACCAAGGTTGGAATTGAAATAAACAAAGGAATATGATAAATATTGAGTTAATTGTTCGAGTTATGGAGAAGGTGTAGGACCATATACTTCTTCCAACTTCTGTTATTAATTATTTATGTTGATTATTTGTTAATTGACAGTTTGCTCTATGACTCTATGACTGTATGAAAATATTATGCAAGATAAGCATATCGTTTGTTATTGTGAACGGCCGAATGGTGCGTCGCTTTATATGCTGTGGCTGCAAGGAATTGTGGGATGTTATTCTCTGTTTTCCTTTGGTAAAGGATGGTCCAGTGTATCCTATTCTAAAGGCGATAATAAAGGAAGCATTTCAACATCTTTCCTCAGCATTTGGAGAATTCAAACAGCTCTTATTATGACCGCTACTTAGATATTTCCGGGTCATTTCACTCCGTTAGGAACCTTCCTAAGCAAAAAGGACTATTCAACCGCAGCTCAGGTCTAATGAAATACAGACTTTTCTGCTGAGTGAAGTCAATGCCTGCATGGGAACTAGTGTAGAGCAGTCAGAATAGACAGCATGTGTATTAGATCAAGGACAAAGACGTCCCTTTTAAACCAATATTACTGCTCAAGTCTGAAGTTGTGTACAGACTGAACTCAAAGTGAATTTTCGATATGTGACGGCAAATAAAGTTAAGGCAAAGTGGACGTGACCACTTGCGCATGTGTCCTGGGCACGGTGAACGGAGACACAGTTCAAGTTTAAAACGTTTTAGTCAGAATGTTTACATGAACTTCAGTAACCTCTCTCATCGACCAACTCTCCACTAAGCAGATTTCTTCAACGTCATGTAAACAAGACACCAGATTCCTGCAATCGGTGCAGATATGAGTAACCTGATTTTCACAGATTGGTTTCTCTGCCACGCAATACGCTTGAGCGGGATGAAAGACTGCAGAGTGAGTCACAGCGGAGAGATCATTACACAGAGCGATACTTGTGAGATCACGCTGGGGCTGCACGATTATGACCACAATGATAATCACGATTATTTTTTGATCAATATTGAGATTGTGATTATTTATCATGATTATTCATTGATTTTAGGGACAAATTATTTTTATTGCACTTTCACATTTATATACAAACAGAGCACGGCTTTCACTTGTTGTTGTGCTACATTCATAAATCAAACGTCAATATCGCTGTCGATCACGTTCTTTTAATTGTGGGAAGCCCAAATTGTGATCGGGATTAATATTAGATTAACTGTGCCGCCCTAGATCACACTGAAATATCTCAACACCCACTGGATGAGTTTGTACTGACATTCATGGTGCTGAGAGAAAGAATCCAAATGTTAACCTCACGGTGGCGCCAGAGGACAAGTCGGGGTATTACCAATATTTTCTCAACAACCATCAGATGGATTGCCACGACATTTGACGGATTGACATTCATGTTCCACTCAGGATCAATTGTAATAACTTCGGTGACCTCTGACTTTTCATCTAGCGCCCATCGTCAGGTGGACGTCTTAATGTGTCCAATACTTTGGTTCATGACTAAATACCTGAAGAACTACTTCCCATCAGCCTCAGCTGGACTTTGTGTTTCCTGCTAATTAGCAAATATTAGCATGCTCACACGCTAAAGTAAGATGGTGAACATGGTAAACATTATACCTGCTCCAAAACAGCATGTAAGCATCGTCACTGCAAACATGTTGGCATGCTGCAACAGCATTTAGCTTAAAGCACCGATGTGGCCAAGCAAGTACAGAGCTGCTAGCATGGCTGTAGAGTCTTAGCCTGGTTCAGATATATCCACTCAGGTGAGCCTTTTTAGAAAAAGTTTCATTTCCAACCCTTAGTGTGCATGAAAGGCCAAAAAGGAGAGAGAACCATTGCACTTTCAAATTTGGATGGCTCATTCTCTAAGTGGTGTATCATGTATTAATAGTCCCCTCCCCCCATTAGGAGCTGATCAGAACCTTTGACTGATGTGTCCATTTACCTGCTCAACGTAGACGCCATCCAAGGTCTTGACCTCCTGGGCGGTGGTGGAGGATTTCGGTTTGTTGTCTCCATATCCCTGAAGGACAAATGACAAAATGCAATCAGAGCTGAGCTCCTGCCTCTATTGCCACAGCCAGTATTCAATATCTGTAAACAGTGTGCCATTATTTTGTAATGAACAACAGTGTGTTGACAGAGGCATCAGGTCTTACCAGCTCTCCAAATGTGGGCGAGGGGCCCCAGCTGATCGTACTCTCATCTGCAGCAATAATGATGCTGCTCTTCCTGTTAAATACAAACACACTCAGTCAAACTCCACACGGGAAAAAAAACTACTGCACATCAATGTAGAGCAAGGGATTGGGACGGGAAAATTAGTAGTCACTAGCCAGCCCCATCAGCACTTGCCAACGCTTTCCCTTTGTGATGACATACATTGTACTGATGAGGGCACAATCGGCTTGTGTGTAACCGAGTGACTCAGTACACTGTACTCAGTTTGAAGCATACTGAGATCTTCAGATACGCCAAGGGTCAAAGGTTTGACCTTTGATTTCAGATATTTGACCCTTGGTGAAATCTCCCTTTAGGGCAAGGCAATAAAATGTGAGTCAACACTCACCACGCCACAGAGAGAGGAACGAACCAGAAAGTCAGCACTCACCCACAGGACACACTGCGGATCTTCCAGCCACACAGATCCTGCACAGCTTTGGGGTACATGGTTGACTCTCTAGAAGTGTTTGTCACCCCCCAGAAAAACAGCCCACCTGCCAAAAACAACACTGATCAGACACATCTACAAGTACAGCATCATTTATAGAGACTTCAACATTTGCTATTCAGTATTTAAAGTCTTTACCTGAACAGCAATCAAAGTTAAATAGCTGTAAATATGATCATTTTTAAAGTTAAACAATGTAACTGAGCCTATTTGAGTGACACCGCGTCCAGAAATCTTCTTCAACCACGACGTGCTCTCTTCTTACCCATCTCACTGATGGCGAAGGAACACTGGTAGCCTGTAGAGATCTGAGCGGCACCCCGTCCAGGAAAGTCAAACAGTTTGACAAGTCGGGGAACCATCTCGTCCTTCTGCTCCGTGTGACCCAGACGCCCGTAACCGCCAAAACCCCAGCTGAACACTCGCTTCTGAGAGTCCAGCACCAGCTGCAAACCCACACACTAGTTTTAATGCTCAGTGTAAAAGGATAATGGCATTTAGATGGTAAACTCTGTTAGAACCATCACAGGTCATGTATGGAAAGACTACTATGTATATGATGATGTGATTTGGTTCTGATCAAACTAATGAGTGTACTTTCTCACCGTGTGGTTAGACCCGCAGGCCACATCTCGGACCACCACGTTGGGCACGGGCATGATCTGGCCGTCCTTGGACTTCTCGATGAAGATGGCGACGCGGCGAGCGATGAGCTCACAATCAAACTCGATGCGCTGGGCACGAGCTATGAACTTCCCATCACTGTTGTGACCTGCGATGAGAGATGATGGCTCAATATTATACAAATATTTCCAAGACATAATACAGAATAACCCATCCAATACTGCCGATGCAAATGTCGTGTTGAGTTTTAAAAGTTTTATATATAGGTCGATACATTTTTAAGGGGACCTATTATGCTTTTGTTCTTTTCCCCCTCTCCTTTAGTGCGTTATATAGTTTTTTTTATGCATTTAAAAAGTCTTCCATAACGTGGTGATGTCACCAAATAAAACTTGCCTAGTGGCCAGTTTGGCAGGCCCTCAAACAAAGCTAGTTAGAGCGGAGCTGGAGCGGAGTCCGAAGAGTTTGGTTCGGTTGACCAATCACAAAAGTGGGCCAGCTGACCAATCAGAGCAGACTGGGCTTTTTGGGAGGGCGGGGCAGGAGCTCAAACAGAGCGTTTTAGACAGAGAAAAGAGGTGCTGCAAGCGTTTCTTGAAACTTAAAGCATGTAAACATGTTCTAGTAGAAACCCAAAATACATAAAAGTATGCACCTGAAAAAAAAACATAACAGGTCCCCTTTAACATAAACACTTCACATAAAAAATAGAGTGAAAATAAACTTGCCAGTGCTCTCTGGTGGACAAAGGGACACTGTTTCTAAATGACGTCACACATATTTTTGACATTTCTCTACTGCTGACATAAGCAGGCGCCGATACCAATATATCTGTGATAAACTCTTAAAACTGGTGTCAACTTCCAACATTGGCCTCCATCAGCTATAAGCAAAAACATTCTCCCGTTTGTCTAACTGATCACTAAGTTACTCAAAAACGCTTTAAACAAAGCTGTCACATGAAAAACAATAGATGTGTTTGCACATTGTGAGCATACCCAGTTGTCCATACTCCGGGCAGCCGAAGGAGTACAGGTTTCCTTTGCAGTCCACAACCATGCTGAATTCAGCACCGCAAGCCACCTTCACCAGGGGCTGGCCATTGTAGGAAATCTAGAGGGAGCGAGAGAGAAGGAAGACTATAAAGAAGGCACACTGACATGCTGCCTATGAAGCATCTCAAAAGGTCACTGAATTACTATAGTCTACTTTTGTAAAAGTTTGATTTTACAATGCTATTTATGTCAGTGACAATACCCAGAAGCTCTCCCCCTGATGCACTCTGTATTCATCTGAATATACAGCCTTTGGCATATTTCATTCTTTCCTGTCATATGATTTGTATTTCATAACAATGTGAACTGAAATAAGCAGCAGAAATATAATATATCACATATTACTGAATGTATCTGTATGAGTCCATCTGTTTCGTTGGCTCTACAGAGTATGCAAAGTGTGAAAGTGATAGCTTACCGGTGCTGGGCTGAGAACTGCATCGGTCTGGTTGCCTTGGCCAAGCTGGCCCAGCTTGTTCTCACCAAAAGAGTATGCAGTCCCATCCTCTGAGGAGAAAGAATGACATCAGCAAACAGAGCAGCATGTACCAGCTCTCACATTGCGTCTACTGTTGTTTACAATACACTTTCAAAATACAGATCAATGAAAACTGGATGACATTATTTTTGGAAAACTCCCATTAATGTCCAATACGTTCTAACAAATTTTGTGTTGAACTATTATGAGCCCAGAGTATGCTGGTTTCCATTCCAACCAATGACTACAACAGATGACCAATTAAAAAAGGGAACTAAATCACTGAAATCAGCTACTGTAGTTTTTGGCTGGAAATGAAAACAAAGATGAGAACGCACATTATGGTTCAGCCTACCTGTGAGGGCCAGAGTGTGATTGCGTCCACAGGCTGCAGCAACAATCACTTGATCCGCCAGGGCCTCGATTATCTTGGGAGCCTCCAGACGCTTGGTGTCTCCGTGACCCAGCTGACCTTTGTCATTACGACCTGTGGAAGTCAGAAACCAAGAGCTCAATGATGGATAACTCCTTCCACTCTAGACCCAAAACACTGACACAAACCTGTTTACATATCCACTTCCTTACAGTCAGTAATCACAGCTGTATTTTCTGTGTATCAACTCATAAAGTTTTGGGGGTGTGGCTTACACTATGTTTAGCAGGGAGATCATCACGTTACTTACCCCAGCTCCACAGCTTGCCCTCAGCGGTCATGAGGAGACTGTGTGCAGCACAGGGACCAGACACCACACAGCTAACCTGAACATCATTCAGACAGCCGTAGCGGTGAGGACCCCACAGATTCTGGCCCAGGTTGCGGAAAGCAGCTGGAAACACACAAAAGACCACACATCAAAACCTGATTATCTGTTAACACCTGTCCCATGTTATTTCCTTCCTCCTATTTTGTTCTTTGACCGCTCATCACTCTTCATTTCAATAGTACTGTGATGAGTGTGTTATTGTTAAATCTGTTGGTTACTTGAACCAAGTTAGATCACTAAGATTAAAAAAAAAAAGAGAAATCACAAGAAAGATACAGTCTGCATTAGGGATGTTAATAATTAACCGTTTGACTGACAATAATAATAATAATAATAATAATAATAATTTTGACTGATTAATGCCAACAGTTAAACGGTTAAAATAAATATTAAAAATTTAATTAAAAGCTGAGCAAAACTCAGAAGTGAGCCTGAGCTGGATTGTTGCTAGTTTCGGGGCTGACCCCTTTCACTTTAATTAGCAGGTGTCAGACAAGACACGTGAACTTGGCTTGGGTCTTGAGGTGTTGTAGCATTTATTCACCTACAAATAAACTGTACACACACTACACTGCTACGTTCACAGCTATAACGTTACAGATAACTTCATATTCACCGTCGTCACACACACGGTCTATCTCGCTAACGTTACGCCGGGCTGACAAGAGTCAGACGCACAGCTGACAACCTCGCAGCTAAACTAAATGATGTGGTGGAGACTTACTGGGAAAGCGGCTGTAATTGTCCACAACTATCCACGCAATATTAGAGGCTTCTACAGTAACTATCCCGGACAGGTGAACTGGGAACTAAGTTGCCTGTTTTGCACAAACACTGCAGCTGGCAATAAATGATGGATGTGAGTGTTGGATATCTGTTAAAAAAATAAAACCCTCAACATTAGCGTCCTAGTCTCCATACATTTTCATTGGAGGCGGTTCAATTCAAGACAAACTGCTGCTACACTTCCACAAGAAGTGCTAAAAATACCCAAATTATATATATATATCTATATATATATAGATATATATATAATATCTATATATTATAGATATATATATATATATAGATAGATTAGATAGATAGATAGATAGATAGATAGATAGATAGATAGATAGATATAGATATATATTATATATAGATATAGATATAGATTATAGATATATATATATATATATATAGATATATATTATAGATATATATGGATATATATAGATATATATATATAATATAAGTATATATATATATAGATATATCTATATATATATATAGATATATATATAGATCTATATATAATATATATATATAGATATATATATATAAGATATATATATACTATATATAGATCTATATATAGATATATATATATATATATAGATATATATATATATAGATTATATATTATATCTATATATATATATATATATATATATATATATATATATATATATATATATATATATATATAGATATATATATATATATGTAAGAGCACTACAAAATAATTATTTGAATGTGTTTTCAGTACTCTGGTAGGCGCAGCATCTCGCCCATCTAGAGATGTCTTTGTCTCTGCAGCGGCTCCTGCTGACACCCCCTACCCCCCCTTCAGTCTCAACAAAGCAGATTTATCAGTGTGTACCAGAGTGGAGAGGCAGGGATGGAACAAGCAGAGCACAGCCCGCCCCAGGCATCAGTGGCCTGCTGCAGGGGGGCAGCGCACAACATGCATGCATATGAATAGACATTACTGTCACAATCAATTAATGGGATCTCACTGGCTTTAACCCGTATGTGGCTCGTGCATCCCAAACAAAGAGACACATGTATACCTAACATGTGGTCGTCATTTCATTCTCTACTGTAGACGCACTGGGAAACCCGATCAATCCTTTATTGATTCGGGAGGGCTGTACAACACGGTGAGGGGTCAGGGAGAGAGCAGGGAACCCGTACATCAAATCAAAACCCTCGCATTTTGTCCTTAAACTTCATACAGGCATTACCAAAACTCTCACTGTAGGAGGTAAATATTCACTACACTGTATCACAACGTAGTGAGGACCACATGAAGATTGGGATCCTTGGGTGAAAGTAATTTATTAGTAAACTAGTAAAAGTAAAGTTATTAGTTACATCACACTCTCTCTTGAACAGATCTATAGCCAACTATTCACCTGGTATGGTATACACCTGTGTAGACTCATTTTCAGGAAGGAGTGTGAAGTCTAACAAGGTATTGACTGGTTGTGATTAACAAGATGTTCAGTGTGAATCATCCTGTTCCAAGTTACATAAAAGCAACCTGTCAATATCTAGGGAAATATACTTGTTCTCTTTCTTTCTGAGAGTGAGATGAATATCAATATCATGTTTGTGTAAAGTACAGAGCTGGAGTCAGGACATGGTTAGCTTAGTATAGAGACTGGAATCGAGGGGAAACAACTAGCCTGGATCTGTCCAAGGTTAAAAAATACATCCAACTCCTCTAAAGTTCAATAATTATCTAGTTTGTTGAATCTGTACACCAACGGATATGTAAAAATTACAACTTTATAAGTTTAGATATCAGCTAGATCTATTTCTTGACTAACAGCGGTTTGCCCGTCCTCCCAGTACCTCTGTGCAGCGTCTAGGACTACAGCGAGGGTTGTCAATGAGCACAGGTTTTGGTTTCTGTACAGGGACTCTACTGCTGTAGACCCGATCCAGCTATTTGATATAAAAAATATTCTACCTTGTTGTTTGGGCACCTCCTTTCTTCCAATCAAATCCCAGTTGGTTGCGCCAAAGATGAGCAGTTGACCTTTAACCTTTGAGCACTCAAGTTTCTGTAGAAAAGACACAATAAGATCAATGACATAAACAAAAATTGTATGTTGTTGCCTAAACTCAGAAAGCAAATCAGTTCATCATCTGTAGCTGGATCCCAGCATCTGAGATTTGATTAAACATTCTGGCATTTGGGGAAAAAACACTTTTGTCATGCTGATTACAAAGTTTGAAGACATGTCCTTTTGTATGGTTTATTTTTCTGAACTTTAAACCAAATTACTGATGAACTATAGGATTTTTTTGTCAATATACTGCAAGTAACTATCCTTCTGCAATCATATGTAAAGAATCCATCCTTATAGACACTGTGGACTTAAGTAAGCTTCTGGTAGACACGAAGTGTACACGAAAACTCTTCCTGTAGAGAACATTCCCTTTTATCGGAAAGCAGATAAAACATGTTGAAGAAAACTAAATTCCATGCTACGGGTCACACTGTTACAGGAGGAGGAAAACAATACTGCAGATTATGGAATGCACATCTATTGCTGAGGTACTACTTCAATAATCCTGGTAGTTTTCTTAAAACTAATTGATTATAGTGTTCAGACGATGCCTCAAACCCACAATTTTCTCTTTGACGTCGTCTGCCACAGTGACAGGCTGGAGACCAGACTTGGCAGCAGGCTTGCCAGGTTTCTTGTTGTTCTCCTGTTCATAGTCAAACTCATCGTCACTACTGAAGTCTCTCTCTTTCCTTTTGCCGCTGGCCCTCTTCTTTTTCATCCCACCATTCCCTGAGACATCTGTCACCTTCTTGCGTGGCATTTTAAATCTGAAGCTGTTAGTGGGGGAAAGAAGCAGCGGTCAGTTTATACAGCGAGTAACGACAATGTATAATTCAGACTATAACTGAAATCTTACAGGGACCACAAAGAAAAGAAAAAGAAAAATATTAAGAACAAGGCAAATTAAGATATATTATATAATGTAACATAAAACAATTAGATAATTGTTCAAGTAGGACTGCATGTGTGCAAAGTATGAATTACACAATCCTTCATTTTTGAAGAATGGCACAACGCAGTGAGACAATGACAAATGTCTTTGATATGCAACAATGAAGATGTGCAACGTGAAAAGAAATATTATATAAAATCTGTAACATATTGAATACTACAGACACAAGCTATTAATGAACTCACGAGCAAGTTGTGAAACGGTGACTCTTATTATAATATAATATAATATTATTAATATTAAGTGACTCAATTAATGGCTTTACATTTCAGACTGGATCGAGACCAGATGCTAAAAGAAAATAACATGAACACTCACAAATAGTACTTTACCACTCTCACAATGCCATACACACAGACAAGAGGCCATTTGTGATATTTTGTAGGTTTTATAAAAATAAATAAATGAAGCCAACAGATGTAAGGCAATAACTTTCACACTTTTGCTTTTAGTTAAATTAACTTCACAAACTTTAAGAGAACAATTCAGACTTTACTGTCTGTAACCACACACACACACACACAGCTACAGTACTGTGTGTCTTTAACTTCAGTAACTTCAACTGAGGAACAAACTTACAGATGAGATCAAAGATGCGCTAAATCTAAACTCAAGCCCAAAAACTGTTCTCAGACGCTTTTCTTAATTGATCAAATGCTGCACTTTACTGTCTTTTGATTGCTTTTATTATACTTTTATATTCTTTTATTCGTTTTTATCTTGTGCACTTTGTGCTCTTTTATATGTAAAGCACTTTGAATTGCCTTTGAGTATGAAATGTGCTATATAAATAAACTCGCCTCGCCTAAACGGTCTCAACGTGAACAGAAGTTAACGATGATAATAACGTGATCCAAGTAACGTTAACTAGCCCGGTTAACGTTACCTCTATTGAGATGTATCAGCCATTAAAACACCGAACAATTGGCCGGTTTTCTCAGATTACCTTCTTCAGAGTCTGTCTAATCAGCAGCCAGTGGAAACTAAAAGCAACAACAAACTAAGACGTGTTAAAGTTGCCGGTGCTAGCTGCTAGCTGCTAGCTGCTAGCTTCATTAGGCTAAGCAGCAGCTAGCTGTTCTTTGTTCACATAACGGCTGGTTGGTTAGCAACGCTAGCTGACGTGCTAACGCACAACATGTGAAGTTAGTTAGCCGCTACACAAACCAAGCACGAACATTGTTGTATGTTATATATAAATATAGAGGAGATCCTCGGAAAGCCAGGCTGAGATAAACTTGTTTTGTGCATAAATATGTTTAGTGCTCGTGTTCCTGAAGCTAACCTCGCTCCTGTAAGCTAACATGATCTCCTCTAAATAAAGACAACTAACGACACATGAAAGGATAAAGGATGCTACAGACTAAACTTTTTACACATTTTCTCGACTTGACACGTTTTTAAGTTTAGTACACAAGATCTGTGATTTCGTAAAAAAAAAAAAGAAGAAAATGTTCTTTAGTAATTTCCCCAAGCTGAGAGTAAATAAATGTACCGGTGATTTCCTGATTCAGCAGCTCTCTTCTCTGCTCGTCTGACTCCGGTTTGATTGATTTGAACAAAAGAAGCTGCAGTCTGCTTTCACACCACGTGGTTTGCATTAAGTATTCATACAGGAAGCCAAGCAAGCACTCCACCATCTCATACTACCGGACAAAAACAGGAGAGTTACAGTAATAACATGAAGCCTTTTATACAACTGGTGCTGAAACCAAAAGTTCAACCAAACTGGCATTGACCAAAACGTGGATTACAGAAAGGTGTAGCTATATAGGCACAGGAGAAAAGTCCCATTGAGAAATAACTGGCATAGAAGTGACCAAAACTTGGAAGGAAGAATGAATGTGATAACAAACACTCTTGTTCAGGTTTTTTTGATCATGCACTTACAATCTGTCAAAACTTGGAATAAAGAGTTAAAGTAATAAACACTCACTTTGCACATCTAAGAAAAGTGTTGTTTTATGATTTTTGCATTCCAATTAATTTCTATATGATAAAAGTTTTAAATCTTCAGTATTCATACAGGAAAACCAAGCAGCACTCCACCATCTTATACAACTGGATGGAGAGATATTCAGGGCAGTGACGCCAAAAACCAGGAGAGTTACAGTAATGAATGAATGAATGAATGAACTTTATTTCGAACATAAAAACAGATAAAAAATAATAACAAACAAAGCAAGAGTAATAGTGTCGGAAAAGGAGTAGGTAGAAGTAAAACTCATATTTCCCTACCCCCTTCCTCACTTCTCCTCTAATAACTCATATATCATAGAATGACAATATAATATAATATATAATCTATCCCAGATTTATTTACATCCCAAATTAAATATACGAACAGCATCTCAAGTTTATTTACAACCCACATAGCCATCCGGAGTTAAAAAATAGATGTAAACCAACCCTTAACACAACTCTTCCTCAACCATATACCTCCCAAAAATATATTTTTTGTATAGCTTTTTAAAGTGATTTATATTTGTGCTCCGCTTCAACCAATCACCTAACCCCATCACCTAATAACATGTAGTCTTATACAACTGGTGCTGAAACCTAAAGTTCAACCAAACTGGCATTGACCAAAACGTGGATTACAGAAAGGTGTAGCTATATAGGCACAGGAGAAAAGTCCCATTGAGAAATAACTGGCATAGAAGTGACCAAAACTTGGAAGGAAGAATGAATGTGATAACAAACACTCTTGTTCAGGTTTTTTTGATCATGCACTTTCAATCTATCAAAACTTGGATTAAAGAATAAAAGTAATAAACATTGAACACTCTTTGCACATCTAAGAAAAGTGTTGTTCTATGTTTGTTTTATGATTTTTGCATTCCAATTCATTTCTATATGATAAAAGTTTTAAATCAATCATTTATTTATTTTTCTTCATAATTATATTTTAATCACGCTTCAAATTCCCCCAGAAGAGTGAAAACAAGCAAGAGGTTGTAAAAAAAAAACGGAGTTACATGTATTTACTGAAATATTTTGTAAATATTGTTGCCTACTTTTTATGCCATTTTGTGTATCTGACAGTTATAGTTACTGGTACTTTTCAGTTGAAGATTTCACCTTAAAAAAAATAAACACATGATAAATCTATAACACAATGCATTGTTAAAGATCGGACCAGTGGCTCCTAATAATTTGGGCTTGTGATCCTTTACAAACTAGAATTAGTGAGTTATTGGTTTATTACAGTAATAACATGTAGCCTTATATACAACTGGTGCTGGAACCAAAAGTTCAACCAAACTGGCATTGACCAAAACGTGGATTACAGAAAGGTGTAGCTATATAGAGCACAGGAGAAAAGTCCCATTGAGAAATAACTGACATAGAATGACCAAAACTTGGAAGGAAGAATGAATGTGATAACAAACACTCTTGTTCAGGGTTTTTTGATCATGCACTTACAATCTGTCAAAACTTGGATTAAAGAATAAAAGTAATAAACACTCACTTTGCACATCTAAGAAAAGTGTTGCTCTATGTTTGTTTTATGATTTTTGCATTCCAATTAATTTCTATATGATAAAAGTTTAAACTCAATCTTTTTTTTTCTTCATAATTTATCATTAAGCTAATTATATTTTAATCACGCTTCAAATTTCCCCCAAAGAGTGACAACAAGACAAGAGCTTGTAAAAAACCTGAGCTTAAAGGAAACTAAGCAGCACTCCACCATCTTACAACTGGATGGAGAGATATTCAGGCAGTGACGCCAAAAACCAGGAGAGCTACAGTAATGAATGAATGAATGAATGAACTTTATTTCGAACATAAAAATAAATAAAAACAGATACAAAATAATAACAAACAAAGCAAGAGTAATAGTGTCCGAAAAGGAGTAGGTAGAACTAAAACTTATATTTCCCTACCCCCTTTCTCACTTCTCCTCTCATAACTCATATATCATAGAATGACAATATAATATAATATATAAACTATCCCAGATTTATTTACATCCAAATTAAATATACGAACAGCATCTCAGTTTATTTACAACCCACATATCCATCCAGAGTTAAAAAGTAGATATAAACCAACCCTTAACACAACTCTTTCCTCAGCCATATACCTCCCAAAAATGTCTTTTTTGTATAGCTTTTTAAAGTGATTTATATTTGTGCTCTGCTTCAACCCATCACCTAACCCCATCACCTAATAACATGTAGCCTTTTTTACAACTGGTGCTGGAACCAAAAGTTCAACCAAACTGGCATTGACCAAAAGGTGGATTACAAAAGATGTAGCTATATAGGCACAGGAGAAAAGTCCCATTGAGAAATAACTGGCATAAAATCACCAAAACTTGGAAGGAAGAATGAATGTGATAACAAACACTCCTTGTTCAGTTTTTTTTGACCATCACTTTACAATCTATCAAAACTTGGAATAAAGAATAAAAGTAATAAACATTGAACACTCTTTGCACATCTAAGAAAAGTGTTGTTTTATGTTTGTTTTATGATTTTTGCATTCCAATTAATTTCTATATGATTGAAAGTTTTAAATCAATCATTTATTTATTTTTCTTCATAATTATATTTTAATCACGCTTCAAATTCCCCCAGAAGAGTGAAAACGAAGCAAGAGCTTTGTAAAAAAAATACTGAGTTACATGTATTTACTGAAATATTTTGTAAATATTGTTGCCTACTTTTTATGCCATTTTGTGTATTTGACAGTTATAGTTACTGGTACTTTTCAGTTGAAGATTTCACCTTAAAAAAAACCCCACACATGATAAACCTATAAAACAAAATGCATTGTTAAAGATCGGACCAGTGGTTCCTAATAATTTGGGCTTGTGATCCTTTACAAAATTAGAATTTGTGAGTTTATGATGGGATGGACTACCAGAAGAAGAGGAGGCCCCCTGTCCTGGTTGTCAGCCAGAGAGTGAGGAAGGGAAGAGGGTGGGCTCATAAGTACCTTGGGGTCTAAATCAATAAAAAAAAAAACTGGACTGGACTGTCAACACTGAAGCCGTCTTCAGGAAGGGAGAGCAGACTGTTCTTCCTGAGGAGACTCAGATCTCCTGCAGATCGTCTATCAGTCTGTGGTGGCCAGTGCTCTGTTCTTCATGGTGGTGAGCAGTCTCAACAAGCTGTTAAGGAAGGCCAGTTAGGGGATCAGGTTGGAACTGCACAGTGTGGATGCAGTGGGAGAGAGGAGGAAAAGGGACAAAATCAAAGCCATCTTGGATATCCCTTCTCACCCTCTCTACAATAAGCTGTGGCAGAATGACAGCTCATTGCAGAGAGAAGGATGAAGGACAAAGTCAAAGCCAGGGAGATGTTCCTCATCCAAGTCGAAGGTCTAAGGATAGAGGATGTCATTTACTGCACAGATTGAGAAGCCCCTTGAGATAAATTTTGGATTGGTGATATAGGAATATAAATTAAATTTTGTTAAGCTTTGTTGTTCTTGTTCTGCTGTATGTCAATTAGCAAAACAACCTCCCCTTCTGCTCCTGAGTTATGGCATTGAAAGTGTTTTTGCAGAACATTATGATGTCACAGTGAAGTTGACCTTTGGATATAAAATGTCATCATTTTATGTTTCTGATTCAGCTATTGTCATGGCAGGTGTATTGCTGAGGACCAAAGGAAGCACAGTGTCGAGTGTGAAGTTGTTTGTATGAGCGGTTCTCGAGAAAGCTGCCACCAGCAATACCACAGGCCGAGCATTCAGCCTGTTCTGAACAGGCACTGTACTACTACATAATACATGTTCAAATATTCTGGAAAATCCGTTCACATCACACAATTAGGGCCCTTTAGGGACAATTTTTTTTATAAAATCAGTCGCCTATATACTGTAAAAGATAGAGAAAAAGGCACCAAAGGCAATCTAAAAATTGGTTGGTATTCACAATATTTCAAAGTCATTCATATCTACGCAAACAAATATACAATACAGTCTATACTAATGAAAGTATTTTGTATATGGCGGGTCTTTGCTGCTCTCTGCTGGACAACACTGAAATTCAATACACCTCAATTTGTTTTCTGGGTTGAGATTTGATTTTAATGTGGCATGGAAAATTCACGTCGCAATGAAAAACAATTCATACATTTGTTTTTAAAGATAATAAGCTAAATAAGCAAAATCCTTGTCATTTAATTATAACTCAGTTTATATGTATATATATAACAAAGAGCATTGTATTTTGTTCCTATGTTTTCTTTGTTTTAATTTAGGCATTTCAAATCTTCCATAAATCATCAGGGTGAAGGCAAGATAGGTGAAAACATTTGGTGAAAAAAGCATGGCGTAAGGGAGAAGAGTTGCGTGACGTGACATAGTCAAATTTAGAGATAATAAACTCCATAGGAACATCGTACAGTTCAGTGCAGTAAATGCAGTGAAGGAGGGACACTTAAAGAAGTCAATTCACACTTTCTTTGTGTGCAGTTATCAAAGGCCTTTACTTCTCTATGGAAACATTGTTCATTTATTTTTGCAGCATTAATGCATTATTTTTAATTTGTTAAAGGATGAATTAGAGACAGATTCATCCATCTTCCCTCGACCAACAAAGTAAAACAAAGTTTAACAACATTTCCTGTGACGGATGCAATTTAACTGCACAGTTAAAACAAATGTGCTTTTTGAAAACATTTCTATAGTTTATAGTTAGTAGCATTGGTCATTTGTTACTACGAAACTGGACTTCCAGATTCAAGACTTGTAGATTTCACTCTTATCCACATGCAACATAACTGCGTTACAGCAGCCCACCTGATACTAGTGATTTACAGCTCACTGTATAGCTCCATAAAGCCGAGAGGAGTTGCAGATTCAGCTGATCATTCTCAGGAGGTTCAACACTATAGACACCTTTCACATTATTTTCACAATTTTATTTCATTATTTCATACATTGTTGCTAAAAAAATAAGTAAAAGTCTTGGCTGAAGCAATAAAGTAAAAATAAATGCAACATCCTACAAAAGTCACAATTTTATCAAATAAGGAACAAAAGGAAGGAATTAACTTTATTTATACTTCACATTTAAGACACAGTGCTTTACAGTGACAAAAAGTAAACAGAATACATACAAGTAAACATACATTATATGCATAAAATATACAAACATAAATACATACATACCACAGAAAAAAAAATCACTACAACTCCAAAAAGGTAAGCTATTATATCAGCTTTGACTCAAAACAAATTATATATATAATAGTTTTTCCAACTCAAATGTTTCACAATTCAGAAAGCAAATAAGCATGTGAACTGGAATATTCCTTAAGTAATCACATTATTATTCAACTATCTACTACAAACTAATCTCTGTCATTCCCCTTGGTTGATTGATGTTCCAATGGTAACTGAAGTCCTGAGCTGATTACATGTGGTAGTTGGAGGTCAGGCAGCAGGTCAGGTTTGCGCCCCCTGCTGCTCCTACGCTGGCTGGGTAGAGGGCTCTCATCTCCTCCCTGCAGCCCCCCAATCATGGAGCCCAGGGTACCGTAGCTGCCGCCATAAGTCTCCACCTGAGCTGCCACGCTCAGGCCAGGCTTGTCTGTCCGAGGCTGTGTAGGGGTTCGGTTCAACACTGAGGAGGGAAGGGAGACTGGGGTGGTGGCGTTCTCACTGAGGCTCTGCACTGTCACTGATGACTGGCACAGAGGTACGTATGTAAGGTAAATTCATGACATATACATAAGATATAGATAACATTTCATTATTTTTCCTACAATTTCATATAATAACTCTATCAAAAACACAAAGATTGAAGGTAAACGTTCCATTTTGCTGATGGTAAACCTATTTAGAGGCAGACCAAAATCCTGCCAAATTTCACTTAGTGGAACCATCCAACCACAGTGAATTCATAATGACAGTCAGCTTAGAGGCTAAATTGAACAGCAAAGTAGAATCTCTGGTCAATGACAAAGGATTATTTTATCCATGACAATGACATTGAGCGTCATAATGGTTGCAGGTTGTCTAAAAAGCTTAGCTCGACAGCTAAGCTATAGCTAGAAATGTATCCATTTCCATCTCCTTAAATTTGGACATTGCTCACTATATATATATCTATAGATATATATATAAAATAAATAAATATGTAAAGAAAAACAGAGATTTAACCAGTTAATACAATAACATTCAATTGTCAAATAAATTTTTAATCAAAGTTTTGATTTTAGACTAATCCGGGGAAATATCGGAAGTAGACATTACTGCGGTGACGTCTCCCTACAATACGCACACGTTTTAATGCAAGCTGTCCTAGGAAGTGTACATTATTCTACTTTTACCTTTACTTTTTATAACGCTACTTTTGACAACGATGTCTAGTATATCCGGGAAGAACCTGAGCAGTTCCAGCTGCCTGACATTAGCCTAACATGGTGAAACAAGTAACTTCAGCTAAGTTAACACTGCTTAGCTACCTTGATTACCTTGAATGATAGACTTGAGCTGAAGTGAGGCGGCCATATTTGTTTGCCTTCAGGCACTTTTTTTTAAGTCAGATCAGAGCTTTCAGAAAAGATTTCCCAGTGATTCGCAGACAACTTAATGTGAACACTATTTACAAGTCAAAATTACAGCAACACCCATATGACACTGAACATACCAAACATGTCCAGAACACAAAAAAATATAGATGAATCTTACAGTTACAGAGTTACATGGACATGTCAATTAATGTAATTATATAGATATCTCAAATAAAATAGAGAGGGGAAGGTGGACCAAAGTATTCACAGAAAATGAACATGCAGTAGAAAAAAAGTTAAATATGCAATATGAGGAAGAATAAAAGAAACCAAAAAGCTTTTGTACAAGTAGGGAATAAACAAAACGGGCAGACAGTCGACAATTTGACACACAGAAAGCAAAGAAAAGCCAGAATTCTAAAATATGGAGGAAACAGCTATAGGACAAACGTTCTGACGTTCCTCTAATGATAGTCATATATGGAATACTGAACCAGTTCAACTCACATTGCCCACAGACACGTCACTGCCGGCCACCGTCTTCTTCTTCCTGTTGGGATTCCAGTGGCAAACCAGACTGTCATTCTGCACACTGTAGTTCTTGTGGCCAACCAACCAGTATGTGTTCATTTTGCCTTTACCCTGGCAGGAGCAGGAAAGACACAAGAGAGGTACAGTGAATCTCGAGTGTGACTACCAACCCGTGAGAGAGATAACTGTTCATGAGAACTTAAAGGGCATGTTCCCCCAAATTACAAAAAACACCAAAAGCACTGCGGGTGAGCCAGCCAGATAGTTTTTGGTTTTATATGCCGAGGTTTCAGAGATATCCATCTCTGCCGCTGCCCAATACTAAATCTCACCACCTGGCAAAATAAAACTCAAGTAGAGACAGTACTTGGATTGTGTGAAAAGGTATATTTATGTTGATTTGTGTGAACTGACCCTATATATTGACTGCCCCAGGATATGAAATAACATGAAAACTGTGACTGAACTTTGTGGTTTTATATTCACACTACGAGGTGATGTATTAGTCTTTTTATTGAATAGCCTATTTTATCTTATTTTCATCCAACTGTTGAGCAAGGTTTATGTAAATATTTAAAATGACATTTCTTACATATAAATGGCTTCCTCAATGTGGTGATGAAGGTGTGACTGCCTCGCTACTACACAGAACATGTATTTCACTTTGCTTGGCTGGGATCTTTTACCTTAACCTCAATCTCTCCACGAAGCTGCAGCTCGTAGGCGTTGTCTTTGATCAGAGCCAAGTAGGTTTCTGAACTGGCGTGGATTTTCTGAGCTGAAACACAAATAATAATACATACTACTGTAAAACAGAACTGAGTTTTAGCCAAAGTCAAGCAAAACATGTACCTTAGCACTATCCCTGTTTTCCAAATTGAAGTTCAATTTAACATTTTTCAAGGAATTATATGCAACAAAGATCCAATATCGTTAAAGGGCCAGTGTGTAACATTTCAGGGGATGCATTAGCAGAAATAGGATATAATATTCATAACAATGTTTTCATTAGTGTATAATCACCTGAAACTACGAATCATTGTGTTTTTGTTAGCTTAGAATGAGCCCTTTATATCATCTACATAGGGAGCAGGTCCTCTTAACGGAGTCCGCCATGTTGTAGTAGCCCAGAACGGACAAACGCTCTTTCGTGTTTTTACGTTGGCTGAAGGCCACAGAAGTTCTCCGCTTGTGAAACTGCGGTAACATGAGCCCCATGGTGCAAAACTGTGGCACCACCAGCCGCTGTCTGACTTCCGTTGCTCCTAAAGTAGTGTTCTTATGGTAAGGATAGCCTCTGAGCGAGGCGGACAGCGTTACCAAGGTTTTGCACTGTCCTGTTCACGTTACCACATATTCAGTTGGTTGCAATCTGCAACCACACCACTAGATGCCACCAAATCCTACACACTGTCCCTTTAAAACACTTTTGTTTTTTTAAATTGTAGAATTGCACTGTTTGCCCCAAAATCGAATTTTGGAGGATACTACTACTGGGAGGCACTTAAGTCTGAAGAGGTAAAACTCCAGCAGTACTCGTAGTATACGGTGTATAGTAATGTGTTTCAACTTGTGGCCTTCATCAATGTCATCACTAAAGTCTGAAATTTTCGAATCCTACAAATACAGGCATAAATATTTTCCACTTAGTTTCCGCGATAAATATGTTTGTGTGAGGTGTGTAGCAATTCATGCACATACAGCAGATGAGTGTGTTGGTGTATTGTGTGTAGGTACACATACGCAGGCTGGTTGACTCCATTCTAGAGGCTGTGTTGACAGTATCTCCAAACAGACAGTATCTTGGCATCTTGTAGCCCACTATCCCTGCCACACATGGACCTATAGAACACGGAGAAAAAGAGCTGTGCTCATAGAAATAGAACGAGAGAAGAAGAGCCTACAGCCACACCAGCATGCTTTGTGAGGCTGTACGTTGGCACAGCAGTACGCTTCGGGTAGCGCTTATAGCACTAGTGAAAAGCAAGCCATTAAGATAGGTCTATCAGGTAGGTGCATCTTATAGGAAGCCTCACTCACCTGTATGGATACCGGCTCGGAGCTGCAGCCTCTGGTTGGGCATGTGAGGGATGGAGACCTGTCTGACGGCTGCTACCAGATCCAGCGCCATCTTGGCGATCTCATCAGCATGTCTATCTCCGTTCCTCTCAGGCAGACCGCTCACCACCATGTATGCATCCCCTATCGTCTCCACCTGGTTTGATAGTTTGGTAAAAATGTTGCTCGAAACAAAACTGAAGACTGTAACCAACCACTGACAATTGAATCATCGTGGGAAGATACATGGAGCAAATCGGGATTTTACTTTGATAGTGTCATGACCAATATTAAAGGATTAAAATGTGATGTTATTATATCAGCTTTCATGTTTTTATCAATTTCAATTTTTGAAGCAAAGAACAAACACAGCACAGCAGGTGGTACGTTTGTCCAGGTACACATTGTTGTCTGACTGGAACAAAATGTCATTATTCTGTAGCACATTAGTCTCCAGCTGATTCCTCCATGGACTTTCCTAAGAGCACATTATATTCAGATTTCTTTGTAAGGCTGAAAACTGTTTGCATGTAGCTTAGAATTGCTCACTTTTTAGCATGGTGTTTCTGTTCTATTGTTACACTGTGTTTAATTGTGTTACACTGTGATGTATCACAATGTAAGCATTTGCTGCTGAATAAAAAGTGAATCAAATTCACCTCAGAGGTAATAATTCCTTGGAAAAATGCAATTGCTTTATTTTTGTTAAGATTTGTTTTGAAGAAAAAAATCGAAATAAAGATTTAATTGCTTCCTACAAAATGTTATTCTTGTTAGGGTGAATATTTAAAGGTGCAGTGTGTAGGATTTGGCGACTTGAACTTCTCCGCGAAAATGTGAATGTCCCCATCCAGAGCCAGTTGTTGTAAGAGTAGCGCAGGTCATTTGGAGAATAGCAGAGCCAGAGCGTAGACTAGAGTGTGTGTGTGTGAGTCAGAATACAGAGTTAGTTTAAATCTGAGAATGTCAGTGAATGTTGTTCAGTGGAAGTTGCAGAAATAAATGCTGCAGCTCCTCAAGACCAACAGATGTTTTCCGTGTTGTTTCCGGGTGGCTGAGTGGAGTGACGGGGTTAACGCCATAGCGAGTAACGTTATTGAATCCGGTCCAGGTGGGGCAAACTACTGAGCTGCACCTTATTCCTGTTTGGTTTACACTGGAATAAAGCCTATGTGTGCTACCCAACTACTATATACACTTTGGAGGCAAAGGCAGTGTGTGAATTTTCCAAGCGTGAGTTCGTCAACATTTTACCGTTACCTTGTAGACGTTGTAGGAGTCAATGCGTGTGTCAAAGCACATGTAGAGGTTGTTGAGCATCTCCACCACTTGAAGAGGAGCACAGGACGCAGAGATAGAGGTGAAGCCCACGATGTCTGAGAAAAAAATGGTCACCTGGAACAAAATGGAGAGAGGTGACTTCATCAGTGTGCAAAGGTATTGGTTGTACTGGACAAACATACAGTTTATTATTACACAGTCCACCCAGTGAAAACGAATGCAGTCTAACACAACAATCCTAAATCCCACCTTCATGAAGGTAATAATGTAAAGGTGTTTCTGTTATTTTGTCCACGCCATTTATATCAATGAGGGTGGGCTCACAAACTCCTCTTTGTATAACGAAATACAGTTCAACCGCAAAACAAACTATATCCTCCAAAATGTAAAATAATACAGCTGAATCAACACCTCTCTCTAGTGGAGTAAATAATGCCTTTACTTAAAGGGGAACACCACCTAAATTAAGAATTCAGATGTTATCTCCATGGCCTAGGAAAGTTCAATCAATATTTGTGAACATGAGCTCCTGTCTCTCAAAGCCAGAAACAAGAGAAGTGAGTCTCAAACTTGTGATGTCATCAGGTATAAAGTCTGGACGATGAATGGAAAACTGATTTTATGGACCCGCAGAATTAAAAAAAAAATGTTTATACCCAAATGAGCTTTATTCTATCGTAGTGTTCTCAGTTGTGAAACAGAAAATGTACTCAGGACATTCCCCTGGATGCTCTCAGGGTCACCTATAACAATTTCATCCAATTCATTGTATATGGAGACTTTATACCCTATGACATCACAAGTTTGAGTTTTTAGCACTCTGGGTTTTGGATTTGGGAGAGAGTTGTTTATGTTTACTGATATTTTGGGACTGAATTAGACATGTATGAATTTTGAAAATGGGCATAGCTCCCCTTTAAGTAAAAGTGCTGATGCAACAATGTAAAAATACTCCATTACTGGTATCATTAAAATTATAGTGGATTCATATCACCAGGGCAGATCTTGGGTCATCTCAGCCTTCTACAAAGCCTTAGGGGAGAACAGAGGAAGCTCAACACTATACATAAAAAACAAATGGGAATCAGAGCTAAATATAGAAGAGGAAGCTATTCAAAACAATTGTGCTGTGATGTACACTAGGGAACATTGAGGAGGTTGTACATAGAGCAGATAGATATCTGGCAAAAATTCTGCTTATAGCCAGCAAAAAAGCTATAACAAGAAACTGGTATAAAGCGCAAACTCCAGGGAAAGATCACTGTTTTGAGATTGTCCGTGATATCTTTTCAATGGAAAAACTGACGTACCAACTAAAAATTAAAAGCAATATCTTCGACAAGAACTGGGCAAAATGGATCATTTACATGAAACATGAAACGTGATGCATGTGTTGTTGGAGAATATATACATGTTTAACTGCCCCTTACAACTGTTTTTGTTAAGTGTTGTATTGTTCTCTGAATTTGTTAAGTGTTCTGTATGGATGCTCATGATGTTCAGACCAGAGCTGCAAATGCAAAATAAATATCAAAGCTTAAAAAATAAAATAAAAATACTCCATTACAAGTAAGAGTCCTGAGTTCAAAATCCTAAGTAAAAATGCAGAGGTCTTATCAGCTTCATTAAAGTATCAGCAGTAAAAGTGTAGAAGTAACATCAGCTTCATGTAGTTAATGGTGCTAAATATGGGATTGGGAGCATTTCCATTGCCTCTCAACCAGGGGGCGATTTTAGACTATTTTTAGGGGTACTCAAGCTAAAATGGATTTCTTCAACTTCATCCAGGATAAGAGACAAAAGAGTCAATAGAACAAGAGAAAAAATGGGCAGGACGTATAAGGTAAACAGAATTGATATTTTCATCTTTAATTTTCATTTTCTAAACGAATCAAACTGAATAAATCAGAGTTATCACTAAATGGATTCCCAGCCTCTGTACCACACAAATCCCTCCACAATAATTGGCATCTTTGATAATTACGTTTTTTAGTGATGTGATAGATATGCGCCTGTGTCTATTTAGTAAAGCTCAAAGTCGAGAAACACCTCTGATTTCCCCTCTGGTCAGCCCGTAACAGGTGTTACATTTGCTGCCCCAGATAAGCAGCATCAGGGAGGTCTTTACTGAACAGCATCCGTCAGGGATCAGCAAGCAATGTTTTATTTTTCTGTTTAGTTTCCAAAAGAAGAAGAATCAGTGGGTCTTAGATTTTCTTTCCAGAATACTCCAGAGCTCCAAATCATTAAAAATGAGATGAGCCCATGGTCCATATTCAGTAATAGCCCCCCCGCCCCGCGCAAAGTGCTATTGGTACAGCTGCTTCCAACCTCTTCAATAAGCCAGACGCAATTTTCACCGAAATAACTTGTTTTATCTCCTGATGAATATGGAACAGGGCAATTATAGGTAATTATGGCAACAATAGCAACAAAGGCAGCAGACACACACATTCATTGATCATGTTTGCAGATCTTGCAGAGGTAGCTGTTTCTCGCAGCAGCACCCCACAACCCTCGCAACATTATAGGCTCTGAATTTGTTTGGTTAGATGTTAGAAGTGAATGGGGAGTATAGCGTGGAGGGGAAAGGTTATTGTCTTATCTGTCCTCAACTGTGTTGTCTGTTTCTACCATTTGTCTTTAAGGTTCACATACTGTATGTGTTGCAGTTTTTTTTTTACTGTGCCTTGTTGCAGGATGGGTTTCCCTCGTGGACATTAAAAGTAAAACAAACATATTATCAGCAGCTGTTTCAGTCTTTTTAAACAATATCTTTAACACAACAACAGTTCCATTAACCCTTTTATACCCTGTGGTTTCCATCTCCTTTCCCCAATTTCCCCCCTGGGGATTAATAACGTACTTCTGATCTGATTCTGATTGTTATTCATGTTAAGAAAGATTGCAGAAAGAGGGAGAATATCAAGTCATCCCGAGTCAAAAGGCTAAAGTCCAAGTGAAGTCTTGAGTCATTGGTATAAAGATCAATGTGAAGTTGCAAGTCTTTTTTTGATTCGGAAAAGTCATCAGCTCATGACTCTTGAGTCCAATCGTGACTCAAATCTACACCTTTGGAACGGAGGGAATGCTTATTAAGAATAGGGAACAGGTTGTTTTTTTAGTATGGTTTATTAAGCCCTACTTCGCAGTCACACAGTTACATGGTGAAAACAGCACTATGTTTAGAAACTGCATTTAGAGGCTGCATTTGTTTCATGTGCCAGTGAGACGAATGAAATATGATCCAGGAAATCCAGCTTGAGTAACATATCCATGAGTCTGAAGCTGCTTAGACGCCAAATCACTGCACAGTGGTGTATAATAATATGTAGACGTATTTTATTACTCGTAAGTTATCACGTGGCAATCATTTTATCCTCTGCCACAATGATAAACAACATGCATGTATTTGACTGGCCATGTAGTGCATTGCTTGATTGGCCTGACCATCGGGGTTCAGTGTCTTGGCCAGCTTATGATTAAGTGCCTGGCTGAAAGGCACCTCAGCGATAATAAAAACCTACATTTTAGATTTAGATTTATTTGTCTTTCTTTCACAAGCTTGCTTTTCCAAGCTGTATTGAGTTCCATCTTCAATCCAAGCTTTACCCACCTCAGGCTGCCGATACCTGAACTGAACATCTGTTCCTAATCAACGTGGGGATACTTAGCTCTTTCAATATTATTTTTGCTGATACGTCCTGCCCAAAAGCTCTTCTTCATTTTTCACGCTGCTGTAGAAAGAACCAGACTACACCTCTAAAGCTCAGCCATCCCCACAAGATTTCAGTCTGGAAGTCAGCCCCCTGAGGATCAACTTAGCCGGGCAGCAGGAAGTCGACTAATCAGCCAACCCGTTTTGCTGTCTTTTGAACAACTGTTAAGAAACTAGAAAATAAAGGACAAGTGTGCCCCAATTAGGGGGATCTATTGGCAGAAATGGAATATAATATTTCTAAGTATGTTTTCTTTAGTGTATAATCACCTGATAAAAAGAATCCTTGTGTTTTCGTTACCTTAGAATGAGCCGTTTATATCTACATAGGGAGCGGGTCCTCTCTCCATGGAGTCCGCCATGTTGCACTGCCATGTTTCTATAGTAGCCCAGAATGGACAAACCAAACTCTGTTAACTTTTCCTGCTTGGGCCGGAGTTGAACTTTACTCGCTCCTGTTGCTGCCGCCGCTCTCTCTCTCTATTGCTTCCCCACTCACTTCCCATGTACACACACACTCTAAGCACTCTACTCTTGTATCAAGTGGCTCTAGATAGGGCCATTTGGCACACGGGAGAAGTTGTAATCTGTAACCTCATCCCCTCGATACAGCCAGATCCTACACACGGTTGTGAAAAGATACACAATTAAACATGATTCTTCAACTGCATAATCAATTTGTCATCACAGATGTATTTTGAACTGGTTTTGGTAATTTACTTGCCAAGGCAAAGATTAGTCATTGTGTGGTACATTGGTCCGTTTAGGTGTAAAAAGGGTTTGACCTGTCCACAGTGAATGCCAACTTGAGCCATACTAAACCACAACGAGAGAAGCACAAATCAATATACTCTTAGCGATTGCACCAACCTTTTCATAGCTCTCTGCCTCGACATGTTTATGCTGGCGGAGCTGCTTGGCGACTGACTTGGGCAGCATTTGGTGCAGCAGATCCTCAGCCAATTGCCTCTGGCGCTTCAGGTCCTCTGTCTTTTCCTTCAAGCTCTTGGCGTAGTTCTGTATCCACTCAGTCATCTGCTTGAATGAGAACATCACCACCGGGTAGATAAGGCAGGCTATGGCCAGCAGGCAGACCCTCATGCTGAGGCCCGAAGACACGGATCGAGACGCCAACCTAAGAGCCGGCACCGCACGATCAAACAAGCACTGCTGAGTGTTTGTCAGAGAATGAATTCCAGCGTGAGACCCAGACAGAAGCTCTGTCCCTGCTCCAGAGATCTGCCACAGACTTGTGCCAAAAATATAAGAATGTTTTACATGCTGACTTGAGTTTAACTTGAGGTCTATGTTCTCTAACCAGCAGTCATTCAGTCGTTCTGTCATAACCCTGGCAAAGCCGAGGTAGCTTAGTACATAAGTCCACTTGTACTGGAAGTCAGGGTGAATTGCCATGCGGGGGAAGTCCATCAACTGGTGGTTGAGCTCTATGAATTTGATCAGAAGTCTTGCAGACAGTACATCTCTCCAGTTAGAATTCTGTTTGACTTTGACTAAAGTATCTTCTACTGTACCCCAGATGTCAAGAAGTCTTCCGATGGCCAGGGAGTAAGCAGAAGTACCGTTCTCACTTGTGCCATTTGTATCCAATGAAGCATTTAGAAATCCTTGAAGGCTCCACCTCATCTCCTGGCAAAATCCAGCCAACTCAACACTACAAGGGAGCCCATGGCCGTTGCTGTGACCTGCCATTTCATCACAGAGATGACCAAACACAGGAAACACAACGTCTGAAAAACTTGCCTCCAATGTCTCATTGCCCATGTCTTTGGTAAATAAACGTCTCATCCTTTGAAGCTTACTGACGAGTTGCAGGATGGCTATCGTCCTGCATGAAGTAAGCTCGTCGTAAGCGGCCTCTGTAGTGTGCAGCAGGTCAAAGTTGGAGCTGAGGTCGATGGATACGGAGCCCACGAGGGCCAGGAAAGAGAGGACGCAGGCTGTCAAAATCCGACGAACAGTGCGACTACTGCCAGACAGGGAAAATATGGAACACCTAGAAAAAGAGGAATAAAACTGATGAATTACTGAAGGAAGCTTAATGCTGTGTTTACACTACGAGCGACACAGCAACAGGCCACGAGTAATTTTCAATTTAAGCTGGTGATATAAAGCTACAAACTGATGGCCGGCATTTGTCGCTGTGTGACGGGCGTGACGGGCGTGACGTGCTACAAATCAGGCACATGGACACAGAAAGTATATTTTGTGCTTAAGAGGGAACAATTTAGTGTCAAATGGTTGGACTGTGGCTCAGGAGGTAGAGCGGGTCATCCACTACTTGGAAAATTGGCGATTTGATCCCCAACGCCTCCAGTCCGCATGTCGAAGTGTCCTTGGGCAAAATACAGAACCTCAAATTGCTCCTGAAGACTGTGCCATTGGTGTTTGTGTGTGTGTGAATGATTAGATTAGAATCTGATGAGCAGGTCGATACCTTGCATGGCAGCCTCTGCCATCAGTGTATGAATGTGTGTGTGAATGGGTGAATGATGACATGTAGTGTAAAGCGCTTTGAGTGGTCGGAAGATTAGCAAGGCGCTATATAAATGTAAGTCCATTTACCATTAGTATGGTCACCTCCCATTTTGTAAAAGCAGACATGGCAGGTATTCCCTGTGATATCATGATACATTTTAAAAGAAATTGTCACTAATTAATTTAAATATAGGGTCGACCATGTTGGAAAGCTAGTATAATTTGAAAGTAGCATCGCCTCAGGAGCTCTGTTTAAACTTTAATTAATGATATTTAAACAGTCATGATGATGTCTTCATCATATTTTTCTGTCTTTTCTTATAAGATTCTTATAATGATTAGTCAATTAATCAGTTATCAGCAAAAGTGATAATGAATTAAACATATTAATTATTTATCAAGGAAAAGTGTGAATTGTTCTTTAGTTTCAGCTTCTCAAATATGAGGACTTGCTGTTCTGGGAAACTGTGATGAAATACTCTCTCAGCCAGTCCCAGTTAAATCTTTACCTCATGAAATGTCTGGATGGTTCAGAGCGTCACGACATGAACACACATCACCACAAATCTTCACCATAGACGGAGGGATGGAGGCTGGTTTTCCATCAGGTAGTTAGGCTACTATAATAACGATAGAAATAATAATAATAATAATAAATACATCAATTGGTTTGATGATGACCTGGTCGCATAGTAATGAATCATTCACAACAGCGTTTGCAGTGCTTACATGATAAAACATGAGACGATACTTTTGCTAAAAACAAACCCAAGATAAAGTGTGCTATGATGCGCCCTGGTAACCGGACGTGTCCTTCATAAAACAGTAGAGCATCGTGTTGTAACCGAGCAGTCTGATGTGTGTAGAGGTCTGTATGGTTAAACTGTAGCAGCCTGGAGCCGTTTTCAGGTGATTTCATGAAGGTAAACACGGCGGATAGTCGTGCGTAACGACACTGCGCTCTGCGTAACGACACTTCTCGGAGGCTGCGGATTTCTCAGTCCTCCTGTCTACAGATGCTGCAGGGATTTCTAGAAAGGAGGGCTTGGGTTTATTCCAGTGAATTCAAACTTTTCTGTGAGAGTTTTGTGTGTGTCTCACCTGCACAGCTGACAGTCGCTGTCCGCATCCTGCTGCGCCCTCGGAGCGACCCTCCTCTTCTTTATGAACCTTGTTTTGAGTGAAGCCGAGGACAGGGTCCCAGATGTGAAACACTCTTTTGTCATCAAGTCCAGCGATGACATGAGACTCGAGCTGCAGTGAGTTGACTCTCTCAGACGGTGTCCTCACAGGACAAGAGGCATTGCAGAGGGAGGACCGCTCTGAAGACACGTCCCGTTATTGAAGTCAGTGGAAGCACCAAGTCCCCAGCAGCGTCTGCTCAACTTCCGGTTAAGTACTTCAAAATAAAGGCTTTAGGGTGAATCAGCCTAATGTGGGACTTTTCTTTTTTGTTGCATTTCATATTGCGATATGAAGCCAATACATTAAATCCACACCCAGTACCACTAAATAAAATCTAATCACTAATATTAAGATCATTGCTAACCACACACTGTATTATGGATAATTATTGAAAAAAAAACAAAAAAACAACTCATACCATTTTAACAGATGCAGCCACCCCCAATTATAGAATATATTTACACCATATTATAATCTTTTTTCATGAACAAACACATCATAAACATATCCTGATAAAAACTAGCAGCATTATTTTATTTATAAGAAATGTATAGCCTTAACATTACTTTTGTCTAAACACTATGTCATTGACCTTTGGGTGGTCTTCACACAGGGTGCTTCCAGTTTGATAATTGCTACACCCTAATCTATGAATAAACATTTGAGATTTCGTGATTTTGATCACTTGTATTATCCAGTAGTTTTATTGACTTTTATTTGTTTGAGGACGGCCTACACCCATTAGAGCTTAGGTGTTCCACATTAGCAGTGTCCCACATTATGGCAACTCACCCTAATATAAACTATTTTAAAGATATATTGTTTTATTTTAAAGGGACAGTGTACATTCATCAGCATCGCTGTCAATGGGCCACGAAATCAGCCAAATATGCCCTTTTTTCAGCAAACATTTTGACATTTCATTGCAGGGTAAACACAGCTGTAATAACATGAATTATTTCCCACTCACTAAATTCAACATGACCATAATTAATTTGATCAATTATATCTCTCTCACACCAAAAGGGGGTAACACTTTACTGAGGAACGAATGGGAAACTAACTGCTTGTGAACCTTTAGTTAATGAGTAACACCCAATCCAATTTTATAGAGTACGTAACGATTAGTCAGTGATTAGTTAATTACGTTATTAAAAAACAAATGAGTATCTAAATGCTCCTGAACCATTAGTTAATGAGTAACTCCAACTGAAATGTTGTAGAGTAGCTAATGATTATAAAACAAGTGAGGAACGAATCAGGGACGACTTGATAATTGATGAATCTTTAATAAGTATTTCTCTAATAATTCCTAATGGAGGACTATCTAGTAGATAATGATGAGTTACTAGAGAACAGACTGGGAGATCGTATATTAATGAATCATTAAGTAATGATTAGTTCATGAATATATGTGACTTGATCTCTGAATCAGCTGCTGAGAAACACGAAACTAGTAACGACTCATTAATTAGTAACTTCTTAAACATCAGTTACTGTTTTTGTGTCTGTTTTGGCCTTTCCACTTTCTGGCAGAAAGGGTTTATTATTCTAAGCCAAACCATGAAGTTTTCCTACACATAACTAAGTGGGTTTGTTGTCTAAACTTATGAAGATTTCTGCCAGAAAGCCCTCAAGGTAAACTTCTCCCATGTGCTCTCAGAGCACTCATTGATAACAGACTCTGCCATGAACACTGCTCCCACCCCGAGGATCACATAGTAGGCCTACACTAAATATATGATGGCAAAAATATACTTAATATACCGCCACTTTAAGGAACGTCTACATGAAGATAGAGGAACAAGCAAACTCTACACGAAGACCATGGAGTGTGTCCACTGCTCTCAACCTTTACCAAAAATAAGTCTTAAGTTGGTGGATGGACGAGTAAGTGGACAATCATTACCCTTAAATAAACATTTTATAAAAACAAAGAGTATTATGGCTTAGCTGTGAACTTCATGACATACATGTTAACATATTTATCAACCATTTATTAATATTAGTTAGTAAACCCTTTCTAAATGTTAACAAGACACATTTTTTAACAGTTAATAAATGATTATTATTGTATTAACTAATGTTAATAATGTCTTTTCAAACATTAAATAATGTAAACAATGAATACCTCAGTTAACACAAACACCATTAGTAAATGCTTGCTAGACACTTTAGTTACTGTTAATTAAGGCTTATTAATGCTTTGAATAATGTTAATTAATGTACCCTTATTGTAAAGTGTTACCCTGCATCTGTTATTGTCCCTAATAATTACTTTCCGCAGCGTTTTGTGTCAGAGTCCTCCTCTGTGTTCCTCCCAGCACTCGTCCCTCCTCGTGCTTTGGTCTCTGCTGAGACATTCTGCTGTAGTTTCCTGCTGTGCTGAAACATCCTGAAGTTCAGGGAGAAAATTAAAGCACAAGACTTATTTGTTCTGAATAGGAAGCACTGCATAAATAGATCTGGGCAACATGGTCCCTGTTTTAACATCAAACTCAGGGTTTTCACACCAAACTGCAGTGACTTTTTAACTGTGCTAACTGACAGGGATCCTCCACAATGCACTAATACTTTGCTAAAACTGGAATATGAGTGTGATCTCTGTTGATTAGCTGTGAAAAATCTGCAAAAAAACCCCAAGCAAAAAAAGTTTATCCATGTTACAGATTCATGTATTCATATTAATCAACAAATTAACTGCAGAAGCAGCTGATCTGGTTCAGTCATGTCTTTCTGGATTCAGAGTTGCAGGAAAAATATTGTTTGATCAGTAAAAGAAAACTGAAATAAAATTGAGGATGAGTCAGAGAAATATGGAGCCATCACCAAGAAGTCTTTTAAAACTAAAAACTTAAATGTTTTCAAATATGGAGCAGGTTTTAACCGAGGCTTTGTTGTAAATGAGGAAACAGAGGATATGTTCCGAATCACATACTCTTTACTTTTAGTACATACTGCAGCTGTCCTTACAAAGTACGCACTGTTGCATGCAGTATTGGGAGATACTAGCAGTTTTAGTGGAGGAACTGAAGAAGACTGGACTCCAAGCTGCTCCTGCTGATCACTGCTATGCTGGACCTGAAGATGTGGCCTGTGATTTCTGTACTGGGAGGAAACTGAAAGCCTTCAAGTCCTGTCTGGTGTGTCTGGTCTCTTACTGTGAGAAACACCTCCAGCCTCATTACGATGTAGCTAAATTAAAGAAACACAAGCTGGTGGAGCCCTCCGAGAAACTCCAGGAGAACATCTGCTCTCGTCACGATGAGGTGATGAAGATGTTCTGTCGTACTGATCAGCAGTGTATCTGTTATCTCTGCTCTGTGGATGAACATAAAGGCCACGACACCGTCTCAGCTGCAGCAGAAAGGACTGAGAGGCAGAGAGAGCTGGAGGTGAGTCGACTCAACATCCAGCAGAGGATCCAGGACAGAGAGAAAGATGTGAAGCTGCTCCAACAGGAGGTGGAGGCTGTCAATCGCTCTGCTGATAAAGCAGTGGAGGACAGTGAGAAGATCTTCACCGAGCTGATCCGTCTCATGGAGAAAAGAAGCTGTGATGTGAAGCAGCAGGTCAGATCCCAGCAGAAAACCCAAGTGAGTCGAGTCAAAGAGCTTCAGGAGAAGCTGGAGCAGGAGATCACTGAGCTGAAGAAGAGAGATGCTGAGATGAAGCTGCTCTCACACACAGAGGATCTCAACCAGTTTCTACTCAACTACCCCTCACTGTCTCCACTCACTGAATCTACATCCAGCATCAATATCCGTCCTCTGAGCTACTTTGAGGACGTGACGGCGGCTGTGTCAGAAGTCAGAGATAAACTACAGGACGTTCTGAGAGAGAAATGGACAAACATCTCACAGACAGTGACTGAAGTGAATGTTTTACTGTCACAACCAGAGCCCAAGACCAGAGCTGGGTTCTTAAAATATTCACGAGAAATCACACTGGATCCAAACACAGCATTCCCGTATCTGTTATTATCTGAGGGGAACAGAAAAGCAACATTAACGCTACAAAATCAGTCTTATTCTAGTCACCCAGACAGATTCACTGGATGTTATCAGGTCCTGAGTAGAGAGAGTCTGACTGGACGTTGTTACTGGGAGGTGGAGTGGAGAGGGGGAAGCGTTTATGTAGCAGTCGCATACAAGAGTATCAGGAGAGCAGGGGGGTCGGATGAATGTGAGTTTGGATGGAATGACAAATCTTGGGCGTTAGATTGTGTCCAAAACAGTTATAGATTTTTGTACAACAATGTCAAAACCCCCGTCTCAGGTCCTCAGTCCTCCAGAGTAGGAGTGTACCTGGATCACAGTGCAGGTAATCTGTCCTTTTACAGCGTCTCTGAAACCATGACTCTCCTCCACAGAGTCCAGACCACATTCACTGAGCCTCTCTATGCTGGACTTAGGCTTCTTTACAGGTGGGGAGACTCTGCTGAGTTGTGTAAACTGAAATAGACAGAAGTCATTTAAGGGTTCAATTCTGTGTTTTAACTCTTAAACTCATGTTGTCTCCATGTTTGTTGCTGAGAGCTGATTGTTGTGTCATTTCTTCACTGCACAGAGATCAGCTGTCAATCAAACATTATGGTGGTACTTTGACATCTTCTCATCAGTTGTTCTGTAAATGTTTGAGTGTCTTCAGGTGGCGCTCCTTCCTGTGTCTGTTTCACTGCTCATGATGATGTTTGTTCACCTGAACTGATATTTCTCTGCATGAATATGTAAACTTCTCTGTGCTCTAAAAGACATTTTGTTCTTTTCTGCTTTGTATTGACATTTATTTGTTTGGCAGACCTATGAGCTTTATAAACCTGTAATTATCATGATCATAATCAATAAGGAGATCCTTCATTATTCTCGTTCACATCGCTGAGATTCTGGTCAAACAAACTGATTGTGTTGATGAAGTGAATCTGAACATGAGATCATTGAACAAGAGTCATTTAACAGACTTTACTGATGGGATGTGTGAACAAACTGAAGGTTTATATAATCAATAAATAAATATGAACAAAGTATTTCCTTCCTGTCTTCATTCCAGGGTATCATACAAAGCTGATGGAGAAAATGTGAAACTAATATGAGAGAATAACTGAGGCAGTTTTTCCTCCTGAAACACCACAAAGTCCAGTGTTCATGTTTAGAGTCAGTCAGTCTCTGTCCTTTCAAATAAAACAGATTGTCACAGAGAAATGAGCAGAGTTTTCTATCAACTGCTGCTTTTTTTCCTTTATTTCTTTGTGCACTTAGTCAATAAAGAGGATTTATTACACAGACTTAAAAACTGTTTAAACAGTCAAATTAATTTGATGAAGTTTGGGTGTGTGGAGGTTTTGTTGAGTCCTGACACACATGAGACAACAGATATTGTGTAGATGATTCTCTACATTTGGTTACAAATATTTCAATGTTGTTTAATCACAATTCAAGACATCAGAGAAAATTTAACCTACAGCCTCAAATCTCACATTTCAAAATACTATTTACAACCTGAGAGCTGATGTTATAATAATATTTGTAAAGTGGAAACTCCTCTCTACCATCTTTCCCGTTTGACCTGAATGCAGCATCAGTGTTACAGGGTGTGACTCCTGTGAACAAACTGACATAGTGTGATATTACATATATTTAAATGTCTCTTTACTGATTTTGTTTGAAGCTGCCAAGGACTCAGTGAAGTTTTGACATGTCTTCCTGCAGTGAACATCACAGCAGGTTAACAAGAGAAATGTGAAACCTGATGCACAACACAAGAGGGCGCCCTCATCCTGCTAACCAGGGATGTAGTGGAGGTTAAAGCACCTCTACTCAGTTTGTCTGCATGTTTTAAACCATGTTTTTAAGCCCATCACAAACTTTCTAATGTCTCATACATCATGGTCAGGGGTGTCAGACTTCTGTTAGTCAAAGTGAATTCTCCTTTTTTAGTTAAAAAAACACCAGAAATGAGTGATTTTCCTGGTGGTAGTTTGGCTTGTGTCCCTCACTAATCGAGGCGTTTACTGTATGTCCTCCTTCATCTCACTTTTTAAAAACCTCACCTGTGTTTTTAATGTTTTAACACTGTTCTAGTATATTTTCTACTAACTTTATTTTCTTTTCTGCCAGCTACTGAAGTTAAGGTTGACCACAGTGTGTTTGGGTTGTGTGTCAGAAGCTTATTCTCATATTGATGCTTTTTTTGTGAAGAATTGTATCGATAGCACTGATCATTAAATATCAGTAGTGGAGGTTAAAGCACCTCAACTCAGTTTGTTTACAGTTTCAGTTAAGAACATATTTTTAGTCTCATAAAAACCTTTCTAGTAAAAGTGCATTGTGTCATACATCATGGTAAATGGTGTTAAACCGATATTAGTTCTTTAGGTATAGTTATTTAGTGAGGAACCATACTGTCACTGAGTTAATGCACCACCCTGCCAGCACGCTCTGTGACCCAAATCAAACACACCCGAGATGTTGCAGACCAAGGTTATTTGTAAGGTTATTTTATTTATGTGGCTTAATAATGCTTGTTGCACCCGCGTGTCCATAGACTTATTTATTGTTCGTTATTTTAGTTTAATTGTCTGAGTTTTGTCTTTTTTTCTGATTAGTTCTGAAAAGGCTGCTCTGAGGAAAGCTGTTGTTTAGATATAATTGATGCTGCAACGTGCGTCAATAGAGATATAATTTAATTGTTGGTTTGGACATCAGTGCTCTGTGGTGTGATGTTGTTTCACTAGTGTGTACATTGACTTTTAATGCAATTTATTTTGTAGCCTAAAGGTGTAACAGTAGTATTGAGAACTTTGATCAACAAATTAACTGCAGAAGCAGCTGATCTGGTTCAATCATGTCTTTCTGGATTCAGAGTTGCAGAAAGACATTGTTTTGGATACATTGTTTCTACCAATATAACAAAGACATGTGCAACTGATTCTACGTGTCTGCGTGTGTTCACAACAGTGCAGATGGTGTGAACGTGCCGCACCTAATGTCTGCTCAGACATACATTTTGGGATGCACATGGACAGTCCGAGCATATCCTCACAGACATGGACAGATGATGATTTTTCAGACAGATTGACACAGACAGTACATTTTGTGCTTAAAGGGACTATTTGTAACTTTCAGAAATGCTTGTTAACAGCGACACCTGTGGCCGTGAAATCAACGAAAGTCAGTGTCGGGCTCGTGCTTGCTCGCTCTAAATAGACATGAACGAGCATCGCTCAACACAGAGAGGCGACACACGTCAGCTTAAACCACAATATAACTCTATATTTCACCTGCTTGGCAGTAATGTTAGCTGACCAGACGAAGGTGTCTCCATGAATCACTGCTGATACTGTGTTTGCTTCTCCTGCCTCAGCGCAGGCTGAAGCAGCGGAGCTCCGCAGCGAGAAACTCATCTCCCTCCGCCCGCAGCCAGAGTGAACAGGGAGACACCAGCACCCGGTCGGTAACGAGACGACAAGGTTTCTCTCTGCAGAGCTTCGTCACTTCACAAGACACGGGAAACCTCCGTTGGTCTGGTGAAGCTGCAGCATTTATTTCTGCACAAACGTCCACTATACATTCACTAGATATTCTCAGAGCTAAACTAACTCTTCTGCAGTGTGGAGGGAGCGCGCGTTCACGTCTAGAGGTGGAGCGAGTACGCCAGAATGCGCGCTCTGTCTGAGTGAAGGCAAGCAGGCAGAGGAGCGGGGACGCCGGCAACACGCGACCGCGCATATGCGAGCGCGCATGTGTCCCGACCCGGTACATTTATACGCTTAGAAAGTTACAAACAGTCCCTTTAAGAGGGAACAATTAAGTATCAAATGGTTGGACTGTGGCTCAGGAGGTAGAGCGGGTCATCCACTACTTGGAAGATCGGCGATTCGATCCCCAACGCCTCCAGTCCGCATGTCAAAGTGTCCTTGTGCAAAATACAGAACCTCAAATTACTCCTGAAGACTGTGCCATTAGTGTGTGTGTATGTGTGTGAATGATTAGATTAAATCTGATGAACAGGTTGACACCTTGTATGACAGCCTCTGCCGACATGAATGTGTGTGTGAATGGGTGAATGATGACATGTAGTGTAAAGCTCTTTGAGTGGTCGGGAGACTAGCAAGGCGCTATACAAATGTAAGTCCATTTACCATTTACCATTAGTATGGTCACCTCCCATTTTGTAAAAGCAGACATGGCCGGTATTCCCTGTGATATCATGATACACAATTATAAAAGAAATTGTCACTAATTAATTTAAAGGTAGGGTCGACGATGTTGGAAAGCTAGTATAATTTGAAACTGCGTCTAACCCCCCCCCCCAACCTCGCACACACACACACACATGCACGAGCACCGCCGCATCGTAACTACTTCACAGAGCGGAGAGAGGGTCTCAACTCAACAGCGCTACCTCATGATAAGTAACCGCGGCAGTGCTACTGCAGGGCTGAGTTTTCTCTTCTATTCTCCAGTAAACGTGCGGCGGCGACACGCTTTGAGTTCAGGCTGGTGCACGCCAAGGTTAGAGAACGAGCAGTGAGGCAGGGAGGCATCTGATTGGTTCTTTCCAAGCGGACCGCGAGACAGTGATTGGTAGACATTGTTACAGGATTACAGCAGCTACAGATGACGGCTCTTTTCCGGTCCTTTTTCAGAGCTCATCAGTAATGGATCGCTGTCGGGGTGTAAAGACCATTTCAACCAATATAACAAATAGTGAATACTGGAGAACATCGTCAACACTGCCTTTAATTAATGATATTTAAACAATCATGATGATGTCTTCATCATAGTTTTCTGTCTTTTCTTATAAGACTCTTATAATGATTAGTCAATTAATCAGTTATCAGCAAAAGTGATAATGGATTAAATATATTATTCATTTATTAAACATATTAATTATTTATCAAGCAAAAGTGTGAATTGTTCTTTAGTTTCAGTTTCTCTAATAAGAGGACTTGCTGTTCTGGTAAACTGTGATGAAATACTCTCTCAGACAGTCCCAGTTAAATCTTTACCTCATGAAATGTCTGGATGGTTCAGAGCGTCACGACATGAACACACATCACCACAAATCTTCACCATAGACGGAGAGATGGAGGCTGGTTTTCCATCAGGTAGTTAGGCTACTATAATAACGATAGAAATAATAATAATAATAAAAAATACATCAATTGGTTTGATGATGACCTGGTCGCATAGTAATGAATCATTCACAACAGCGTTTGCAGTGCTGAAATGATAAAACATGAGACGATACTTTTGCTAAAAACAAACCCAAGATAAAGTGTGCTATGATGCGCCCTGGTAACCGGACGTGTCCTTCATAAAACAGTAGAGCATCGTGTTGTAACCGAGCAGTCTGATGTGTGTAGAGGTCTGTATGGTTAAACTGTAGCAGCCTGGAGCCGTTTTCAGGTGATTTCATGAAGGTAAACACGGCGGATAGTCGTGCGTAACGACACTGCGCTCTGCGTAACGACACTTCTCGGAGGCTGCGGATTTCTCAGTCCTCCTGTCTACAGATGCTGCAGGGATTTCTAGAAAGGAGGGCTTGGGTTTATTCCAGTGAATTCAAACTTTTCTGTGAGAGTTTTGTGTGTGTCTCACCTGCACAGCTGACAGTCGCTGTCCGCATCCTGCTGCGCCCTCGGAGCGACCCTCCTCTTCTTTATGAACCTTGTTTTGAGTGAAGCCGAGGACAGGGTCCCAGATGTGAAACACTCTTTTGTCATCAAGTCCAGCGATGACATGAGACTCGAGCTGCAGTGAGTTGACTCTCTCAGACGGTGTCCTCACAGGACAAGAGGCATTGCAGAGGGAGGACCGCTCTGAAGACACGTCCCGTTATTGAAGTCAGTGGAAGCACCAAGTCCCCAGCAGCGTCTGCGCAACTTCCGGTTAAGTACTTCAAAATAAAGGCTTTAGGGTGAATCAGCCTAATGTGGGACTTTTCTTTTTTGTTGCATTTCATATTGCGATATGAAGCCAATACATTAAATCCACACCCAGTACCACTAAATAAAATCTAATCACTAATATTAAGATCATTGCTAACCACACACTGTATTATGGATAATTATTGAAAAAACAAAAAACAAAACTCATACCATTTTAACAGATGCAGCCACCCCCAATTATAGAATATATTTACACCATATTATAATCTTTTTTCATGAACAAACACATCATAAACATATCCTGATAAAAACTAGCAGCATTATTTTATTTATAAGAAATGTATAGCCATAACATTACTTTTGTCTAAACACTATGTCATGGACCTTTGGGTGGTCTTCACACAGGGTGCTTCCAGTTTGATGATTGCTACACCCTAATCTATGAATAAACATTTGAGATTTCGTGATTTTGATCACTTGTATTATCCAGTAGTTTTATTGACTTTTATTTGTTTGAGGACGGCCTAAACCCATTAGAGCTTAGGTGTTCCACATTAGCAGTGTCCCACATTATGGCAACTCACCCTAATATAAATTATTTTAAATATATATTATTTTATTTTAAAGGGACAGTGTACATTCATCAGCATCGCTGTGAATGGGCCACGAAATCAGCCAAATATGCCCTTTTTTCAGCAAACATTTTGACATTTCATTGCAGGGTAAACACAGCTGTAATAACATGAATTATTTCCCACTCACTAAATTCAACAGGACCATAATTAATTTGATCAATTATATCTCTCTCACACCAAAAGGGGGTAACACTTTACTGAGGAACGAATGGGAAACTAACTGCTTGTGAACCTTTAGTTAATGAGTAACACCCAATCCAATTTTATAGAGTACGTAACGATTAGTCAGTGATTAGTTAATTACGTTATTAAAAAACAAATGAGAATCTAAATGCTCCTGAACCATTAGTTAATGAGTAACTCCAACTGAAATGTTGTAGAGTAGCTAATGATTATAAAACAAGTGAGGAACGAATCAGGGACGACTTGATAATTGATGAATCTTTAATAAGTAGTTCTCTGATAATTCCTAATGGAGGACTATCTAGTAGATAATCATGAGTTACTAGAGAACAGACTGGGAGATCGTATATTAATGAATCATTAAGTAATGATTAGTTCATGAATATATGTGACTTGATCTCTGAATCAGCTGCTGAGAAACACAAAACTAGTAACGACTCATTAATTAGTAACTTCTTAAACATCAGTTACTGTTTTTGTGTCTGTTTTGGCCTTTCCACTTTCTGGCAGAAAGGGTTTATTATTCTGAGCCAAACCATGAAGTTTTCCTACACATAACTAAGTGGGTTTGTTGTCTAAACTTAAGAAGATTTGTGCCAGAAAGCCCTCAAGGTAAACTTCTCCCATGTGCTCTCAGAGCACTCATTGATAACAGACTCTGCCATGAACACTGCTCCCACCCCGGGCATCACATAGTAGGCCTACACTAAATATATGATGGCAAAAATATACTTAATATACCGCCACTTTAAGGAACGTCTACATGAAGATAGAGGAACAAGCAAACTCTACACGAAGACCATGGAGTGTGTCCACTGCTCTCAACCTTTACCAAAAATAAGTCTTAAGTTGGTGGATGGACGAGTAAGTGGACAATCATTACCCTTAAATAAACATTTTATAAAAACAAAGAGTATTATGGCTTAGCTGTGAACTTCATGACATACATGTTAACATATTTATCAACCATTTATTAATATTAGTTAGTAAACCCTTTCTAAATGTTAACAAGACACATTTTTTAACAGTTAATAAATGCTTATTATTGTATTAACTAATGTTAATAATGTCTTTTCAAACATTAAATAATGTAAACAATGAATACCTCAGTTAACACAAACACCATTAGTAAATGCTTGCTAGACACTTTAGTTACTGTTAATTAAGGCTTATTAATGCTTTGAATAATGTTAAATAATGTACCCTTATTGTAAAGTGTTACCCTGCATCTGTTATTGTCCCTAATACTTACTTTCCGCAGCGTTTTGTGTCAGAGTCCTCCTCTGTGTTCCTCCCATTACTCGTCCCTCCTCGTGCTTTGGTCTCTGCTGAGACATTCTGCTGTAGTTTCCTGCTGTGCTGAAGCATCCTGAAGTTCAGGGAGAAAATTAAAGCACAAGACTTATTTGTTCTAAATAGGAAGCACTGCATAAATAGATCTGGGCAACATGGTCCCTGTTTTCACACCAAACTGCAGTGAATTTTTAACTGTGCTAACTGACAGGGATCCTCCACAATGCACTAATACTTTGCTAAAACTGGAATATGAGTGTGATCTCTGTTGATTAGCTGTGAAAAATCTGCAAAAAAACCCCAAGCAAAAAAAGTTTATCCATGTTACAGATTCATGTATTCATATTAATCAACAAATTAACTGCAGAAGCAGCTGATCTGGTTCAGTCATGTCTTTCTGGATTCAGAGTTGCAGGAAAAATATTGTTTGATCAGTAAAAGAAAACTGAAATAAAATTGAGGATGAGTCAGAGAAATATGGAGCCATCACCAAGAAGTCTTTTAAAACTAAAAACTTAAATGTTTTCAAATATGGAGCAGGTTTTAACCGAGGCTTTGTTGTAAATGAGGAAACAGAGGCTATGTTCCGAATCACATACTCTTTACTTTTAGTACATACTGCAGCTGTCCTTATAAAGTACGCACTGTTGCATGCAGTATTGGGAGATACTAGCAGTTTTAGTGGAGGAACTGAAGAAGACTGGACTCCAAGCTGCTCCTGCTGATCACTGCTATGCTGGACCTGAAGATGTGGCCTGTGATGTCTGCACTGGGAGGAAACTGAAAGCCTTCAAGTCCTGTCTGGTGTGTCTGGTCTCTTACTGTGAGAAACACCTCCAGCCTCATTACGATGTAGCTAAATTAAAGAAACACAAGCTGGTGGAGCCCTCCAGGAAGCTCCAGGAGAACATCTGCTCTCGTCACGACGAGGTGATGAAGATGTTCTGTCGTACTGATCAGCAGTGTATCTGTTATCTCTGCTCTGTGGATGAACATAAAGGCCACGACACCGTCTCAGCTGCAGCAGAAAGGACTGAGAGGCAGAGAGAGCTGGAGGTGAGTCGACTCAACATCCAGCAGAGGATCCAGGACAGAGAGAAAGATGTGAAGCTGCTCCAACAGGAGGTGGAGGCTGTCAATCGCTCTGCTGATAAAGCAGTGGAGGACAGTGAGAAGATCTTCACCGAGCTGATCCGTCTCATGGAGAAAAGAAGCTGTGATGTGAAGCAGCAGGTCAGATCCCAGCAGAAAACCCAAGTGAGTCGAGTCAAAGAGCTTCAGGAGAAGCTGGAGCAGGAGATCACTGAGCTGAAGAGGAGAGACGCTGAGATGAAGCTGCTCTCACACACAGAGGATCTCAACCAGTTTTCTACTAAACTGCCCCTCACTGTCACCACTCAGTGAATCTACATCCAGCATCAATATCCGTCCTCTGAGCTACTTTGAGGACGTGACGGCGGCTGTGTCAGAAGTCAGAGATAAACTACAGGACGTTTTGAGAGAGAAATGGACAAACATCTCACAGACAGTGACTGAAGTGGATGTTTTACTGTCACAACCAGAGCCCAAGACCAGAGCTGGGTTCTTAAAATATTCACGAGAAATCACACTGGATCCAAACACAGCACACACACAGCTGTTATTATCTGAGGGGAACAGAAAAGCAACATTAACGCCAGAACATCAGTCTTATTCTAGTCACCCAGACAGATTCACTGGATGTCGTCAGGTCCTGAGTAGAGAGAGTCTGACTGGACGTTGTTACTGGGAGGTGGAGAGGAGAGGGAGAGGAGTTTATGTAGCAGTCGCATACAAGAGTATCAGGAGAGCAGACTCTGGGTTTGGATTCAATGACAAATCTTGGGCGTTAGATTGTAAACAAAACAGTTATAGCTTTTTGTACAACAATGTTGAAACCCCCGTCTCAGGTCCTCAGTCCTCCAGAGTAGGAGTGTACCTGGATCACAGTGCAGGTATTCTGTCCTTCTACAGCATCTCTGAAACCATGACTCTCCTCCACAGAGTCCAGACCACATTCACTGAGCCTCTCTATGCTGGACTTGGGTTTTATTACGATTTTGGAGACTCTGCTGAGTTCTGTAAACTGAAATAGACAGAAGTCATTTAAGGGTTCAATTCTGTGTTTTAACTCTTAAACTCATGTTGTCTCCATGTTTGTTGCTGAGAGCTGATTGTTGTGTCATTTCTTCACTGCACAGAGATCAGCTGTCAATCAAACATTATGGTGGTACTTTGACCTCTTCTCATCAGTTGTTCTGTAAATGTTTGAGTGTCTTCAGGTGGCGCTCCTTCCTGTGTCTGTTTCACTGCTCATGATGATGTTTGTTCACCTGAACTGATATTTCTCTGCATGAATATGTAAACTTCTCTGTGCTCTAAAAGACATTTTGTTCTTTTCTGCTTTGTATTGACATTTATGTGTTTGGCAGACCTATGAGCTTTATAAACCTGTAATTATCATGATCATAATCAATAAGGAGATCCTTCATTATTCTCGTTCACATCGCTGAGATTCTGGTTAAACAAACTGATTTTGTTGATGAAGTGAATCTGAGCATGAGATCATTGAACAAGAGTCATTTAACAGACTTTACTGATGGGATGTGTGAACAAACTGAAGGTTTATATAATCAATAAATAAATATGAACAAAGTATTTTCTTCTTGTCTTCATTCCAGGGTATCATACAAAGCTGATGGAGAAAATGTGAAACTAATATGAGAGAATAACTGAGACAGCTTTTCCTCCTGAAACACCACAAAGTCCAGTGTTCATGTTTAGAGTCAGTCAGTCTCTGTCCTTTCAAATAAAACAGATTGTCACAGAGAAATGAGCAGAGTTTTCTATCAATTGCTGCTTTTTTTCTCTTTATTTCTTTGTGCACTTAGTCAATAAAGAGGATTTATTACACAGACTTAAAAACTGTTTAAACAGTCAAATTAATTTGATGAAGTTTGGGTGTGTGGAGGTTTTGTTGAGTCCTGACACACATGAGACAACAGATATTGTGTAGATGATTCTCTACATTTGGTTACAAATATTTCAATGTTGTTTAATCACAATTAAAGACATCAGAGAAAATTTAACCTACAGCCTCAAATCTCACATTTCAAAATACTATTTACAACCTGAGAGCTGATGTTATAATAATATTTGTAAAGTGGAAACTCCTCTCTACCATCTTTCCCGTTTGACCTGAATGCAGCATCAGTGTTACAGGGTGTGACTCCTGTGAACAAACTGACATAGTGTGATATTACATAGATTTAAATGTCTCTTTACTGATGTTGTTTGAAGCTGCCAAGGACTCAGTGAAGTTTTGACACGTCTTCCTGCAGTGAACATCACAGCAGGTTAACAAGAGAAATGTGAAAACTGATGCACAACACAAGAGGGCGCCCTCATCCTGCTAACCAGGGATGTAGTGGAGGTTAAAGCACCTCTACTCAGTTTGTCTGCATGTTTTAAACCATGTTTTTAAGCCCATCACAAACGTTCTAATGTTTCATACATCATGGTCAGGGGTGTCAGACTTCTATTAATCAAAGTGAATTCTCCTTTTTTTAGTTAAAAAAACACCAGAAATGAGTGATTTTCCTGGTGATAGTTTGGCTTGTGTCCCTCACTAACCAAGGCGCTTACTTCATTTCACTTTTTAAAAACCTCACCTTTTTTTAAAGGGACTATTTGTAACTTTCAGAAATGCTTCTTAACAGCGACTCGCTCTAAATATACCTGAACGAGCATCGCTCAAAACAGTGAGGCGACACACGTCACCTAAAACCACAATATCACTCTATATTTCAGCTGCTTGGCAGTAATGTTAGCTGACCAGACGAAGGTCTCTCCATGAACATGATTTAGATCTGATCCTAGTGTTGGCTTTTCCTGCCTAAGTGCAGGCTGAAGCAGCGGGGCTCTGTCTCCCTGCTCTCTCCGCCCGCAGCCGGAGAGAGCAGAGGAGACACAGGCACCCGGTCGGTAACGAGAAGACAACGTAAAGCTCCGTCACTTCACAAGACAAGGAAAACCTCTGTTGGTCTGGAGGAGCTGCAGCAGTTATTTCTGCACAAACCTCCCCTGTGCATTCACTAGATATTCTCAGAGCTAAACTAACTCTTCTGCAGTGAGGAGTGAGCACGCGTTCACGTTGAGAAGTGGAGCGAGCTGAGCTGTCTGAATGAAGGAGAGCAGGCAGAGGAGGAGGGTACAGCGGCTACACGCGAACGCGCATGTGTGACGACCCGCTACATTTATACGCTTACAAAGTTACAAATAGTCCCTTTAATGTTTTAACACTGTTCTAGTATATTTTCTACTAACTTTGCTTTTTTTTCCTGCCAGCTACTGAAGTTCAGGTTGACCACAGTGTGTTTGGGTTGTGTGTCAGAAAGTTATTCTCATATTAATGCTTTTTTTGTGAAGAATTGTGTTCAATAAATATCAGTAGTGGAGGTTAAAGCACCTCAACTCAGTTTGTCTACAGTTTCAGTTAAGAACATATTTTTATTCTGGTAAAAACCTTTGTAGTAAAAGTGCATTGTGTCATACATTATGGTAAATGGTGTTAAACCGATATTAGTTCTTTAGGTATAGTTATTTAGTGAGGAACCATACTGTCACTGAGTTAATGCACCACCCTGCCAGCACGCTCTGTGACCCAAATCAAACACACCAGAGATGTTGCAGACCAAGGTTATTTATAAGGTTATTTTATTTATGTGGATTAGTAATGCTTGATGCACGTGGTGTCCATAGACTTATTTATTGTTCGTTATTTTAGTTTAATTGTCTGAGTTTTGTCTTTTTTCTGATTAATTCTGAAAAGGCTGCTCTGAGGAAGGCTGTTGTTTAGATATAATTGATGCTGCAAAGTGCGTCAATAGAGATATAATTTAATTGTTGGTTTGGACATCAGTGCTCTGTGGTGTGATGTTGCTTCACTAGTGTATACATTGACTTTTAATGCAATTTATTTTGTAGCCTAAAGGCGTAACAGTAGTATTGAGAACTTTGATCAACAAAGGAACTGCAGAAGCAGCTGATCTGGTTCAATCATGTCTTTCTGGATTCAGAGTTTCAGCAAAAAGCTTGTTTGATCAGTAAAAGAAAATTGAACTGAATTTGAGGATGAGTCAGAGAAATATAGAGCCATCACCAAGAAGTATTTTAAAACTAAACACTTAAATGTTTTCATATGTGGAGCAGGTTTTAACCGAGGCTTCGTTGTAAATGAGGAAACAGAGGCTTTGTTCCAAATCGCATACTTTTTACTTTTAGTACATACTGCAGCTGTCCTTACAAAGTACGCACTGTTGCATGCAGTATTGGGACATACTACTTCGCCTTGACCTTTGACCCTCTTTCTCATATATCTGCTGCTCAGAGGATTATGGGTCAGAACAGCCAGAAAAGCATGCTTACTTGCATTCTGCATAATGCGACCAGATGTAGTAGGACATCCTGGTATTTTTGGCATACTGCATTTGACATACTATGTATTGAGACATACTAAATCTTTTTCTGTCATACTAAATGGTATGGTAGTGTGGGTATTGGAACGTATAGAGTTAAAATTCACAAGCTCCGTGTAGCACACAGCTCCTATCACTATAATTATACTGGACCAGAATCAGAAGATACCAGACTCAAACAGGAGGCATAAAAAGTTGATTAAAATATCAAATGACCACATTAGACAAAAAGCTATGAGCTGGTACCGTGTATTTCAAAAAAATAACAAAGAAAATAAAATGAATACCCATGAGTTCAGTATACAGATAAATTCCACAAAGATGCTTCAGTTTCATCTCAGCAACAAAATATTTCTTTTATCACACTCTGGGTTTGAACCACTGAGTTTTTACCAACTATTTTTTTCTGACTGGGTGCACCCTAATATCAATAACTCAAAATCTCAATTCTCAATTTTTGGATCAAACATTCAATGAGTAACAATATTAAAACAATAACCCGGTTCAATATTATCACTTCTCAACTTGTTTCAACCTTAATTCAACCAATAATTCAATATTAACTGTTCCAGTAATAGACATTGTTACCAAGGCATAACAACACACCATATCAATAACATGAATATTCAGTCCATTCACTTTAACCAGTGTGATGGTTAAAACTCAGTCCTTTCACCAGGACAGGGAATGTGTTTCAGGGAGCACGAAGAGGGCAAATGTTTTCAATTCAAGTAAAAAAAAGGGTTAAGTCAGAGTCTGGGGTTTGAGGTTGTGCACGGGATGCTGGGAGTTGAGTGTAAAGGGTGGTGTAGCCTTGTACAGTTTGTGATGTTTACCCTACCGCCATGACAGAAGAGGGGTAAGGTCGACAGTTCTTGGCTCTGGGATCTTCACTCCAGGGATCTAGAGGTCTCGTCTGGGTTAGCTCGCCATCAACTTTGAATCACTCCAAAAAACCTGACCTGCAGTTATTGACATGGCCAGAATTGTTCGTGAATCAATTGCATTTCTGATTCATCAGGAATTAATAATTCCTTTAACTTCAACAACACATATTCATATAACGTAGATTTTACAATCAACATATTTTAAACAATCTTCACGGTACATGAATTACAAATGAAACTGAGGTAACATGAGACTGCATTTCTATCTTAACATAACATACTTTTGAAATTAAAGCAAATAATGTTACGTGAATTATCAATGTAAACCCGAGACAATACTAATGCCTTCTTCTATGTCTGTCTTTTTATTTAAATCATATTCACTATACCATGAAATAAAATACCTGACAAAACATAACTCATGTTGCTTCAGTATTAAACAGTTCAGTAGCTTTACTAGCCAGAGAAAACATTGAGCAACTAAACACTCTTTATGTCACGTTTTATATTCTTCCCAATGCAGCTTTCATTTAGTTGAGCTCTACAACAGTCAGCTAAATGCACTGTTCATCGCTTAATGCTAAGTCTGTTAACTCTGGGCCTTTTCACTTGAACTTGCCAGCTTAGCACATCGTGGCACAGCACTTCTTTATTACAGCGACTCAACGATTCGGGAGTTTCTCTGTGTCGCTCAGCAGCTTTCAGTGAGCAGGGCCTCTCTCACACACACATCTACGAGCTTATAACAGATTTCAGACTGTTACCATTCTGATTTGACAACGTTATATTGTGTTTACTGTTTTATCTGAGCTATATTGTTACGACAGTGTCTCTCTAACGTTTCAGTAGCGTACACTGTCTAGCCTGCCTAGGGTGCAGTAGACCTGCGCTCTGATTGGCTAAGGCAGTTCCATGTTGTTAACTCTTTGTGACCTGGATTACACAGAGGTGACGGGAGGCGGCAAAACAGTCGGCCTTCATCGCTGCTGGTTCTTTGGTGTTTGTTTGGTGCGTCTGTGTCTTTAAGAATTTTAAGGTTAAGATGAAAATAACACATTTGAGTGTGATCTCTGTTGATTAGCTGTGAAAATGCTGTAAAAACCCCAAACAAACAAAAGTTTATCCATGTTACTGATTCATGGATTCATATTAATCAACAAATGAACTGCAGAAGCAGCTGATCCGGTTCAATCATGTCTTTCTGGATTCAGAGTTGCAGCAAAAAACTTGTTTGATCAGTAAAAGAAAACTGAACTGAATTTGAGGATGAGTCAGAGAAATATGGAGCCATCACCAAGAAGTATTTTAAAACTAAAAACTTAAATGTTTTCAAATGTGGAGCAGGTTTTAACCGAGGCTTCGTTGTAAAATGAGGAAACAGAGGATATGTTCCAAATCGCATACTTTTGAATTTTTAGTACATACTGCAGCTGTCTGTACACAGTACGCACTGTTGCATGCAGTATTGGGACATACTACTTCGCCATGACCTCTGACCCTCTTGCTCATATATCTGCTGCACAGAGGATTGTGGGTCAGAACAGACAGAAAAGCGTGCTTACTTGCATTCTGCAAAATGCGACCAGATGTAGTAGGACACCCTGGTATTTTTGGCATACTGCATTTAACATACTATGTATTAGGACATACTAAATCTTTTTCTGTCATACTAAATAGTATGGTAGTGTTGGTACTGGAATGCACAGAGTTAAAATTCACAAGCTCCGCTTCCTGGAATGAATCATAGCTTGATAACCCCTCCCTCCTCCTCCTGCTGCTCTCAAACACAGACTGCTCCACGCTGTCAGTTTATTTCCTTGTTCTCTCCCCTTCAGATCTACAGTTTGAAGACGGGTGTAACCAACATGGTGGTGAAGTGCAAGAGCTGACAGGCCCCATTCACTGCATCACACATGTTGATTAGATCAGAGCTCAAACTAGTTTCAGTTATAGGGAAGTGAAACTCAGACAGTCGTTGTCACTGAGAGGTGAAATGGCGCAGAAAGGAGTTCAGCTGGAGCGGGAAACCTTCTCTTGTTCCATCTGTCTGGATCTACTGAAGGATCCGGTGACTACTTCCTGTGGACACAGCTACTGCATGAACTGTATTAAAAGCTTCTGGGATGGAGAGGATGAGAAGAAGATCTACAGCTGCCCTCAGTGTAGGCAGACCTTCACACAGAGGCCTGTCCTGCTGAAAAACACCATGTTAGCAGTTTTAGTGGAGGAACTGAAGAAGACTGGACTCCAAGCTGCTCCTGCTGATCACTGCTATGCTGGACCTGAAGATGTGGTCTGTGATTTCTGTACTGGGAGGAAACTAAAAGCCTTCAAGTCCTGTCTGGTGTGTCTGGTCTCTTACTGTGAGAAACACCTCCAGCCTCATTACGATGTAGCTAAATTAAAGAAACACAAGCTGGTGGAGCCCTCCAAGCAGCTCCAGGAGAACATCTGCTCTCGTCACGATGAGGTGATGAAGATGTTCTGTCGTACTGATCAGCAGTGTATCTGTTATCTCTGCTCTGTGGATGAACATAAAGGCCACGACACCGTCTCAGCTGCAGCAGAAAGGACTGAGAGGCAGAGAGAGCTGGAGGTGAGTCGACTCAACATCCAGCAGAGGATCCAGGACAGAGAGAAAGATGTGAAGCTGCTCCAACAGGAGGTGGAGGCTGTCAATCGCTCTGCTGATAAAGCAGTGGAGGACAGTGAGAAGATCTTCACCGAGCTGATCCGTCTCATGGAGAAAAGAAGCTGTGATGTGAAGCAGCAGGTCAGATCCCAGCAGAAAACCCAAGTGAGTCGAGTCAAAGAGCTTCAGGAGAAGCTGGAGCAGGAGATCACTGAGCTGAAGAGGAGAGACGCTGAGATGAAGCTGCTCTCACACACAGAGGATCACTACCAGTTTCTACTCAACTGCCCCTCACTGTCACCACTCAGTGAATCTACATCCAGCATCAATATCCGTCCTCTGAGCTACTTTGAGGACGTGACGGGCGGCTGTGTCAGAAGTCAGAGATAAACTACAGGACGTTCTGAGAGAGAAATGGACAAACATCTCACAGACAGTGACCTGAAGTGGATGTTTTACTGCCACAACCAGAGCCCAAGACCAGAGCTGGGTTCTTAAAATATTCACGAGAAATCACACTGGATCCAAACACAGCAAACACACAGCTGTTATTATCTGAGGGGAACAGAAAAGCAACATTAAAGCAACAAAGTCAGTCTTATTCTAGTCACCCAGACAGATTCACTGGATGTTGGCGTCAGGTCCTGAGTAAAGAGAGTCTGACTGGACGTTGTTACTGGGAGGTGGAGAGGAGAGGGAGAGGAGTTTATGTAGCAGTCGCATACAAGAGTATCAGGAGAGCAGGGTGGTCGAATGAAAGTTTGTTTGGATACAATGACAAATCTTGGGCGTTAGATTGTGACCAAAACGGTTATAGATTTTTGTACAACAATGTCAAAAACCCCCGTCTCAGGTCCTCAGTCCTCCAGAGTAGGAGTGTACCTGGATCACACTGCAGGTATTCTGTCCTTCTACAGCGTCTCTGAAACCATGACTCTCCTCCACAGAGTCCAGACCACATTCACTGAGCCTCTCTATGCTGGACTTAGGCTTTATTCCAGTTTTGGAGACACTGCTGAGTTTCTGTAAACTGAAATAGACAGAAGTCATTTAAGGGTTCAATTCTGTGTTTTAACTCTTAAACTCATGTGGTCTCCATGTTTGTTGCTGAGAGCTGATTGTTGTGTCATTTCTTCACTGCACAGAGATCAGCTGTCAATCAAACATTATGGCGGTACTTTGACATCTTCTCATCAGTTGTTCTGTAAATGTTTGAGTGTCTTCAGGTGGCGCTCCTTCCTGTGTCTGTTTCACTGATCATGATGATGTTTGTTCACCTGAACTGATATTTCTCTGCATGAATATGTAAACTTCTCTGTGCTCTAAAAGATATTTTGTTCTTTCCGCTTTGTATTGACATTTATTTGTTTGGCAGACCTGTGAGCTTTATAAACCTGTAATTATCATGATCATAATCAATAAGGAGATCCTTCATTATTCTCGTTCACATCGCTGAGATTCTGGTCAAACAAACTGATTGTGTTGATGAAGTGAATCTGAACATGAGATCATTGAACAAGAGTCATTTAACATACTTTACTGATGGGATGTGTGAACAAACTGAAGGTTTATATAATCAATAAACAAATATGACCAAAGCATTTTCTTCCTGTCTTCATTCCAGGGTATCATACAAAGCTGATGGAGAAAATGTGAAACTAATATGAGAGAATAACTGAGGCAGCTTTTCCTCCTGAAACACCACAAAGTCCAGTGTTCATGTTTAGAGTCAGTCAGTCTCTGTCCTTTCAAATAAAACAGTTTGTCACAGAGAAATGAGCAGAGTTTTCTATCAATTGCTGCATTTTTTCTCTATATTTCTTTGTGCACTTAGTCAATAAAGAGGATTTATTACACAGACTTAAAAACTGTTAGAATAGTAAAGATTAATTTGGTGAAGTTTGGGTGTGAGGAGGTTTTGTTGAGTCCTGACACACATGAGACAACAGATATTGTGTATTTGATTCTCTACATTTGGTTAAAAATATTTCAATGTTGTTTAAACAGAATTCAAGAAAATCAGAGAAAATTTAACCTACAGCCTCAAATCTCACATTCCCAAATACTATTTACAACCTGAGAGCTGATGTTATAATAATATTTGTAAAGTGGAAACTCCTCTCTACCATCTTTTCCATGTGACCTGAATGCAGCATCAGTGTTACAGGGTGTGACTCCTGTGAACAAACTGACATAGTGTGATATTACATAGATTTAAATGTCTCTTTACTGATGTTGTTTGAAGCTGCCAAAGGCTCAGTAAAGTTTTGACATGTCTTCCTGCAGTGAACATCACAGCAGGTTAACAAGAGAAATGTGAAACCTGATGCACAACACAAGAGGGCGCCCTCATCCTGCTAACCAGGGATGTAGTGGAGGTTAAAGCACCTCTACTCAGTTTGTCTGCATGTTTTAAACCATGTTTTTAAGCCCATCACAAACTTTCTAATGTCTCATACATCATGGTCAGGGGTGTGGGACTTCTGTTAGTCAAAGTGAATTCTCCTTTTTAGTTAAAAACCCCCATAAATGAGTGATTTTCCTGGTGGTAGTTTGGCTTGCGTCCCTCACTAACCGAGGCGTTTACTGTATGTCCTCCTTCATTTCACTTTTTAAAAACCTCCCCTGTGTTTTTAATGTTTTAACACTGTTCTAGTATATTTTCTACTAGCTTTACTTTTTTTTCTGCCAGCTACTGAAGTTCAGGCTGACCACAGTGTGTTTGGGTTGTGTGTCAGAAGGTTATTCTCATATTGATGCTTTCTTTTGTGAAGAATTGTATCGATAGCACTGATCAATAAATATCAGTAGTGTAGGTTAAAGCACCTCAACTCAGTTTGTCTACAGTTTCAGTTAAGAACATATTTTTAGTCTGATAAAAACCTTTATAGTAAAAGTACATTGTGTCATACATCATGGTAAATGGTGTCAACCCGATATTAGTTCTTTAGTTATAGTTATTTAGTGAGGAACCATACTGTCACTGATTTAATGCACCACCCTGCCAGCACGCTCTGTGACCCAAATCAAACACACCGAGATGTTGCAGACCAACAGGTGCATGCTGGATCTGGCCAACCTGCTAAATGCTAACATGCTCATGGTGCATCCTCCAGCGGTGACGTCTGTGTTCACTGAGGAACTTTTACCGTCAGTGAGGTGTGTGTGAGGCCTTTCTGCTGTTTGTGACAATAATCCCTGATGTGACTGCAGAGCCTCATTCAGCTCAACATGTCTGAAAACTTTGAGGAGCAGCAGAGTTGAACCTGGAGCAGATCATGGAGGACTTCATGGAGCACAAGACTCCCAGAATAACGTCCAGACAGGTGAGTACAACAAACTCACTGATGGATGTAACTCACTGTACAGAGAGGGACGTCAACAAACACTGCGCTGTATAGAAACGTAGCATTGTGTCTGTGTGTGTGTGTGTGTGTGTGTGCTACATGGTGTGTATAAAACTGTCCTTTACTTTAACATGTGTGTATGCAGCTGCAGTAGAGTTTATATAGTTTATATGACTCCATGTCTGCTGGGTGATGTTTTATTATGCTGTTGATTTTTTTTTTTTTAAACTTCTTTTTATTTCCTTTCAACAGGTACAGTCGTACAGCACAGTCACATGTTTTGACATAACACAGCAGGGTCACGTGTCCTTAAGAGGCAGTCCGTGAGCCTCAGCATCCCCACAATGTCCTCACATCGCTCCATCAAGTAGGAACGAGCAGCACTCTTCTTCCATAGGCCCAGAGAATACACAGATGTACAGGGAGGAAAAACAACATGCATACCCATACTCAAACTAGGCGAGAAGATAAGTATAAACAAGTAAACAGTGATAAAAAAAATCACAAACAAAAAAAATAAATACATATCAACAGAAATGAATAGAAGACTAAAAAATAAAAAATCCCCAGGTTGTTACATATTCATTTAGTTCACATCAATTAAGAAAAATTAGGATATTGGGACCACTTAATTAAGAATACATCTGTCCTTAGTTGTAACCTTGCAGTGATGTTTTCCATGTCGTAAACCTCTTTAACCTTCTCCTTCCATAGTGTTACTGAGGGGGGCTGCAGCCTCAACCAGGAGACTGCAATCATCTTCTTAGCAATTAAAAGTAGGACTCTGAGTAGTAATGTCCGATTGTTGTCTTCTATATCCTCTGGTGTTATTCCCAGTATAAAATAAGATGGTTTTAAGGGCAGTTCTATATCCAAACATTATTTTATTTCTTTTTGTATATTTTGCCAATATTCTAGTAGTTTTGAACAGTCCCAGAAGATGTGCGTGTGGTCTCCTCAGAGGAGTCCTGAAAAACCTCATCCTGACTTTCCAGTCAAATTCCTTCCAAGTGGGGCTTTTCATTATTCTATGTCCCTCTCTACACGATCGTTCCCAGTTTTTATCCGAAATTATAGTGTTCATCTCCAGTTCCCATTTTTCTTTAATGTCCAAGCTGTTATCCATTAGTTCTTATTGTAATATCTTGTATATATATGATATTATCTTCTTTTTAATCGTCCCTTTAATTTTTATTTTTTAAATTTTTTTATTTAAGGTTAAAGGAATACATACACATACTTGTAAAGGACATACAGACAGCAGCAACAACATATATAAACAAAAAAAAAGAAACATAAGAATAAGAAAAGAGAAAAACTCTTACTCTTACTACCCGTTGTAATAGTGCAGGGTCAAGAGATAAGTTCATATTCATATACATACATATTCATATACAATTAACCTCATATATACAGTATATATATATACACACAGTATATACATATGTCTATATCTACATGCACATTCATATACATATCCACTTAGACACATTTGCTTACACCAATTATCTATTCTATTATACAGACAAAAAAAGGACATATTTACATCTCTTGTTTCAAAAACATTTTGAAACGTTCAGTGTTTAACGGTTGTCTTTTTATAGCTTTAAATATAAAAGCTTTCCCCATCATAATGATGATTTTGTTCAGGTTTTTACTTTTTCATCATCCCTTAAATCACCAAACATTATAGATAAAGGACAACTATAGAAATTTTGATTTATAGACTGAGATCCACTTTTCAACTTGAATCCCAAATAATGCAACTTCCTTACAATACCAAAATAAATGAATGTCTGACTCCTCTTCCTCCTCACAGAATCTACATAAGTCACATTGTGGATGCCCCATTTTTTTTAGCATTCTCTTAGTAGGTAAGGATTTGTAGATTAGTTTTAGTTGTAAAATTCTAATGGAGACATTAAAAGAAGTTGTGTAAATACATGCATATACTACTGGCGCAGCAGAAATGTTTTTTAAGATGCATGTATAACTGATATATTTTCTTGTTTATTTTTCTCTTATTCATCCATGTTGTGTTCTTAATGTAGGGCAACATGCCATTTGCTTTGTACATAATGATAGCTTCCTTTTCCAGATGTGAGGTATAGCTGCACAGAGTTGATTATATGTAAAACGGTCACAAACATTACCGTATACTATTTTAAATTCATCATAAGACTAGATTTCGCCCCCCACTATTCAAGAGGTCATTTATAAATAATATTCCTTTTCCAAACATTGATTCAATAAAGATAGGTTGATCATTAATCAAAATATTTCTATTGTACCACAACACTTGGCTCTGGATTTCATAACTTAACTCTGGTTGATGATATTGGTATTGAAACCAACTATCTATGGCCTCTTCCAATAAGTATGGAAATGACTTTCTCTTTAATATAGTGAACTGAAAAGCAGTTAACTGGAGGTTAAGGATAGAGTTCTTTGTGGAACAGAAGATGAGCAGACCTCAATAATTTGCTGAAAACCACTGCGGATTTAAGATACCTTTTGGTATAAGAGATGCTTTTAGTGCAAGTTGAGTGCCTTAAGGTTTAACAATTTGAGGATATAGATAAACTGAGGAATCACTAAGGAATTTATCACTGTTATTTTCCCATATAAAGTTAGATTAGTCATTCCCCAAACTTTTAATTTTCTGTCGACTGTATGTAGCTTTCCATCAAAGTTTTCCTTCGTGATAAGTTCCATGTTTTTAGGGATATGAATACAAAAGACATCTATTGGGCCATCTGACCATTTTAGTGGCAGATTACTATAGATGTTAAAATGTGTACCTTTCAGAGATCCAATTCGCAGCATAGTACATTTATCACAGTTAGGTTTTAGTCCGGAAATAACTGAAAAGTTATTCAGCTCTTCAAACTAATGCAGTAAAGGATGCGACATTTGGTTGAATTTGAAAGTTTACATCGTCCGCATAAATTGAGATTTTTGATTCCAAACTATTTATTCTCAAAACCTTCTATTTTGTTATTCATTCTTACTTTTTGGGCTAAGATTTCTGTAGCTAGAATAAATAGATACGCAGACAGCGGACATCCTTGTTTCAATCCTCTGTACTGCTTAATTGTTTCAGAAAAAAAACATTGTTTATTACTTTACACTTTGGATTACTATACATTACTTTTATCCAACTAATTAAAGAATCTCCAAAGTTAAAATATTCTAAACATTTATAAATAAAATCAAAACGTACTTTATCGAAAACTTTTTCAAAGTTAGCGAAAAAATTAAAGCAGGGGTTTTTGTTAAGTCATATATTCAATTATTTCAATTACTTGTCTAATACTGTCACTGATAGATCGACCCTGTAAGAAGCCACACTGATCTGGATGAATAATATTGGGCAGTACTAGTTTTAATCTATTTGCAAGACACTTGGCTAATATTTTAGCATCGTTACATTGTAGTGTGATTGGTCTCCAATTTCTTTAAAGTAGTTGGATCTTTATACCTTCCACCTGAATCTTGTTTCAATAATAGTGAGATGAAACCTTCCTGTTGAGTTTCTGTAAGTTGTTTTTTGCTATATGACAAGTTGAAGGTGTTCAGCAAAGGTGTTTTAACAGACTCATAGAAGGTTTGATAAAAGTCTTCAGGGATGCCATCGGCTCCTGGACTTTTACCTTTTTCAAAGGAGTTAATGGCTTGATGTAACTCCTCCAGCGTAATAAGTCCCTCACAAGATTTTTTTTCTTTCTCTGTTAACACTACGGTATTATCGTCTTGAGAATTGGGGCCAGTATTTTGATGCAATAAATCCTTTGGTGGGCTCTGAAATGAGTACAATTTTGAAAAGTAATTATGTTGTTCCAGCAAACTTTCCATTGGTTTTTCAATAATTGTATTTCCTACTACAAGCTTCAAAAACATTTTTCTTTACAGTGTTTTTATACTGCAGATTTAAAAGATATTTGGTTGATCTCTCCCGATTCTATTTCTCAAATATGATACGTTGGCTTTCTCTGCATATAGTCTTTCTACTCTCTTTCCTTGTGCTCAAGATTGTCCAGTAGAGTTTGTGATATTGTATTATTGTCTACCCCAGGGATGTCCAAACTTTTTTCACTGAGGGCCACATACAGAAAAATATACGAAAGGCTGGGCCACTCACTAGAGGTGAGGTATATCGCCTCACCTCTAGGGTTTTAAAATTAACAAAATTAATCAAATGAGGTAAATTATGCTTGATATTTGAATATGCTTAAAGAAAAAAAAAATCCTACATCAGAACTTTCCATTAATGTGTTTTCATTTATTTTGTTACAAAAAGGGTTGGCAGCTCATTCTCAAAACAGCAGCCTGAGATTGCTTCTTAGTCAGGATGGTGATCCCCTTTCACAGCTCTGTATACAGGGAGACAATAAGGGGAAAAGGGGATGGGTATATTCATAATAAGTTATTGGGGTTGTTAACAAAATCAACTAATGTTTTTGATTAAATGTTATCAACTTTAATTGACTGAATTTATTAAGTAATTGGGCTTTTGAACACATGAATACTGTGTAATATATTTTAACTCACCTATAATGGGAACAGTACTGCACTTAGTGGGAGCAGTGATGCTGCGCTTTGGACTGAAGGATGGCTGGCAGGTCGGGAGTAAGTTTGGTGGTTGAGATGCGGAGGACATCACAGAGATGGCTGTCAGTCATTTTGGTTCTCAGTCTGCTTTTGTTCAGAGTTAACAGAGAAAATGTTTGCTCATGTATGTTTGAGCCGAACAGACTCATCATTCGTTTTGCGTGGCGTCGCATCAGAGGAAACTTGGCCTCTTCCAAGCTCCGGTAGAAGTCGGGTAGGGGGAGAAGCTGATGCTGATTCTTCAGAGAATCATCACACTGCATTTCGATGAGCTCTAATTGCAGACTCTCTTCTACTTCTTCTGCATCCACATTCCATTATATTTTTAGAATTTGCTGCAGGCCAATTAAAAATGAACCACGGGCCGCAGTTGGCCCGCGGGCCGTAGTTTGCACAACCCTGGTCTACCCGTTCTGCTTAATTTTCTATCTCAGCTATCAATGTTTTTTCTTTCTCCAACGATTTTGAATTTTCCTGGAGCTTTATTGAATGCATTGTCCCATTAGAGTGCATTTAAAAGCATGCCATATAATCAAATGATCCGCTGTATCATTATTCACTACAATGAAATCTTTTATGAATTTGTTTGTTGTATCTATAAACTCTTTATCCTTCAATAGCTTCTGATTTAATTTCCAGTATCCTGGACCTCTATGAAACGTTTCGGTACAAATGCTCAAGGTTATAAGATGATGATCTGACCTAAATCTCTCTTTAATCTCAACTTTATTAATTTTTGGAGTCAATGAAAATGATGTTAAGGAATAATCTTTTCTGCTTGCCTGATTTCCTCGTCTCCATGTATATCTTGTTTGCTTTGGATTCTGCTATCTCCATATGTCAATCAAATCTAGTGAGGTCATGATGCCAGAAATAGCATTATATGCTCTAGAATGGTAATTCTTAGTTTGTATGCCTTTTTGATCCAGATCTACATCCAACACAGTGTTGTAGTCCTCCTGTCATTATCACATTTCTATCATGTAGTTTTTTTTCTTGCAACATATTGAATATATCTTGAAAGAAGAGTGGGTCGTCAGAATTAGGTGCGTACAGATTTACTAATTCAAATTCTAGGCTATCCACTAATATATCTTGTATAATATATCTACCTTGATGTGTTATTGTATCTTGACCACAATATCTACTTCCTTTTTATACATTATCATTACACCTTTAGAATTTGAGCATCCATGTGAAAAGTATAAGTTACCCCCTCCATTCTGTTTTCCATTTAATCTCATCCAGTTGGTAGAGTGAGTCTCTTGCAAACAAATAAATCATAGTTTTTATCCGTAAGCCAACTAAAAAAAGTGTCCCCTTTCTTCTTATCAGCTAAACCGTTACAGTTGAAGCTTGATATTACTAAGTTGGACATATTTGATCTTCAGTGGATTCTATACTTTCCTGATTCTTGAAAAAAAAGGAAGGAAATAATAATAGTGACACCAAAACAACAGGAATGGTGCTGAAAAAAACAAACATACCAAAAGCAAAAACAACTAAGGTAATACAATAAAGTAAATTAAAAAAAATAAAATACAGAAAACAGAAGCATATAACGTAGGATCATATTTGGATCCCTCGAGTAAACTGACATGAAATGGGGATGCTCAGCCTGAGCTCGCCTTGCTTGATTATAAAAGGGGCACCTTAAGTCTGACTGTCTTAATTGAAGGTGGGTTTAAATAATGCAATCTGCTTTGCCTACACTAAGCTATTCCCCTCTCCCCTCTTCTCATTGCCCACTCCTGGACACACCTACCAACCCAGCTTCCCGCTTTCGCTTATTTCCTGATTCCTCCTCCTCTGCTAATATATTTCCCAGTGTCATATTTTTCTCCCTTGTAAATAGCGTCTAGAGAAAAATTGTACAATAACAAAACATCCAATCCCAATGTATGAGAACAAAACTAAGACCAAAAATCACCAATGCAGAAAAAAATATTTCCTTTAAATAGGGATCAAAAAAATACAAGACCACTTCGCAATTCTATCAAAGAGAACGGAAGGTGTTTCTAGTAGTACACAATAAATTCAAATTCCACAAGCCAGATGTAAAAGGGGGAAGTAGCACCATGAAGAAGACTGGGCCCTAAGAAATGTAGCCTACAGCACAAAAAAGCGTGTATATATACATAGAGTATCTTGTGGAGGACGATGGTGGGCGGGGGGTGGGGGGGAGGAAGCCTTCAGGATGAGGATCAGAATAACCCCTCCATGAATTTCCGAGCTTCATCAGGAGAATCAAACAGGAGGGTCTCTTATTGCGGGGGGACCTTCAACTTGGCAGGATACATGAGAAAGTTCTATACTCCTTTTCTTCTTAGATCTTTCATGATCGGTGCAAAAGCCACTCTGCGTCTTGAGGTAAATGGGGAATAATCAGCAACAGCAGCAGCTTATTTTCCCATGGGCGATAGATGAGCCAGCCGCTCGGTAAGCATCAGTATGGCCTTCCTGTCGGTTTTAACGAAGTAGCCTGAATATAACTGGTCTAGGTTTGTTATCACCTGAGGATTTGGTGTACATCCTATGGGCCTGCTCCATCTCCATCACCCCTCTTGCCGACAGCGACGGGAGCCATATAGGGGAGTTTGTGCTGGAGGAAACCAATTATGTCACTGCCCTCCTCTCCTTCAGCTAGGAAGATTAATCTTAAATTGGATCTGAGTGAATAATCCTCCTGTTCAGCAACCCGTTCCTTTTATGTTTTGGATTTTCCCTTTGTTTAGTTGAGAGGCCTCACGCTGTGCACGTACAGTAGGTCGGACTGTATGATATCGGTTCTTTTGGAGAGCGCTGTGAGCGAGTTAGACAGGCCGTGAAACTCGCTCTCCATTCTGGAGACGGTAGTCTTTAAACTGCTCATGTCTGTCTGGATTGCAGTGACAGCAACTCTTGTAGCACAAACATCTTGACGGATTTCAGTCAGAGAGTCCTTTAAGTCAGCAATAGCTTCCGGAAGATATTGATCAGATGAGAGGTAACAGAGGACATCCTACAGATGGACAGACACTTTGCATGGCAGCGTCTGTGTGTGGTTGCTCGGGGGGTTGTGCTATATCAGTGTGGTCCGAGTCCAATATAGAGAACTTGGCTTTCTTATCATCTTGAATAAATGTGGGAGAAGGCGATGCAGGCTCCATCGTGTCACAGCTTTGTTTGGAAGAGTTATCCATTAATCCCAATGTAAGTTTTGAAATTTTCTGTTACATTGGGAACACCATTAAATCAGCATAAAAAGTTTGCAAGGAGAGCTCCAGACTTACGCCGCCGTCTTACCCAGTGACCCGGAAGTCCATTCAAGTGATATTCTGAATTGAAGTATTTTGTTGCTTTGTTATTATTCAGCAATTCATTGATTTTGTGACAGTTTATTTGATAGTTCTACTAACCTACTGTCAGGACAGCTGTTTTTAATCAGTTTAAAGAAAATTTAACTGAATATGAGGATGAGTCAGAGAAATATGGAGCCATCACCAAGAAGTATTTTAATACTAAAAAACTTAAATGTTTTCAGATGTGGAGCAGTTTTAACCGAGGCTTCGCTGTAAAATGAAGAAGAAACAGAGGCCTTTGTTTCCAAATCACATACTTTTACTTTTGGTACATACTGCAGCTGTCCTTACAAAGTACACACACTGTTGCATGCAGTATTGAGACATACTACCTTCGCCTTTACCTTTGACCCTCCTGCTCATATTATCTGCTGCACAGAGGATTGTGGGTCAGAAACAGCCCAGAAAAGCCGTGCCTTACTTGCATTCTGCCCCCAAAAATGCGACCAGGATGTAGTTAGGACATCCTGGTATTTTTGGCATACTGCATTTGACATACCTATGGATTGGGACATACTAAAATCTTTTTCTGTCATATCTAACTAGTATGGTAGTGTTGGGTACTGGAACGCACAGAGGATACAATTCACAAGCACTGCTTCCTGAATTGAATCATAGCCTTGATAACCCCTCCCTCCTCTTCTGCTCTCAAACACAGACTGCTTCCACGCTGTCGGTTTATTTCCTTGTTCTCTCCCCTTCAGATCTACAGTTTGAAGATGGGTGTAACCAACATTGGTGGTGTAGTGCAAGAGCCTGACAGGCCCCATTCACTACATAACACATGTTGTTTTAGATCAGGAGTTCAACCTAGTTTCCGTTATAGGGAAGTGAAACTCAGACAGTCGCTGTCACTGAGAGGTGAAATGGCGCAGAAAGGAGTTCAGCTGGATCGGGAAACCTTCTTTGTTCCATCTGTCTGGATCTACTGAAGGATCCGGTGGCAATTCCCTGTGGACGCAGCTACTGCCATGAACTGTATTAAAAGCTTCTGGGATGGAGAGGATGAGAAGAAGATCTACAGCTGCCCTCAGTGTAGGCAAGACCTTCACACCGAGGCCTGTCCTGCTGAAAAAACACCATGTTAGCAGTTTAGTGGAGGAACTGAAGAAGACTGGACTCCAAGCTGCTCCTGCTGATCACTGCTATGCGGACCTGAAGATGTGGCCTGTGATGTCCTGCACTCGGAGGAAACTGAAAGCCTTCAAGTCCTGTCTGGTGTGTCTCTAATCTCTTACTGTAAAAAACATCTTCAGTTTCATTATGAATCACCTGCCTTTGACAAACACAAGCTGGTGGAGGCCCTCCAAGAAGCTCCAGGAAACATCTGCTCTCGTCACGACGAGGTGATGAAGATGTTCTGTCGTACTGATCAGCAGTATATCTGTTAATCTCTGCTATGTGGATGAACATAAAGGCCCACAACAACGTCTCAGCTGCAGCAAGAAAAGGACTGAGAATCAGAGAGAGCTGGCGGTGAGTCGACTCAACAACCAGCAGAGGATCCAGGACAGAGAGAAAGATTTGAAGCTGCTCCAACAGGAGGGTGGAGGCTGTCAATCGCTCTGCTGAATAAAGCATTGGAGGACAGTGAGAAGATCTTCACCGAGCTGATCCGTCTCATGGAGAAAAGAAGCTGTGATGTGAAGCAGCAGGTCAGATCCCAGCAGAAAAACCCAAGTGAGTCGAGTCAAAGAGCTTCAGGAGAAGCTGGAGCAGGAGATCACTGAGCTGAAGAGGAGATATGCTGAGATGAAGCTGCTCTCACACACAGAAGATCACAACCAGTTTCTACTCAACTACCCCTCACTGTCACCACTCAGTGAATCTACATCCAGCATCAATATCCGTCCTCTGAGCTACTTTGAGGACGTGACGGCGGCTCTGTGTCAGATAGTCAGAGATAAACTACAGGATGTCTGAGAGAGAAAAGGACAAACATCTCACAGACAGTGACTGAAGTGGATGTTTTACTGCAACAACCAGAGCCCAATACCAGAGCTTGGGTTCTTAAAATATTCACGAGAAATCACACTGGATCCAAGCACAGCAAGCACACGTCTGTTATTATCTGAGGGGAACAGAAAAGCAACATTAATGAGAGAAAAACAGTCTATTCTAGTCACCCAGACAGATTCACTGGATATTATCAGGTCCTGAGTAGAGAGAGTCTGACTGGACGTTGTTACTGGGAGGTGGAGTGAGAGGGGAAGCGTTTATGTAGGCAGTCGCATACAAGAGTATCAAGAGAGCAAGGGGGTCGAATGAATGTGAGTTTGGATGCAATGACAAATCTTGGGCGTTAGATTGTGACCAAAACAGTTATAGATTTTTGTACAGCAATGTTAAAACCCCCGTCTCAGGTCCTCAGTTCTCCAGAGTAGGAGTGTACCTGGATCACAGTGCAGGTATTCTGTCCTTCTACAGCGTCTCTGAAACCATGACTCTCCTCCACAGAGTCCAGACCACATTCACTGAGCCTCTCTATGCTGGACTTAGGTTTTATTACGATTTTGGAGACTCTGCTGAGTTCTGTAAACTGAAATAGACAGAAGTCATTTAAGGGTTCAATTCTGTGTTTTAACTCTTAAACTCATGTTGTGTCCATGTTTGTTGCTGAGAGCTGATTGTTGTGTCATTTCTTCACTACACAGAGATCAGCTGTCAATCAACATTATGGTGGTACTTTGACATCTTCTCATCAGTTGTTCTGTAAATGTTTGAGTGTCTTCAGGTGGCGCTCCTTCCTGTGTCTGTTTCACTGCTCATGATGATGTTTGTTCACCTGAACTGATATTTCTCTGCATGAATATGTAAACTTCTCTGTGCTCTAAAAGACATTTTGTTCTTTCCGCTTTGTATTGACATTTATTTGTTTGGCAGACCTATGAGCTTTATAAACCTGTAATTATCATGATCATAATCAATAAGGAGATCCTTCATTATTCTCGTTCACATCGCTGAGATTCTGGTCAAACAAACTGATTGTGTTGATGAAGTGAATCTGAGCATGAGATCATTGAACAAAGTCATTTAACAGACTTTACTGATGGGATGTGTGAACAAACTGAAGGTTTATATAATCAATAAAAATATGAACAAAGTATTTTCTTCTTGTCTTCATTCCAGGGTATCATACAAAGCTGATGGAGAAAATGTGAAACTAATATGAGAATAACTGAGACAGCTGTTCCTTCTGAAACACCACAAAGTCCAGTGTCATGTTTAGAGTCAGTCAGTCTCTGTCCTTTCAAATAAAACAGTTTGCACAGAGAAATAAGCAGTTTTCTATAATTGCTGCTTTTTTTTCTCTTTATTTCTTGTGCACTTAGTCAATAAAGAGGATTTATTACACAGACTTAAAAACTGTTAAAACAGTCAAATTAATTTGGTGAAATTTGGGTTTGAGGGGGTTTGTTGAGTCCTGACACACATGAGACAAAACAGATATTGTGTAGATGATTCTCGCATTTGGTTACAAATATTTAATGTTGTTTAATCAGAATTCAAGAATCAGAGAAAATTTAACCTACAGCCTCAAAATCTCACATTCCAAAATACTATTTACAACCTGAGAACTGATATTATAGTTATATTTGTAAAGTGGAATCTCCTCTCTACCATCTTTCCCGTTTGACCTGAATGCAGCATCAGTGTTACAGGGTGTTACTCCTGTGAACAAACTGACATAGTGTGATATTACATAGATTTAAATGTTCTCTTTACTGATGTTGTTGAAGCTGCCAAAGGCACAGTGAAGTTTGACAGTCTTCCTGCAGTGAACATCACAGCAGGTTAACAAGAGAAATGTGAAACCTGATGCACAACACAAGAGGGCGCCCTCCATCCTGCTAACCAGGGATGTAGTGGAGGTTAAAGCACCTCTACTCAGTTTGTCTGCATGTTTTAAACCATGTTTTTAAGCCCATCAGAAACTTTCTAATGATTTCATACATCATGGTCCAGGGGTGTGGGACTTCTGTTAGTCAAAGTGAATTCTTCCTTTTTAGTTAAAAAAAACACCAGAAATGAGTGATTTATTTTCCTGGTGATAGTTTGGCTTGTGTCCCTCACTAACCAAGGCGCTTACTTCATTTCACTTTTTAAAAACCTCACCTTTTTTTTAAAGGGGACTATTTGTAACTTTCAGAAATGCTTCTTAAGCAGCGACTCGCTCCTCAAATATACCTGAACGAGCATCGCTCAAAACAGTGAGGCGACACACGTCACCTAAAACCACAATATCACTCTATATTTCAGCTGCTTGGCAGTAATGTTAGCTGACCAGACGAAGGTCTCTCCATGAACATGATTTAGATCTGATCCTAGTGTTGGCTTTTCCTGCCTAAGTGCAGGCTGAAGCAGCGGGGCTCTGTCTCCCTGCTCTCTCCGCCCGCAGCCGGAGAGAGCAGAGGAGACACAGGCACCCGGTCGGTAACGAGAAGACAACGTAAAGCTCCGTCACTTCACAAGACAAGGAAAACCTCTGTTGGTCTGGAGGAGCTGCAGCAGTTATTTCTGCACAAACCTCCCCTGTGCATTCACTAGATATTCTCAGAGCTAAACTAACTCTTCTGCAGTGAGGAGTGAGCACGCGTTCACGTTGAGAAGTGGAGCGAGCTGAGCTGTCTGAATGAAGGAGAGCAGGCAGAGGAGGAGGGGTACAGCGGCTACACCGAACGCGCATGTGTGACGACCCGCTACATTTATACGCTTACAAAGTTACAAATAGTCCCTTTAATGTTTTAACACTGTTCTAGTATATTTTCTACTAACTTTGCTTTTTTTTCCTGCCAGCTACTGAAGTTCAGGTTGACCACAGTGTGTTTGGGTTGTGTGTCAGAAAGTTATTCTCATATTAATGCTTTTTTGTGAAGAATTGTGTTCAATAAATATCAGTAGTGGAGGTTAAAGCACCTCAACTCAGTTTGTCTACAGTTTCAGTTAAGAACAATATTTTATTCTGGTAAAAACCTTTGTAGTAAAAGTGCATTGTGTCATACATTATGGTAAATGGTGTTAAAACCGATATTAGTTCTTTAGGTATAGTTATTTAGTGAGGAACCATACTGTCACTGAGTTAATGCACCACCCTGCCAGCACGCTCTGTGACCCAAATCAAACACACCAGAGATGTTGCAGACCAAGGTTATTTATAGGTTATTTTATTTATGTGGATTAGTAATGCTTGATGCACGTGGTGTCCATAGACTTATTTATTGTTCGTTATTTTAGTTTAATTGTCTGAATTTTTGTCTTTTTTCTGATTAATTCTGAAAAGGCTGCTCTGAGGAAGGCTGTTGTTTAGATATAATTGATGCTGCAAAGTGCGTCAATAGAGATATAATTTAATTGTTGGTTTGGACATCAGTGCTCTGTGGTGTGATGTTGCTTCACTAGTGTGTACATTGACTTTTAATGCAATTATTTTGTAGCCTAAAGGCGTAACAGTAGTATTGAGAACTTTGAATCAACAAAGGAACTGCAGAAGCAGCTGATCTGTTCAATCATGTCTTTCTGGATTCAGAGTTTCAGCAAAAAGCTTGTTTGATCAGTAAAAGAAAAATTGAACTGAATTTGAGGATGAGTCAGAGAAATATAGGAGCCATCACCAAGAAGTATTTTAAAACTAAACACTTAAATGTTTTCAATATGTGGAGCAGGTTTTAACCGAGGCTTCGTTGTAAATGAGGAAACAGAGGCTTTGTTCCAAATCGCATACTTTTTACTTTTAGTACATACTGCAGCTGTCCTTACAAAGTACGCACTGTTGCATGCAGTAATTGGGACATACTACTTCGCCTTGACCTTTGACCCTCTTTCTCATATATCTGCTGCGCAGAGGATTAGTGGGTCAGAACAGCCAGAAAAGCATGCTTACTTGCATTCTGCAAAATGTGACCAGATGTAGTAGGACATCCTGGTATTTTTGGCATACTGCATTTGACATACTATGTATTGGGACATACTAAATCTTTTTCTGTCATACTAAATAGTATGGTAGTGTGGGTATTGGAACGCATAGAGTTAAAATTCAACAAGCTCCGTGTAGCACACAGCTCCTATCACTATAATTATACTGGACCAGAATCAGAAGATAACAGACTCGAAACAGGAGGCATAAAGAGTTGATTGCAATATGCAAATGACCACAATTAGACAAAAGCTATGAAGCTGGTACCAGTGTATTTCAAAAAAATAACAAGAAAAATAAAATGAATACCCAGTGAGTTCAGTATACAGATAAATTCCACAAAGATGCTTTCAGTTTCATCTCAGCAACAAAATATTTCTTTTATCACACTCTGGGTTTGAACCACTTGAGTTTTTACCAGCTATTTTTTTCTGACTGGGTGCACCCTAATATCAATAACTCAAAATCTCAATTCTCAATATTTGGATCAAACATTCAATGAGTAACAATATTAAAACATTACCCGGTTCAATATTATCACTTCTCAACTTGTTTCAACCTTATTCAACAATAATTCAATATTAACTGTTTCCAGTAATAGACATTGTTACCAAGGCATAACAACAACACCATATCAATAACATGAATATTCAGTCCTATTTCCTTTAACCAGTGTGATGGTTAAAACTCAGTCCTTTCACCAGGACAGGGAATGTGTTTCAGGGAGCACGAAGAGGGCTAAATGTTTTTCAAGTCAAAGTAAAATAAAAGGGTTTAAGTCAGAGTCTGGGGTTTGAGGTTGTGCACGGGATGCTGGGAGTTGAGTGTAAAGGGTGGTGTAGCCTTGTACAGTTTGTGATGTTTACCCTACCGCCATGACAGAAGAGGGGTAAGGTCGACAGTTCTTGGCTCTGGGATCTTCACTCCAGGGATCTAGAGGTCTCGTCTGGGTTAGCTCGCCATCAACTTTGAATCACTCCAAAAAACCTGACCTGCAGTTATTGACATGGCCAGAATTGTTTCATGAATCAATTGCCATTTCTGATTCATCAGGAAATTGAATAATTCCTTTAACTTCAACACACATATTCATATAACGTAGATTTTACAATCAACATATTTTAAACAATCCTTCACGGTACATGAATTACAATGAACTGAGGTAACATGAGACTGCATTTCTATCTTAACATAACATACTTTTGAAATTAAAGCAAATAATGTTACATGAATTATAATATAAGTGTAAACCCTGAGACAATACTAATGCCTTCTTCTATGTCTGTCTTTTTATTTAAATCAAATTCACTATACAATGAAATAAAATACCTGACAAAAATAACTCATGTTGCTTCAGTATTAAACAGTTCAGTAGCTTTACTAGCCAGAGAAAACATTGAGCAATTAAACACTCTTTATGTCACGTTTTATATTCTTCCCAATGCAGCTTTCATTTAGTTGAGCTCTACAACAGTCAGCTAAATGCACTGTTCATCGCTTAATGCTAAGTCTGTTAACTCTGGGCCTTTTCACTTGAACTTGCCAGCTTAGCACATCGTGGCACAGCACTTCTTTATTACAGCGACTCAACGATTCGGGAGTTTCTCTGTGTCGCTCAGCAGCTTTCAGTGAGCAGGGCCTCTCTCACACACACATCTACGAGCTTATAACAGAGTTTCAGACTGTTACCATTCTGATTTGAACAACGTTATACTGTGTTTACTGTTTTATCTGAGCTATATTGTTACGACAGTGTCTCTCTAACGTTTCAGTAGCGTACACTGTCCTAGCCTGCCTAGGGTGCAGTAGACCTGCCTCTGATTGGCTAAGGCAGTGTCCGATGTTGTTAACTCTTTGTGGACCTGGATTACACAGAGGTGACGGGAGGCGCAAAACAGTCGGCCTTCATCGCTGCTGTTCTTGGTGTTTGTTTGGTGCGTCTGTGTCTTTAAGAATTTTAAGGTTAAGATGAAAATAACACATTTGAGTGTGGTCTCTGTTGATTAGCTGTGAAAATGCTGTAAAAACCCCAAACAACAAAAGTTTTATCCATGTTACTGATTCATGGATTCATATTAATCAACAAATGAACTGCAGAAGCAGCTGATCCGTTCAATCATGTCTTTCTGGATTCAGAGTTGCAGCAAAAAACGTGTTTGATCAGTAAAAGAAAAACTGAACTGAATTTGGGATGAGTCAGAGAAATATGGAGCCATCACCAAGAAGTATTTTAAAACTAAAAAACTTAAATGTTTTCAAATGTGGAGCAGGTTTTACCGGAGGCTTCGTTGTAAAATGAGGAAACAGAGGATATGTTCCAAATCGCATACTTTTGATTTTAGTACATACGCAGCTGTCTGTACACAGTACGCATGTTGCATGCAGTATTGGGGACATACTACTTCGCCATGACCTCTGACCCTCTTGCTCATATATCTGCTGCACAGAGGATTGTGGGTCAGAACAGACAGAAAAGCATGCTTACTTGCATTCTGCAAAAATGCGACCATATGTAGTAGGACACCCTGGTATTTTGGCATACTGCATTTAACATACTATGTATTAGGACATACTAAATCTTTTTCTGTCATACTAAATAGTATGGTAGTGTTGGTACTGGAATGCACAGAGTTAAAATTCACAAGCTCCGCTTCCTGGAATGAATCATAGCTTGATAACCCCTCCCTCCTCCTCCTGCTGCTCTCAAAACACAGACTGCTCCACGCTTGTCAGTTTATTTCCTTGTTCTCTCCCTTCAGATCTACAGTTTGAAGACGGGTGTAACCAACTGTGGTGAAGTGCAAGAGCTGACAGGGCCCCATTCACTGCATCACACATGTTGATTAGATCAGAGCTCAAACTAGTTTCAGTTATAGGGAAGTGAACTCAGACAGTCGTTAGTCACTGAGAGGTGAAATGGCGCAGAAAGGAGTTCATCTGGAGCGGGAAAACCTTCTCTTGTTCCATCTGTCTGGATCTACTGAAGGATCCGGTGACTACTTCCTGTGGACACAGCTACTGCTGAACTGTATTAAAAGCTTCTGGATGGAGAGGATGAGAAGAAGATCTACAGCTGCCCTCAGTGTAGGCAGACCTTCACACAGAGGCCTGTCCTGCTGAAAAACACCATGTAGCAATTTTAGTGGGGAACTGAAGAAGACTGGACTCCAAGCTGCTCCTGCTGATCACTGCTATGCTGGACCTGAAGATGTGGTCTGTGGATTTCTGTACTGGGAGGAACTAAAAGCCTTCAAGTCCTGTCTGGTGTGTCTGGTCTCTTACTGTGAGAAACACCTCCAGCCTCATTACGATGTAGCTAAATTAAAGAAACACAAGCTGTGTGGAGCCCTCCAAGCAGCTCAGGAGAACATCTGCTCTCGTCACGATGAGGTGATGAAGATGTTCTGTCGTACTGATCAGCAGTGTATCTGTTATCTCTGCTCTGTGGATGAACATAAAGGCACGACACCGTCTTCAGCTGCAGCGAAAAGGACTGAGAGGCAGAGAGACTGAGGGTAGTCGACTCAACATCCAGCAGAGGATCCAGGACAGAGAGAAAGATGTGAAGCTGCTCCACAGGAGGTGGAGGCTGTCAATCGCTCTGCTGATAAAGCAGTGGAGGACAGTGAGAAGATCTTCAACCGAGCTGATCCGTCTCATGGAGAAAAGAAACTGTGATGTGAAGCAGCAGGTCAGATCCCAGCAGAAAAACCCAAGTGAGTCGAGTCAAAGAGCTTCAGGAGAAGCTGGAGCAGGAAGATCACTGAGCTGAAGAGGAGAGACGCTGAGATGAAGCTGCTCTCACACACAGAGGATCACTACCAGTTTCTACTCAACTGCCCTCACTGTCCACCACTCAGTGAATCTACATCCAGCATCAATATACGTCCTCTGAGCTACTTTGAGGACGTGACGGCGGCTGTGTCAGAAGTCAGAGAGATAAACTACAGGACGTTCTGAGAGAGAAATGGACAAACTCTCACAGACAGTGACTGAAGTGGATGTTTTACTGCCACAACCAGAGCCCAAGACCAGAGCTGGGTTCTTAAAATATTCACGAGAAATCACACTGGATCCAAACACAGCAAACACACAGCTGTTATTATCTGAGGTGAACAGAAAAGCAACATTAAAGCAACAAAGTCAGTCTTATTCTAGTCACCCAGACAGATTCACTGGATGTTGGCGTCAGGTCCTGAGTAAAGAGAGTCTGACTGGACGTTGTTACTGGGAGGTGGAGAGGAGAGGGAGAGGAGTTTATGTAGCAGTCGCATACAAGAGTATCAGGAGAGCAGGGTGGTCGAATGAAAGTTTGTTGGATACAATGACAAATCTTGGGCGTTAGATTGTGACCAAAACGGTTATAGATTTTTGTACAACAATGTCAAACCCCCGTCTCAGGTCCTCAGTCCTCCAGAGTAGGAGTGTACCTGGATCACACTGCAGGTATTCTGTTCCTTCTACAGCGTCTCTGAAACCATGACTCTCCTCCACAGAGTCCAGACCACATTCACTGAGCCTCTCTATGCTGGACTTAGGCTTTATTCCAGTTTTGGAGACACTGCTGAGTTTCTGTAAACTGAAATAGACAGAAGTCATTTAAGGGTTCAATTCTGTGTTTTAACTCTTAAACTCATGTGGTCTCCATGTTTGTTGCTGAGAGCTGATTGTTGTGTCATTTCTTCACTGCACAGAGATCAGCTGTCAATCAAACATTATGGCGGTACTTTGACATCTTCTCATCAGTTGTTCTGTAAATGTTTGAGTGTCTTCAGGTGGCGCTCCTTCCTGTGTCTGTTTCACTGATCATGATGATGTTTGTTCACCTGAACTGATATTTCTCTGCATGAATATGTAAACTTCTCTGTGCTCTAAAAGATATTTTGTTCTTTCCGCTTTGTATTGACATTTATTTGTTTGGCAGACCTGTGAGCTTTATAAACCTGTAATTATCATGATCATAATCAATAAGGAGATCCTTCATTATTCTCGTTCACATCGCTGAGATTCTGGTCAAACAAACTGATTGTGTTGATGAAGGTGAATCTGAACATGAGATCATTGAACAAGAGTCATTTAACATACTTTACTGATTGGGATGTGTGAACAAACTGAAGGTTTATATAATCAATAAACAAATATGACCAAAGCATTTTCTTCCTGTCTTCATTCCAGGGTATCATACAAAGCTGATGGAGAAAATGTGAAACTAATATGAGAGAATAACTGAGGCAGCTTTTCCTCCTGAAACACCACAAAGTCCAGTGTTCATGTTTAGAGTCAGTCAGTCCTCTGTCCTTTCAAATAAAACAGTTTGTCACAGAGAAATGAGCAGAGTTTTCTATCAATTGCTGCATTTTTCTCTATATTTCTTTGTGCACTTAGTCAATAAAGAGGATTTATTACACAGACTTAAAAACTGTTAGAATAGTAAAGATTAATTTGGTGAAGTTTGGGTGTGAGGAGGTTTTGTTGAGTCCTGACACACATGAGACAACAGATATTGTGTATTTGATTCTCTACATTTGGGTTAAAAATATTTCAATGTTGTTTAAACAGAATTCAAGAAAATCAGAGAAAATTTAACCTACAGCCTCAAATCTCACATTCCCAAATACTATTTACAAAACCTGAGAGCTGATGTTATAATAATATTTGTAAAGTGGAAACTCCTCTCTACCATCTTTTTCCATGTGACCTGAATGCAGCATCAGTGTTACAGGGTGTGACTCCTGTGAACAAACTGACATAGTGTGATATTACATAGATTTAAATGTCTCTTTACTGATGTTGTTTGAAGCTGCCAAAGGCTCAGTAAAGTTTTGACATGTCTTCCTGCAGTGAACATCACAGCAGGTTAACAAGAGAAATGTGAAACCTGATGCACAACACAAGAGGGCGCCCTCATCCTGCTAACCAGGGATGTAGTGGAGGTTAAAGCACCTCTACTCAGTTTGTCTGCATGTTTTAAACCATGTTTTTAAGCCCATCACAAACTTTCTAATGTCTCATACATCATGGTCAGGGGTGTGGGACTTCTGTTAGTCAAAGTGAATTCTCCTTTTTAGTTAAAAACCCCCATAAATGAGTGATTTTCCTGGTGGTAGTTTGGCTTGCGTCCCTCACTAAACCGAGGCGTTTACTGTATGTCCTCCTTCATTTCACTTTTAAAAACCTCCCCTGTGTTTTTTAATGTTTTAACACTGTTCTAGTATATTTTCTACTAGCTTACTTTTTTTCTGCCAGCTACTGAAGTTCAGGTTGACCACAGTGTGTTTGGGTTGTGTGTCAGAAGGTTATTCTCATATTGATGCTTTCTTTTGTGAAGAATTGTATCGATAGCACTGATCAATAAATATCAGTAGTGTAGGTTAAAGCACCTCAACTCAGTTTGTCTACAGTTTCAGTTAAGAACATATTTTTAGTCTGATAAAAACCTTTATAGTAAAAGTACATTGTGTCATACATCATGGTAAATGGTGTCAACCCGATATTAGTTCTTTAGTTATAGTTATTTAGTGAGGAACCATACTGTCACTGATTTAATGCACCACCCTGCCAGCACGCTCTGTGACCCAAATCAAACACACCGAGATGTTGCAGACCAACAGGTGCATGCTGGATCTGGCCAACCTGCTAAATGCTAACATGCTCATGGTGCATCCTCCAGCGGTGACGTCTGTGTTCACTGAGGAACTTTTACCGTCAGTGAGGTGTGTGTGAGGCCTTTCTGCTGTTTGTGACAATAATCCCTGATGTGACTGCAGAGCCTCATTCAGCTCAACATGTCTGAAAACTTTGAGGAGGCAGCAGAGTTGAACCTGGAGCAGATCATGGAGGACTTCATGGAGCACAAGACTCCCAGAATAACGTCCAGACAGGTGAGTACAACAAACTCACTGATGGATGTAACTCACTGTACAGAGAGGGACGTCAACAAAACACTGCGCTGTATAGAAACGTAGCATTGTGTCTGTGTGTGTGTGTGTGTGTGTGTGCTACATGGTGTGTATAAAACTGTCCTTTACTTTAACATGTGTGTATGCAGCTGCAGTAGAGTTTATATAGTTTATATGACTCCATGTCTGCTGGGTGATGTTTTATTATGCTGTTGATTTTTTTTTTTAAACTTCTTTTTATTTCCTTTCAACAGGTACAGTCGTACAGCACAGTCACATGTTTTGACATAACACAGCAGGGTCACGTGTCCTTAAGAGGCAGTCCGTGAGCCTCAGCATCCCCACAATGTCCTCACATCGCTCCATCAAGTAGGAACGAGCAGCACTCTTCTTCCATAGGCCCAGAGAATACACAGATGTACAGGGAGGAAAAACAACATGCATACCCATACTCAAACTAGGCGAGAAGATAAGTATAAACAAGTAAACAGTGATAAAAAAAAATCACAAACAAAAAAAATAAATACATACAACAGAAATGAATAGAAGACTAAAAAATAAAAAATCCCCAGGTTGTTACATATTCATTTAGTTCACATCAATTAAGAAAAATTAGGATATTGGGACCACTTAATTAAGAATACATCTGTCCTTAGTTGTAACCTTGCAGTGATGTTTCCATGTCGTAAACCTCTTTAACCTTCTCCTTCCATAGTGTTACTGAGGGGGGCTGCAGCCTCAACCAGGAGACTGCAATCATCTTCTTAGCAATTAAAAGTAGGACTCTGAGTAGTAATGTCCGATTGTTGTCTTCTATATCCTCTGGTGTTATTCCCAGTATAAAATAAGATGGTTTTAAGGGCAGTTCTATATCCAAACATTATTTTATTTCTTTTGTATATTTTGCCAATATTCTAGTAGTTTTGAACAGTCCCAGAAGATGTGCGTGTGGTCTCCTCAGAGGAGTCCTGAAAAACCTCATCCTGACTTTCCAGTCAAATTCCTTCCAAGTGGGGCTTTTCATTATTCTATGTCCCTCTCTACACGATCGTTCCCAGTTTTTATCCGAAATTATAGTGTTCATCTCCAGTTCCCATTTTTCTTTAATGTCCAAGCTGTTATCCATTAGTTCTTATTGTAATATCTTGTATATATATGATATTATCTTCTTTTTAATCGTCCCTTTAATTTTTATTTTTTAAATTTTTTTATTTAAGGTTAAAGGAATACATACACATACTTGTAAAGGGACATACAGACAGCAGCAACAACATATATAAACAAAAAAAAAGAAACATAAGAATAAGAAAAGAGAAAAACTCTTACTCTTACTACCCGTTGTAATAGTGCAGGGTCAAGAGATAAGTTCATATTCATATACATACATATTCATATACAATTAACCTCATATATACAGTATATATATATACACACAGTATATACATATGTCTATATCTACATGCACATTCATATACATATCCACTTAGACACATTTGCTTACACAATTATCTATTCTATTATACAGACAAAAAAAGGACATATTTACATCTCTTGTTTCAAAAACATTTTGAAACGTTCAGTGTTTAACGGTTGTCTTTTTATAGCTTTAAATATAAAAGCTTTCCCCATCATAATGATGATTTTTGTTCAGGTTTTTACTTTTTCATCATCCCTTAAATCACCAAACATTATAGATAAAGGACAACTATAGAAATTTGATTTATAGACTGAGATCCACTTTTCAACTTGATCCCAAATAATGCAACTTCCTTACAATACCAAAATAAATGAATGTCTGACTCCTCTTCCTCCTCACAGAATCTACATAAGTCACATTGTTGGATGCCCCATTTTTTTTAGCATTCTCTTAGTAGGTAAGGATTTGTAGATTAGTTTTAGTTGTAAAATTCTAATGGAGACATTAAAAGAAGTTGTGTAAATACATGCATATACTACTGGCGCAGCAGAAATGTTTTTAAGATGCATGTATAACTGATATATTTTCTTGTTTATTTTTCTCTTATTCATCCATGTTGTGTTCTTAATGTAGGGGCAACATGCCATTTGCTTTGTACATAATGATAGCTTCCTTTCCAGATGTGAGGTATAGCTGCACAGAGTTGATTATATGTAAAACGGTCACAAACATTACCGTATACTATTTTAAATTCATCATAAGACTAGATTTCGCCCCCCACTATTCAAGAGGTCATTTATAAATAATATTCCTTTTCCAAACATTGATTCAATAAAGATAGGTTGATCATTAATCAAAATATTTCTATTGTACCACAACACTTGGCTCTGGATTTCATAACTTAACTCTGGTTGATGATATTGGTATTGAAACCAACTATCTATGGCCTCTTCCAATAAGTATGGAAATGACTTTCTCTTTAATATAGTGAACTGAAAAGCAGTTAACTGGAGGTAAGGATAGAGTTCTTTGTGGAACAGAAGATGAGCAGACCTCAATAATTTTGCTGAAAACCACTGCGGATTTAAGATACCTTTTGGTATAAGAGATGCTTTTAGTGCAAAGTTGAGTGCCTTAAGGTTTAACAATTTGAGGATATAGATAAACTGAGGAATCACTAAGGAATTTATCACTGTTATTTTCCCATATAAAGTTAGATTAGTCATTCCCCAAACTTTTAATTTTCTGTCGACTGTATGTAGCTTTCCATCAAAGTTTTCCTTCGTGATAAGTTCCATGTTTTTAGGGATATGAATACAAAAGACATCTATTGGGCCATCTGACCATTTTAGTGGCAGATTACTATAGATGTTAAAATGTGTACCTTTCAGAGATCCAATTCGCAGCATAGTACATTTATCACAGTTAGGTTTTAGTCCGGAAATAACTGAAAAGTTATTCAGCTCTTCAACTAATGCAGTAAAGGATGCGACATTTGGTTGAATTTGAAAGTTTACATCGTCCGCATAAATTGAGATTTTTGATTCCAAACTATTTATTCTCAAACCTTCTATTTTGTTATTCATTCTTACTTTTTGGGCTAAGATTTCTGTAGCTAGAATAAATAGATACGCAGACAGCGGACATCCTTGTTTCAATCCTCTGTACTGCTTAATTGTTTCAGAAAAAAAACATTGTTTATTACTTTACACTTTGGATTACTATACATTACTTTTATCCAACTAATTAAAGAATCTCCAAAGTTAAAATATTCTAAACATTTATAAATAAAATCAAAACGTACTTTATCGAAAACTTTTTCAAAGTTAGCGAAAAAATTAAAGCAGGGGTTTTTGTTAAGTCATAATATTCAATTATTTCAATTACTTGTCTAATACTGTCACTGATAGATCGACCCTGTAAGAAGCCACACTGATCTGGATGAATAATAATGGGCAGTACTAGTTTTAATCTATTTGCAAGACACTTGGCTAATATTTTAGCATCGTTACATTGTAGTGTGATTGGTCTCCAATTCTTTAAAGTAGTTGGATCTTTATACCTTCCACCTGAATCTTGTTTCAATAATAGTGAGATTAAACCTTCCTGTTGAGTTTCTGTAAGTTGTTTTTTGCTATATGACAAGTTGAAGGTGTTCAGCAAAGGTGTTTTAACAGACTCATAGAAGGTTTGATAAAAGTCTTCAGGGATGCCATCGGCTCCTGGACTTTTACCTTTTTCAAAGGAGTTAATGGCTTGATGTAACTCCTCCAGCGTAATAAGTCCCTCACAAGATTTTTTTTCTTTCTCTGTTAACACTACGGTATTATCGTCTTGAGAATTGGGGCCAGTATTTTGATGCAATAAATCCTTTGGTGGGCTCTGAAATGAGTACAATTTTGAAAAGTAATTATGTTGTTCCAGCAAACTTTCCATTGGTTTTTCAATAATTGTATTTCCTACTACAAGCTTCAAAACATTTTTCTTTACAGTGTTTTTATACTGCAGATTTAAAAGATATTTGGTTGATCTCTCCCGATTCTATTTCTCAAATATGATACGTTGGCTTTCTCTGCATATAGTCTTTCTAACTCTCTTTCCTTGTGCTCAAGATTGTCCAGTAGAGTTTGTGATATTGTATTATTGTCTACCCCAGGATGTCCAAACTTTTTCACTGAGGGCCACATACAGAAAAATATACGAAAGGCTGGGCCACTCACTAGAGGTGAGGTATATCGCCTCACCTCTAGGGTTTAAAATTAACAAAATTAATCAAATGAGGTAAATTATGCTTGATATTTGAATATGCTTAAAGAAAAAAAAATCCTACATCAGAACTTTCCATTAATGTGTTTTCATTTATTTTGTTACAAAAAGGGTTGGCAGCTCATTCTCAAAACAGCAGCCTGAGATTGCTTCTTAGTCAGGATGGTGATCCCCTTTCACAGCTCTGTATACAGGGAGACAATAAGGGGAAAAGGGGATGGGTATATTCATAATAAGTTATTGGGGTTGTTAACAAATCAACTAATGTTTTGATTAAATGTTATCAACTTTAATTGACTGAATTTATTAAGTAATTGGGCTTTTGAACACATGAATACTGTGTAATATATTTTAACTCACCTATAATGGGAACAGTACTGCACTTAGTGGGAGCAGTGATGCTGCGCTTTGGACTGAAGGATGGCTGGCAGGTCGGGAGTAAGTTTGGTGGTTGAGATGCGGAGGACATCACAGAGATGGCTGTCAGTCATTTTGGTTCTCAGTCTGCTTTTGTTCAGAGTTAACAGAGAAAATGTTTGCTCATGTATGTTGAGCCGAACAGACTCATCATTCGTTTTGCGTGGCGTCGCATCAGAGGAAACTTGGCCTCTTCCAAGCTCCGGTAGAAGTCGGGTAGGGGGAGAAGCTGATGCTGATTCTTCAGAGAATCATCACACTGCATTTCGATGAGCTCTAATTGCAGACTCTCTTCTACTTCTTCTGCATCCACATTCCATTATATTTTTAGAATTTGCTGCAGGCCAATTAAAAATGAACCACGGGCCGCAGTTGGCCCGCGGGCCGTAGTTTGCACAACCCTGGTCTACCCGTTCTGCTTAATTTTCTATCTCAGCTATCAATGTTTTTTCTTTCTCCAACGATTTTGAATTTTCCTGGAGCTTTATTGAATGCATTGTCCCATTAGAGTGCATTTAAAAGCATGCCATATAATCAAATGATCCGCTGTATCATTATTCACTACAATGAAATCTTTTATGAATTTGTTTGTTGTATCTATAAACTCTTTATCCTTCAATAGCTTCTGATTTAATTTCCAGTATCCTGGACCTCTATGAAACGTTTCGGTACAAATGCTCAAGGTTATAAGATGATGATCTGACCTAAATCTCTCTTTAATCTCAACTTTATTAATTTTTGGAGTCAATGAAAATGATGTTAAGGAATAATCTTTTCTGCTTGCCTGATTTCCTCGTCTCCATGTATATCTTGTTTGCTTTGGATTCTGCTATCTCCATATGTCAATCAAATCTAGTGAGGTCATGATGCCAGAAATAGCATTATATGCTCTAGAATGGTAATTCTTAGTTTGTATGCCTTTTTGATCCAGATCTACATCCAACACAGTGTTGTAGTCTCCTGTCATTATCACATTTCTATCATGTAGTTTTTTTTCTTGCAACATATTGAATATATCTTGAAAGAAGAGTGGGTCGTCAGAATTAGGTGCGTACAGATTTACTAATTCAAATTCTAGGCTATCCACTAATATATCTTGTATAATATATCTACCTGCTTGATGTGTTATTGTATCTTTGACCACAATATCTACTTCCTTTTATACATTATCATTACACCTTTAGAATTTGAGCATCCATGTGAAAAGTATAAGTTACCCCCTCCATTCTGTTTTCCATTTAATCTCATCCAGTTGGGTAGAGTGAGTCTCTTGCAAACAAATAAATCATAGTTTTTATCCGTAAGCCAACTAAAAAAGTGTCCCCTTTTCTTCTTATCAGCTAAACCGTTACAGTTGAAGCTTGATATTACTAAGTTGGACATATTTGATCTTCAGTGGATTCTATACTTTCCTGATTCTTGAAAAAAAGGAAGGAAATAATAATAGTGACACCAAAACAACAGGAATGGGCTGAAAAAAACAAACATACCAAAAGCAAAAACAACTAAGGTAATACAATAAAGTAAATTAAAAAAAATAAAATACAGAAAACAGAAGCATATAACGTAGGATCATATTTGGATCCCTCGAGTAAACTGACATGAAATGGGGATGCTCAGCCTGAGCTCGCCTTGCTTGATTATAAAAGGGGCACCTTAAGTCTGACTGTCTTAATTGAAGGTGGTTTAAATAATGCAATCTGCTTTGCTACACTAAGCTATTCCCCTCTCCCCTCTTCTCATTGCCCACTCCTGGACACACCTACCAACCCAGCTTCCCGCTTTCGCTTATTTCCTGATTCCTCCATCCTCTGCTAATATATTTCCCAGTGTCATATTTTTCTCCCTTGTAAATAGCGTCTAAGAGAAAATTGTACAATAACAAAACATCCAATCCCAATGTATGAGAACAAAACTAAGACCAAAAATCACCAATGCAGAAAAAAAAATATTTCCTTTAAATAGGGATCAAAAAAATACAAGACCACTTCGCAATTCTATCAAAGAGAACGGAAGGTGTTTCTAGTAGTACACAATAAATTCAAATTCCACAAGCCAGATGTAAAAGGGGGAAGTAGCACCATGAAGAAGACTGGCCCTAAGAAATGTAGCCTACAGCACAAAAAAAGCGTGTATATATACATAGAGTATCTTGTGGAGGACGATGGTGGGCGGGGGGTGGGGGGAGGAAGCCTTCAGGATGAGGATCAGAATAACCCCTCCATGAATTTCCGAGCTTCATCAGGAGAATCAAACAGGAGGGTCTCTTTATTGCGGGGGACCTTCAACTTGGCAGGATACATGAGAAAGTTCTATACTCCTTTTCTTCTTAGATCTTTCATGATCGGTGCAAAAGCCACTCTGCGTCTTGAGGTAAATGGGGAATAATCAGCAAACAGCAGCAGCTTATTTTTCCCATGGGCGATAGATGAGCCAGCCGCTCGGTAAGCATCCAGTATGGCCTTCCTGTCGGTTTAACGAAGTAGCCTGAATATAACTGGTCTAGGTTTGTTATCACCTGAGGATTTGGTGTACATCCTATGGGCCTGCTCCATCTCCATCACCCCTCTTGCCGACAGCGCCGGGAGCCATATAGGGAGTTTGTGCTGGAGGAAACCAATTATGTCACTGCCCTCCTCTCCTTCAGCTAGGAAGATTAATCTTAAATTGGATCTGAGTGAATAATCCTCCTGTTCAGCAACCCGTTCCTTTATGTTTTGGATTTTCCCTTTGTTTAGTTGAGGAGGCCTCACGCTGTGCACGTACAGTAGGTCGGACTGTATGATATCGGTTCTTTTGGAGAGCGCTGTGAGCGAGTTAGACAGGCCGTGAAACTCGCTCTCCATTCTGGAGACGGTAGTCTTTAAACTGCTCATGTCTGTCTGGATTGCAGTGACAGCAACTCTTGTAGCACAAACATCTTGACGGATTTCAGTCAGAGAGTCCTTTAAGTCAGCAATAGCTCCGGAGATATTGATCAGATGAGAGGTAACAGAGACATCCTACAGATGGACAGACACTTTGCATGGCAGCGTCTGTGTGTGGTTGCTCGGGGGTTGTGCTATATCAGTGTGGTCCGAGTCCAATATAGAGAACTTGGCTTTCTTATCATCTTGAATAAATGTGGGAGAAGGCGATGCAGGCTCCATCGTGTCACAGCTTTGTTTGGAAGAGTTATCCATTAATCCCAATGTAAGTTTTGAAATTTCTGTTACATTGGGAACACCATTAAATCAGCATAAAAAGTTTGCAAGGAGAGCTCCAGACTTACGCCGCCGTCTTACCCAGTGACCCGGAAGTCCATTCAAGTGATATTCTGAAATTGAAGTATTTTGTTGCTTTGTTATTATTCAGCAATTCATTGATTTTGTGACAGTTTATTTGATAGTTCTACTAACCTACTGTCAGACAGCTGTTTTAATCAGTTAAAGAAAATTTAACTGAATATGAGGATGAGTCAGAGAAATATGGAGCCATCACCAAGAAGTATTTTAATACTAAAAACTTAAATGTTTTCAGATGTGGAGCAGGTTTTAACCGAGGCTTCGCTGTAAAATGAAGAAACAGAGGCTTTGTTCCAAATCACATACTTTTTACTTTTGGTACATACTGCAGCTGTCCTTACAAAGTACACACTGTTGCATGCAGTATTGAGACATACTACTTCGCCTTTACCTTTGACCCTCTTGCTCATATATCTGCTGCACAGAGGATTGTGGGTCAGAACAGCCAGAAAAGCGTGCTTACTTGCATTCTGCAAAATGCGACCAGATGTAGTAGGACATCCTGGTATTTTGGCATACTGCATTTGACATACTATGTATTGGGACATACTAAATCTTTTTCTGTCATTCTAAATAGTATGGTAGTGTGGGTATTGGAACGCACAGAGATACAATTCACAAGCACTGCTTCCTGGAATGAATCATAGCTTGATAACCCCTCCCTCCTCTTCCTGCTCTCAACACAGACTGCTCCACGCTGTCGGTTTATTTCCTTGTTCTCTCCCCTTCAGATCTACAGTTTGAAGATGGGTGTAACCAACATGGTGGTGTAGTGCAAGAGCTGACAGGCCCCATTCACTACATAACACATGTTGTTTAGATCAGAGTTCAACCTAGTTTTCCGTTATAGGGAAGTGAAACTCAGACAGTCGCTGTCACTGAGAGGTGAAATGGCGCAGAAAGGAGTTCAGCTGGATCGGGAAACCTTCTTTTGTTCCATCTGTCTGGATCTACTGAAGGATCCGGTGGCAATTCCCTGTGGACGCAGCTACTGCATGAACTGTATTAAAAGCTTCTGGGATGGAGAGGATGAGAAGAAGATCTACAGCTGCCCTCAGTGTAGGCAGACCTTCACACCGAGGCCTGTCCTGCTGAAAAACACCATGTTAGCAGTTTTAGTGGAGGAACTGAAGAAGACTGGACTCCAAGCTGCTCCTGCTGATCACTGCTATGCTGGACCTGAAGATGTGGCCTGTGATGTCTGCACTGGGAGGAAACTGAAAGCCTTCAAGTCCTGTCTGGTGTGTCTAATCTCTTACTGTAAAAAACATCTTCAGTTTCATTATGAATCACCTGCCTTTGACAAACACAAGCTGGTGGAGCCCTCCAAGAAGCTCCAGGAAAACATCTGCTCTCGTCACGACGAGGTGATGAAGATGTTCTGTCGTACTGATCAGCAGTATATCTGTTATCTCTGCTCTGTGGATGAACATAAAGGCCACAACAACGTCTCAGCTGCAGCAGAAAGGACTGAGAATCAGAGAGAGCTGGAGGTGAGTCGACTCAACAACCAGCAGAGGATCCAGGACAGAGAGAAAGATGTGAAGCTGCTCCAACAGGAGGTGGAGGCTGTCAATCGCTCTGCTGATAAAGCATTGGAGGACAGTGAGAAGATCTTCACCGAGCTGATCCGTCTCATGGAGAAAAGAAGCTGTGATGTGAAGCAGCAGGTCAGATCCCAGCAGAAAACCCAAGTGAGTCGAGTCAAAGAGCTTCAGGAGAAGCTGGAGCAGGAGATCACTGAGCTGAAGAGGAGATATGCTGAGATGAAGCTGCTCTCACACACAGAAGATCACAACCAGTTTCTACTCAACTACCCCTCACTGTCACCACTCAGTGAATCTACATCCAGCATCAATATCCGTCCTCTGAGCTACTTTGAGGACGTGACGGCGGCTGTGTCAGAAGTCAGAGATAAACTACAGGATGTTCTGAGAGAGAAAAGGACAAACATCTCACAGACAGTGACTGAAGTGGATGTTTTACTGCAACAACCAGAGCCCAATACCAGAGCTGGGTTCTTAAAATATTCACGAGAAATCACACTGGATCCAAGCACAGCAAGCACACGTCTGTTATTATCTGAGGGGAACAGAAAAGCAACATTAATGAGAGAAAAACAGTCTTATTCTAGTCACCCAGACAGATTCACTGGATATTATCAGGTCCTGAGTAGAGAGAGTCTGACTGGACGTTGTTACTGGGAGGTGGAGTGGAGAGGGGGAAGCGTTTATGTAGCAGTCGCATACAAGAGTATCAAGAGAGCAAGGGGGTCGAATGAATGTGAGTTTGGATGCAATGACAAATCTTGGGCGTTAGATTGTGACCAAAACAGTTATAGATTTTTGTACAGCAATGTTAAAACCCCCGTCTCAGGTCCTCAGTTCTCCAGAGTAGGAGTGTACCTGGATCACAGTGCAGGTATTCTGTCCTTCTACAGCGTCTCTGAAACCATGACTCTCCTCCACAGAGTCCAGACCACATTCACTGAGCCTCTCTATGCTGGACTTAGGTTTTATTACGATTTTGGAGACTCTGCTGAGTTCTGTAAACTGAAATAGACAGAAGTCATTTAAGGGTTCAATTCTGTGTTTTAACTCTTAAACTCATGTTGTGTCCATGTTTGTTGCTGAGAGCTGATTGTTGTGTCATTTCTTCACTACACAGAGATCAGCTGTCAATCAGACATTACGGCGGTACTTTGACATCTTCTCATCAGTTGTTCTGTAAATGTTTGAGTGTCTTCAGGTGGTGCTCCTTCCTGTGTCTGTTTCACTGCTCATGATGATGTTTGTTCACCTGAACTGATATTTCTCTGCATGAATATGTAAACTTCTCTGTGCTCTAAAAGATATTTTGTTCTTTCCGCTTTGTATTGACATTTATTTGTTTGGCAGACCTATGAGCTTTATAAACCTGTAATTAACATGATCATAATCAATAAAGAGATACTTCATTATTCTCGTTCACATCGCTGAGATTCTTGTCAAACAAACTGATTGTGATGATGAAGTGAATCTGAACATGAGATCATTGAACAACAGTCATTTAACAGACTTTACTGATGGGATGTGTGAACAAACTGAAGGTTTATATAATCAATAAACAAATATGAACAAAGTATTTTCTTCCTGTCTTCATTCCAGGGTATCATACAAAGCTGATGGAGAAAATGTGAAACTAATATGAGAGAATAACTGAGACAGTGTTTCCTTCTGAAACACCACAAAGTCCAGTGTTCATGTTTAGAGTCAGTCAGTCTCTGTCCTTTCAAATAAAACAGTTTGTCACAGAGAAATAAGCAGTTTTCTATTAATTGCTGCTTTTTTCTCTTTATTTTCTTTGTGCACTTAGTCAATAAAGAGGATTTATTACACAGACTTAAAAACTGTTAAAACAGTCAAATTAATTTGGTGAAATTTGGGTTTGAGGGGGTTTTGTTGAGTCCTGACACACATGAGACAACAGATATTGTGTAGATGATTCTCTGCATTTGGTTACAAATATTTTAATGTTGTTTAATCAGAATTCAAGACATCAGAGAAAATTTAACCTACAGCCTCAAATCTCACATTCCCAAATACTATTTACAACCTGAGAACTGATATTATAGTTATATTTGTAAAGTGGAATCTCCTCTCTACCATCTTTCCCGTTTGACCTGAATGCAGCATCAGTGTTACAGGGTGTTACTCCTGTGAACAAACTGACATAGTGTGATATTACATAGATTTAAATGTCTCTTTACTGATGTTGTTTGAAGCTGCCAAAGGCACAGTGAAGTTTTGACATGTCTTCCTGCAGTGAACATCACAGCAGGTTAACAAGAGAAATGTGAAACCTGATGCACAACACAAGAGGGCGCCCTCATCCTGCTAACCAGGGATGTAGTGGAGGTTAAAGCACCTCTACTCAGTTTGTCTGCATGTTTTAAACCATGTTTTTAAGCCCATCAGAAACTTTCTAATGTTTCATACATCATGGTCAGGGGTGTGGGACTTCTGTTAGTCAAAGTGAATTCTCCTTTTTTAGTTAAAAAAAACACCAGAAATGAGTGATTTTCCTGGTGATAGTTTGGCTTGTGTCCCTCACTAACCAAGGCGCTTACTTCATTTCACTTTTTAAAAACCTCACCTTTTTTTAAAGGGACTATTTGTAACTTTCAGAAATGCTTCTTAACAGCGACACCTGTGGCCGTGAAATCAACGAAAGTCAGCGTCGGGCTCGCGCTTGCTCGCTCTAAATATACCTGAACGAGCATCGCTCAAAACAGTGAGGCGACACACGTCACCTAAAACCACAATATCACTCTATATTTCAGCTGCTTGGCAGTAATGTTAGCTGACCAGACGAAGGTCTCTCCATGAACATGATTTAGATCTGATCCTAGTGTTGGCTTTTCCTGCCTAAGTGCAGGCTGAGGCAGCGGGGCTCTGCAGCGTGTCTCCCTGCTCTCTCCGCCCGCAGCCGGAGAGAGCAGAGGAGACACCGGCACCCGGTCGGTAACGAGAAGACAACGTAAAGCTCCGTCACTTCACAAGACAAGGAAAACCTCTGTTGGTCTGGAGGAGCTGCAGCAGTTATTTCTGCACAAACCTCCCCTGTGCATTCACTAGATATTCTCAGAGCTAAACTAACTCTTCTGCAGTGAGGAGTGAGCACGCGTTCACGTTGAGAAGTGGAGCGAGCTGAGCTGTCTGAATGAAGGAGAGCAGGCAGAGGAGGAGGGTACAGCGGCTACACGCGAACGCGCATGTGTGACGACCCGCTACATTTATACGCTTACAAAGTTACAAATAGTCCCTTTAATGTTTTAACACTGTTCTAGTATATTTTCTACTAACTTTGCTTTTTTTCCTGCCAGCTACTGAAGTTCAGGTTGACCACAGTGTGTTTGGGTTGTGTGTCAGAAAGTTATTCTCATATTAATGCTTTTTTTGTGAAGAATTGTGTTCAATAAATATCAGTAGTGGAGGTTAAAGCACCTCAACTCAGTTTGTCTACAGTTTCAGTTAAGAACATATTTTTATTCTGGTAAAAACCTTTGTAGTAAAAGTGCATTGTGTCATACATTATGGTAAATGGTGTTAAAACCGATATTAGTTCTTTAGGTATAGTTATTTAGTGAGGAACCATACTGTCACTGAGTTAATGCACCACCCTGCCAGCACGCTCTGTGACCCAAATCAAACACACCAGAGATGTTGCAGACCAAGGTTATTATAAGGTTATTTTATTTATGTGGATTAGTAATGCTTGATGCACGTGGTGTCCATAGACTTATTTATTGTTCGTTATTTTAGTTTAATTGTCTGAGTTTTGTCTTTTTTCTGATTAATTCTGAAAAGGCTGCTCTGAGGAAGGCTGTTGTTTAGATATAATTGATGCTGCAAAGTGCGTCAATAGAGATATAATTTAATTGTTGGTTTGGACATCAGTGCTCTGTGGTGTGATGTTGCTTCTCTAGTGTGTACATTGACTTTTAATGCAATTTATTTTGTAGCCTAAAGGCGTAACAGTAGTATTGAGAACTTTGATCAACAAAGGAACTGCAGAAGCAGCTGATCTGTTTCAATCATGTCTTTCTGGATTCAGAGTTTCAGCAAAAAGCTTGTTTGATCAGTAAAAGAAAACTGAACTGAATTTGAGGATGAGTCAGAGAAATATGGAGCCATCACCAAGAAGTATTTTAAAACTAAAAACTTAAATGTTTTCAAATGTGGAGCAGGTTTTAACCGAGGCTTCGTTGTAAATGAGGAAACAGAGGCTTTGTTCCAAATCGCATACTTTTTACTTTTAGTACATACTGCAGCTGTCCTTACAAAGTACGCACTGTTGCATGCAGTATTGGGACATACTACTTCGCCTTGACCTTTGACCCTCTTTCTCATATATCTGCTGCGCAGAGGATTGTGGGTCAGAACAGACAGAAAAGCATGCTTACTTGCATTCTGCAAAATGTGACCAGATGTAGTAGGACATCCTGGTATTTTTGGCATACTGCATTTGACATACTATGTATTGGGACATACTAAATCTTTTTCTGTCATACTAAATAGTATGGTAGTGTGGGTATTGGAACGCACAGAGTTAAAATTCACAAGCTCCGTGTAGCACACAGCTCCTATCACTATAATTATACTGGACCAGAATCAGAAGATACCAGACTCGAACAGGAGGCATAAAGAGTTATTTGCAATATGAAATGACCACACTAGACAAAAAGCTATGAACAGGTACCATGTATTTAAAAAAATAACAAACAAAATAAAATGAATACCCGTGAGTTCAGTATACAGATAAATTCCACAAAGATGCTTCAGTTTCATCTCAGCAACAAAATATTTCTTTTATCACACTCTGGGTTTGAACCACTGAGTTTTTACCAGCTATTTTTTTCTGACTGGGTGCACCCTAATATCAATAACTCAAAATCTCAATTCTCAATATTTGGATCAAACATTCAATGAGTAACAACATTAAAACATTTACCCGGTTCAATATTATCACTTCTCAACTTGTTTCAACCTTACAATAATTCAATATTAACTGTTCCAGTAATAGACATTGTTACCAAGGCATCACAACACACCATATCAATAACATGAATATTCAGTCTATTTACTTTAACCAGTGTGATGGTTAAAACTCAGTCCTTTCACCAGGACAGGGAATGTGTTTCAGGGAGCACGAAGAGGGTAAATGTTTTCAAGTCAAATAAATAAAGGGTTAAGTCAGAGTCTGGGGTTTGAGGTTGTGCACGGGATGCTGGGAGTTGAGTGTAAAGGGTGGTGTAGCCTTGTACAGTTTGTGATGTTTACCCTACCGCCATGACAGAAGAGGGGTAAGGTTGACAGTTCTTGGCTCTGGGATCTTCACTCCAGGGATCTAGAGGTCTCGTCTGGGTTAGCTCGCCATCAACTTTGAATCACTCCAAAAAACCTGACCTGCAGTTATTCACATGGCCAGAATTGTTCATGAATCAATTGCATTTCTGATTCATCAGGAATGAATAATTCCTTTAACTTCAACAACACATATTCATATAACGTAGATTTTACAATCAACATATTTTAAACAACCTTCACGGTACATGAATTACAAATGAAACTGAGGTAACATGAGACTGCATTTCTATCTTAACATAACATACTTTTTAAATAAAAGCAAATAATGTTACATGAATTCTAAATTATACAGTGTAAACCTGAGACAATACTAATGCCTTCTTCTATGTCTGTCTTTTTATTTAAATCAAATTCACTATACCATGAAATAAAATACCTGACAAAACATAACTCATGTTGCTTCAGTATAGGGGTGGGCGATACATCGAATATAGTCGATGTATCGCGGCTTGTCCCACGCGCGGTATATAAAATGATTATATCGCGAACATCGACTACAAATTGTCACGTAATGTTTTTAAGCCACCCCGCCGGCATGAGACTCGCTTTGACGTTTCCTTCTCTCTCCTCCGGCTCCCTCTCACAGACACAATTACACACGTCACAGTCTCCAACTCCATCCAGACCACCACTCTCCTGGGCGAGTGTGTGACGTATTCGGCCAGCATGTTTTTGTCTATGGAGGGAAGCAGCGGAGAGGAGGAGCCCGAAAGAACTGAAGCGGCAAAGCGAGTATGGTAGCGAGAACACGACATAAGCAACGAGAACCAGCCCAGAGGCAAAGGACTCTGGCTTCCTCGCTTTCCAAAGCAATCCCATATGACAAAAAAGTGCAAAATGCAAAGAAAACATGGCCGCTGTAAACTGTAGTTGAAAAGCCCGGATTCAAAAGACTCATTAAGACACTTGATCCAAATATGAACGTCCAGCTAACAGAACCAAAGCTGTGAGCCTGAATAAGTGGACCAGACTGCAGTTTTTGGCCACAGGCTACACCTCGCAATTGGTGAGTCTTTCTACACTAGTGGGAAAATAATATTTTTTATTATCAGCGATGTTATAACAGCTTACTATTAAACATAACAATAAGTTACTTTACATTTATTACACGCCATTAAAAACGGTGTGTGTGTTATGTATTTATCAAAATAAACTGGAAAAACAAAGTTTGGAAACTTATGTTTGGTCGATTATTTCTCTGTTGTTACAATGCTAATTGGCATTGTATTTTACATCGTTGGAAAGCCTGTTTATTTACCTTCGCAATGATGTCCAACTTGTAAGGATCATGCATTTGTGGGATGAGCAGCACAGCTGAATATGTGGGGAGCGCCCAAGAAAATTTTGCCAAAATGCTCCGTCAATGGTAAACAGTGTATTCTCCTGTTGGTATTGACTCTTGTTTTGAGTTGTTTGGTGGATTGGATGATTGAACTCTCTATCAGTAACAAGGAACAAACAAGACATATTGGCAATTTTACACTTTATTCATTTAATACACCGTCAGGAGCCTCAGTAGCGGTGGAAGATCCATACGCAGCCACAACAGCCTGGCACCTCCTCCTCATGCTGGTCACCAACCTGGTCACACGTTGCTGTGGGATGGCGTTCCATTCCTCAACCAGGATTCGTTGCAGGTCAGCCAATGAGGTTGTGTTGGTCACTCTAACACATACAGCACGCCCAAGCTGATCCTACAAGTGTTGAATTGGGTTGAGGTGTGGACTCTTGGCAGGCCGTTCCATTCTCTCTACTCCCACATTGTGGAGGTAGTCTGTGATAACCCTGGCTCTGTGGGGGCGAGCGTTGTCATCTCGGAGGATGAAGTTAGATCCCAGATTGTGGAGATATGGGATCGCCACTGGCTGCAGAATCTCATCCCGATATCTCACTGCATTGAGATGGCCTTCAATGATGACAAGCCTTGTTTTGCCATTGAGGGAGATGCCGCCCCACACCATGACACAGCCCCCACCAAAAGCTGTTACTCCATCGGTTCAACAATCAGCATAGCGTTCTCCACGTCGTCTCCATACTTTGACCCTGCCATCCAACTTTGGCAGACAGAACTTGGACTCATCACTGAACATGACATTCCCCCACATGTTCAGGTTCCATTGTCTGTGTTGTCGACACCAGCGCAAATGGGCCTGACGGGGAAGGGCAGTCATTGCAGGCTTCCTGGTAGCCTTATGAGAATACACTGTTTACCATTGGCAGAGCATTTTGGCAAATTTTTCTTGGGCGCTACCCACATAATCAGCTGTGCTGCTCATCCCACAAATGCATGATCCTTACAAGTTAGACATCATTGCAAAGGTAAATAAACAGGCTTTCCAACGATGTAAAATACAATGCCAATTAGCATTGTAACAACAGAGAAATAATCCACCAAACACAAGTTTCCAAACTTTGTTTTTCCAGTATATATAAAGCATGTATTGCCAGATAACTATTTGGTTAAAGTGAATACTGTTGGATACTGTTTTGTTCAATTTAACTTGTGATTTCCCCCTTTTTGCATGCAAGATTAAAATAGTTCAAACAGAAACCACTAATGAATATAAACAAGAATGTTTTAATGCAGACATACAGTGTGCTGCAGGGACTACAAGAATCATCATATTGGTGTGATTGTACGTATCAAAGGTTTAAATCAAGCATTTATGAAATGCTTAGAGGATATTTGAAAATATCGCGATATATATGGTGTATCGCGATATTGCCTAAAAATATCGCAATATTATTTTTAGGCCATATCGCCCAGCCCTACTTCAGTATTAAACAGTTCAGTAGCTTTACTAGCCAGAGAAAACATTGAGCAATTAAACACTCTTTATGTCACGTTTTATATTCGTCCCAGTGCAGCTTTCATTTAGTTGAGCTCTACAACAGTCAGCTAAATGCACTGTTCATAGCTTAATGCTAAGTCTGTTAACTCTGGGCCTTTTCACTTGAACTTGCCAGCTTAGCACATCGTGGCACAGCACTTCTTTATTACAGCGACTCAACGATTCGGGAGTTTCTCTGTGTCGCTCAGCAGCTTTCAGTGAGCAGGGCCTCTCTCACACACACATCTACGAGCTTATAACAGAGTTCAGACTGTTACCATTCTGATTTGACAACGTTATATTGTGTTTACTGTTTTATCTGAGCTATATTGTTACAACAGTGTCTCTCTAACGTTTCAGTAGCGTACACTGTCTAGCCTGCCTAGGGTGCAGTAGACCTGCTCTCTGATTGGCTAAGGCAGTTCCGTGTTGTTAACTCTTTGTGACCTGGGTTACACAGAGGCGACTGGAGGCGGCAAACAGTCGGCCTTCATCGCTGCTGGTTCTTTGGTGTTTGTTTGGTGCATCTGCGTCTTTAAGAATTTTAATGGTATGATGAAAATAACACATTTGAGTGTGATCTCTGTTGATTAGCTGTGAAAATGCTGTAAAAACCCCAAACAAACAAAAGTTTATCCATGTTACTGATTCATGGATTCATATTAATCAACAAATTAACTGCAGAAGCAGCTGATCTGGTTCAATCATGTCTTTCTGGATTCAGAGTTGCAGCAAAAAACTTGTTTGATCAGTAAAAGAAAACTGAACTGAATTTGAGGATGAGTCAGAGAAATATGGAGCCATCACCAAGAAGTATTTTAAAACTAAAAACTTAAATGTTTTCAAATGTGGAGCAGGTTTTAACCGAGGCTTCGTTGTAAATGAGGAAACAGAGGATATGTTCCAAATCGCATACTTTTGATTTTTTAGCACATACTGCAGCTGTCTGTACACAGTACGCACTGTTGCATGCAGTATTGGGACATACTACTTCACCATGACCTTTGACCCTCTTGCTCTTATATCTGCTGCACAGAGGATTGTGGGTCAGAACAGCCAGAAAAGCATGCTTACTTGCATTCTGCAAAATGCGACCAGATGTATGTAGTAGGACATCCTGGTATTTTTGGCAAACTGCATTTGACATACTACGTATTGGGACATATGTGATAGGTAGAATATTATATGAGGAAAGCTGATCAGCTATAAATAACTTCGAGTAATAAAAACAGTTATAGTGACATAAAAGATTAATTAATTGTGAAATGGGTCATAAAAACATTTAAAAGGTTTGAGTGTTCGAAACAGTCTTTTTAAAAAAGATTAAAAACACTTTAAAAACATTATTTTGGTTAAAACCTCTCTAAATGTCAGAATATGTCCTATCTTCCTGTCCATCTGTGATCTACCTGTTAAGTCTGTTCAGAGATTGATTAGTAGTACCTGCCGAGGCCTGAAGGGGAAGCTCGCGACTATGGTGCCTCATTCTCATGAGACTGCAAGAGAGTAGGCGTCGTGTCAAGAGTCTCAATACAAATATTTCCCTATTCAGGGCACAACACATACTAAATCTTTTCCTGTCATACTAAATAGTATGGTAGTGTGGGTATTGGAACGCACAGAGTTAAAATTCACAAGCTCCGCTTCCTGGAATGAATCATAGCTTGATAACCCCTCCCTCCTCTTCCTGCTCTCAAACACAGACTGCTCCACGCTGTCTGTTTATTTCCTTGTTCTCTCCCCTTCAGATCTACAGTTTGAAGACGGGTGTAACCAACATGGTGCTGAAGTGCAAGAGCTGACACGCCCCATTCACTGCATAACACATGTTGATTAGATCAGAGCTCAAGCTAGTTTCAGTTATAGGGAAGTGAAACTCAGACAGTCGTCACTGAGAGGTGAAATGGCGCAGAAAGGAGTTCAGCTGGATCGGGAAACCTTATCTTGTTCCATCTGTCTGGATCTACTGAAGGATCCGGTGACTACTTCCTGTGGACACAGCTACTGCATGAACTGTATAAAAAGCTTCTGGGATGGAGAGGATGAGAAGAAGATCTACAGCTGCCCTCAGTGTAGGCAGACCTTCACACAGAGGCCTGTCCTGCTGAAAAGCACCATGTTAGCAGTTTTAGTGGAGGAACTGAAGAAGACTGGACTCCAAGCTGCTCCTGCTGATCACTGCTATGCTGGACCTGAAGATGTGGTCTGTGATTTCTGTACTGGGAGGAAACTGAAAGCCTTCAAGTCCTGTCTGGTGTGTCTGGTCTCTTACTGTGAGAAACACCTCCAGCCTCATTACGATGTAGCTAAATTAAAGAAACACAAGCTGGTGGAGCCCTCCGAGAAACTCCAGGAGAACATCTGCTCTCGTCACGATGAGGTGATGAAGATGTTCTGTCGTACTGATCAGCAGTGTATCTGTTATCTCTGCTCTGTGGATGAACATAAAGGCCACGACACCGTCTCAGCTGCAGCAGAAAGGACTGAGAGGCAGAGAGAGCTGGAGGTGAGTCGACTCAACATCCAGCAGAGGATCCAGGACAGAGAGAAAGATGTGAAGCTGCTCCAACAGGAGGTGGAGGCTGTCAATCGCTCTGCTGATAAAGCAGTGGAGGACAGTGAGAAGATCTTCACCGAGCTGATCCGTCTCATGGAGAAAAGAAGCTCTGATGTGAAGCAGCAGGTCAGATCCCAGCAGAAAACCCAAGTGAGTCGAGTCAAAGAGCTTCAGGAGAAGCTGGAGCAGGAGATCACTGAGCTGAAGAAGAGAGATGCTGAGATGAAGCTGCTCTCACACACAGAGGATCACTACCAGTTTCTACTCAACTGCCCCTCACTGTCACCACTCAGTGAATCTACATCCAGCATCAATATCCGTCCTCTGAGCTACTTTGAGGACGTGACGGCGGCTGTGTCAGAAGTCAGAGATAAACTACAGGACGTTCTGAGAGAGAAATGGACAAACATCTCACAGACAGTGACTGAAGTGGATGTTTTACTGTCACAACCAGAGCCTAAGACCAGAGCTGGGTTCTTAAAATATTCACGAGAAATCACACTGGATCCAAACACAGCAAACACACATCTGTTATTATCTGAGGGGAACAGAAAAGCAACATTAACGCTACAAAATCAGTCTTATTCTAGTCACCCAGACAGATTCACTGGATGTTATCCAGTCCTGAGTAGAGAGAGTCTGACTGGACGTTGTTACTGGGAGGTGGAGTGGAGAGGGGGAGGAATTCATGTAGCAGTCGCATACAAGAGTATCAGGAGAGCAGGGGGGTCGGATGAATGTGAGTTTGGATGGAATGACAAATCTTGGGCGTTAGATTGTGCCCAAAACAGTTATAGATTTTTGTACAACAATGTCGAAACCCCCGTCTCAGGTCCTCAGTCCTCCAGAGTAGGAGTGTACCTGGATCACAGTGCAGGTAATCTGTCCTTTTACAGCGTCTCTGAAACCATGACTCTCCTTCACAGAGTCCAGACCACATTCACTGAGCCTCTCTATGCTGGACTTAGGTTTTATTACTGTTTTGGAGACTCTGCTGAGTTCTGTAAACTGAAATAGACAGAAGTCATTTAAGGGTTCAATTCTGTGTTTTAACTCTTAAACTCATGTTGTCTCCATGTTTGTTGCTGAGAGCTGATTGTTGTGTCATTTCTTCACTGCACAGAGATCAGCTGTCAATCAAACATTATGGTGGTACTTTGACATCTTCTCATCAGTTGTTCTGTAAATGTTTGAGTGTCTTCAGGTGGCGCTCCTTCCTGTGTCTGTTTCACTGCTCATGATGATGTTTGTTCACCTGAACTGATATTTCTCTGCATGAATATGTAAACTTCTCTGTGCTCTAAAAGACATTTTGTTCTTTTCTGCTTTGTATTGACATTTATTTGTTTGGCAGACCTATGAGCTTTATAAACCTGTAATTATCATGATCATAATCAATAAGGAGATCCTTCATTATACACATCGCTGAGATTCTGGTCAAACAAACTGATTGTGTTGATGAAGTGACTCTGAACATGAGATCATTGAACAAGAGTCATTTAACAGACTTTACTGATGGGATGTGTGAACAAACTGAAGGTTTATATAATCAATAAACAAATATGAACAAAGTATTTTCTTCCTGTCTTCATTCCAGGGTATCATACAAAGCTGATGGAGAAAATGTGAAACTAATATGAGAGAATAACTGAGGCAGCTTTTCCTCCTGAAACACCACAAAGTCCAGTGTTCATGTTTAGAGTCAGTCAGTCTCTGTCCTTTCAAATAAAACAGATTGTCACAGAGAAATGAGCAGAGTTTTCTATCAATTGCTGCTTTTTTTCTCTTTATTTTATTTGTGCATTTAGTCAATAAAGAGGATTTATTACACAGACTTAAAAACTGTTCAAACAGTCAAATTAATTTGATGAAGTTTGGGTGTGTGGAGGTTTTGTTGAGTCCCGACACACATGAGACAACAGATATTGTGTAGATGATTCTCTACATTTGGTTACAAATATTTCAATGTTGTTTAATCAGAATTCAAGACATCAGAGAAAATTTAACCTACAGCCTCAAATCTCACATTCCCAAATACTATTTACAACCTGAGAGCTGATGTTATAATAATATTTGTAAAGTGGAAACTCCTCTCTACCATCTTTCCCGTGTGACCTGAATGCAGCATCAGTGTTACAGGGTGTGACTCCTGTGAACAAAATGACATAGTGTGATATTACATAGATTTAAATGTCTCTTTACTGATGTTGTTTGAAGCTGCAAAAGGCTCAGTGAAGTTTTGACACGTCTTCCTGCAGTGAACATCATAGCAGGTTAACAAGAGAAATGTGAAACCTGATGCACAACACAAGAGGGCGCCCTCATCCTGCTAACCAGGGATGTAGTGGAGGTTAAAGCACCTCTACTCAGTTTGTCTGCATGTTTTAAACCAGCCATTCTCAATCCGGTGTGCCGCAGAGCGCCATCTAGTGGGCCGCGGAGGCAGTGGTACTAGATTATTTTTTTATTATTATGTAGCAAAGTGAACAGGTAAAACCTAAAGGAGGTAAGATGCCAGCTGCTGTAAAACCAAAGCCTATTGAAGGAGGCTGAGACACGGGCGGACACGGGTCTTGCATTGGGTATAACACATGCGCAGTGTAACTGGAGCTGCGGTCGTGCGTTGCGATTGGCTCAATTTCGGCGAGTGCAGAGCAGATATTACTGCGAATGTGCGGTACCCCGAAGGCGCGTTGATTAAGTGTGACCCAACCTCCTTCAATAGGCCTTGTGTAAAAACACCAAACATCATCAGGTAGAGACAAACGTGTTTGCCACTGTTAGCTAGCTAACGTTCTGGGATGCAGTGAGACAAAATGGATCGGTTTTTAAAGCGAAAAAGTGATGTGGGAGACAACCCTGCGCCAGTAAAAGCTTCGAAGCGTGTGGTGAGGAAATATGAGAAGTGCACACATTTGTGGAAGAGCAGCACTCCCCTCTTGCTGAGCATTACACTGATGGTAACTTTTGTGCAAAACTGGCCTACTTATCAGATATATTTGACCAGTTAAATCAGCTCAATATATCAATGCACGGCAGAAACAGCACAGTGTTTTTGGTTTCAGACAAAATTGAGGGCTTCAAGAAAAAACTTATTCTGTGCAACAGAAGAGTCAAGGAGGGACGATTTGACGTGTTTTCACTCCTCAGTGAAACTTTGGAAGCCACTCCTCATGTCAACATATCCAGTGTTATAACCCAGCATTTGACTCAGTTGTCGGGAAAGTTTGCAGACTACTTCCCAGAAGATGCACAAGATGGAAACCTTTAGATTTTGGACCCTTTCTCTGTGGATCCTGCTTCAGAAGACATAGCTCTCTCCACTGTGTTGGAAAATGAACTGATGGAACTATCAGCAGACAGCAGCCTGAAGCTTCAGCTCACACAAGTAGACCTTGCTTCATTTTGGATACTGGCTGCCAGTCAATATCCCTCTCTGTCAAAACGGGCAATCAAATTTCTGTTGCCTTTCACCACCACCTATTTATGTGAGTCAGGGTTTTCCATTGTGACTGTCACAAAATCAAAGGCAAGGAACAAACTGAAAGCAACTTTGAATGCTACTCTGCGTGTCAGCCTCTCACCCATCCCACCACGACTTGATCTCATTATTTCCCAGAGGCAAGCCCAAGTGTCTCACTGAGGGTAAGCAGAAGATGTATTTTGGTCATCACAGCTGACAGTGGCATAACACATATCTACAGCCCAGTTTATTATTTGTTGTATAAACATGTTAGGTTTTTTACTCATTTATTTGGGAAGGTGGTCCTCGGAAATGTTTTGACAATCACAAGTGGGCCTTCAGTTGCAAAAGGTTGAGAACCCCTGGTGTAGATGATTCTCTACATTTGGTTACAAATATTTCAATGTTGTTTAATCACAATTCAATACATCAGATTTAACCTACAGCCTCAAATCTCACATTCCCAAATACTATTTACAACCTGAGAGCTGATGTTATAGTAATATTTGTAAAGTGGAAACTCCTCTCTACCATCTTTCCCGTGTGACCTGAATGCAGCATCAGTGTTACAGGGTGTGACTCCTGTGAACAAACTGACATAGTGTGATATTACATAGATTTAAATGTCTCTTTACTGATGTTGTTTGAAGCTGCCAAAGGTTCAGTGAAGTTTTGACATGTCTTCCTGCAGTGAACATCACAGCAGGTTAACAAGAGAAATGTGAAACCTGATGCACAACACAAGAGGGCGCCCTCATCCTGCTAACCAGGGATGTAGTGGAGGTTAAAGCACCTCTACTCAGTTTGTCTGCATGTTTTAAACCATGTTTTTAAGCCCATCAGAAACGTTCTAATGTCTCATACATCATGGTCAGGGGTGTGGGACTTCTGTTAGTCAAAGTGAATTCTCCTTTTTTAGTTAAAAAAAAACAGAAATGAGTGATTTTCCTGGTGGTAGTTTGGCTTGTGTCCCTCACTAACCGAGGCGTTTACTGTATGTCCTCCTTCATTTCACTTTTTAAAAACCTCACCTGTTTTTAATGTTTTAACACTGTTCTAGTATATTTTCTACTAACTTTATTTTTTTTTTTCTGCCAGCTACTGAAGTTCAGGTTGACCACAGTGTGTTTGGGTTGTGTGTCAGAAGGTTATTCTCATATTGATGCTTTTTTTTGTGAAGAATTGTGTCGATAGCACTGATCAATAAATATCAGTAGTAGAGGTTAAAGCACCTCAACTCAGTTTGTCTACAGTTTCAGTTAAGAACATATTTTTAGTTCAATAAAAACTTTATACTAAAGTGCATTGTGTCATACATCATGGTAAATGGTGTCAAACCAATGTTAGTTCTTTAGTTATAGTTATTTAGTGAGGAACCATACTGTCACTGATTTAATGCACCACCCTGCCAGCACGCTCTGTGACCCAAATCAAACACACCTGAGATGTTGCAGACCAACAGGTGCATGCTGGATCTGGCCAACCTGCTAAATGCTAACATGCTCATGGTGTATCCTCCAGCGGTGATGTCTGTGTTCACTGAGGAACTTTTACCATCAGTGAGGTGTGTGTGAGGCCTTTCTGCTGTTTGTGACAATAATCCCTGATGTGACTGCAGAGCCTCATTCAGCTCAACATGTCTGAAAACTTTGAGGAGCAGCAGAGTTGAACCTGGAGCAGATCATGGAGGACTTCATGGTGCACAAGACTCCCAGAATGACGTCCAGACAGGTGAGTACAACAAACTCACTGATGGATGAAACTCACTGTACAGAGAGGGACGTCAACAAACACTGTGTGTGTGTGTGTGTGTGTGTGTGTGTGTGTGTGTGTGTGTGTGTGTGTGTGTGTGTGTGTGTGTGTGTGTGTGTGTGTGTGCGTGCGTGCGTGCGTGCGTGCGTGCGTGCGTGCGTGCTACATGGTGTGTATAAAACTGTTTTTTTCTTTAACATGTGTGTATGCAGCTGCTGTAGAGTTTATATAGTTTATAAGACTCCATGTTGTCTGCTGGGTGATGTTTTATTCTGCTGCTGATTCTATAAGAAGTGGCAGGTTATTTTATTTATGTGGCTTAATAATGCTTGTTGCACCCGCTGTAGTGTCCATAGACTTATTTATTTGTTCGTTATTTCAGTTTAATTGTCTGAGTTTTGTCTTTTTTTTATATTAATTCTGAAAAGGCTGCTCTGTGGAAGGCTGTTGTTTAGATATAATTGATGCTGCAAAGTGCGTCAATAGAGATAAAATGTAATTGTTGGTTTGGACATCAGTGCTCTGTGGTGTGATGTTGTTTCACTAGTGTGTACATTGACTTTTAATGCAATTTATTTTGTAGCCTAAAGGCGTAACAGTAGTATTGAGAACTTTGATCAACAAATTAACTGCAGAAGCAGCTGATCTGGTTCAATCATGTCTTTCTGGATTCAGAGTTTCAGCAAAAAGCTTATTTGATCAGTGAAAGAAAATTGAACTGAATTTGAGGATGAGTCAGAGAAATATGGAGCCATCACCAAGAAGTCTTTTAAAACTAAAAACTTAAAGGTATTTCAAATGTGGAGCAGGTTTTAACCGAGGCTTCGTTGTAAATGAGGAAACAGAGGATATGTTCCAAATCGCATACTTTTGACTTTTAGTACATACTACAGCTGTCCTTACAAAGTACGCACTGTTGCATGTAGTATTGGGACTAATACTTCGCCTTGACCTTTGACCCTCTTGCTCATACATCTGCTGCACAGAGGATTGTGGGTAAGAACAGTCAGAAAAGCATGCTTACTTACATTTCTGCAAAATGCGACCAGATGTAGTAGGACATCCTGGTATTTTTGGCATACTGCATTTGACATACTATGTATTGGGACACACTAAATCTTTTTCTGTCATACTAAATAGTATGGTAGTGTGGGTACTGGAACGCACAGAGTTAAAATTCACAAGCTCCGCTTCCTGGAATGAATCATAGCTTGATAACCCCTCCTTCCTCCTGCTGCTCTCAAACACAGACTGCTCCACGCTGTCGGTTTATTTCCTTGTTCTCTCCCCTTCAGATTTACAGTTTGAAGACGGGTGTAACCAACATGGTGGTGTAGTGCAAGAGCTGACAGGCACCATTCACTGCATAACACATGTTGTTTAGATCAGAGCTCAAACTAGTTTCAGTTATAAGGAAGTGAAACTCAGACAGTCGTTGTCACTGAGAGGTGAAATGGCGCAGAAAGGAGTTCAGCTGGAGCGGGAAACCTTCTCTTGTTCCATCTGTCTGGATCTACTGAAGGATCCGGTGACTACTCCCTGTGGACACAGCTACTGCATGAACTGTATTAAAAGCTTCTGGGATGGAGAGGATGAGAAGAAGATCCACAGCTGCCCTCAGTGTAGGCAGACCTTCTCACAGAGGCCTGTCATGCTGAAAAACACCATGTTAGCAGTTTTAGTGGAGGAACTGAAGAAGACTGGACTCCAAGCTGCTCCTGCTGATCACTGCTATGCTGGACCTGAAGATGTGGCCTGTGATGTCTGCACTGGGAGGAAACTGAAAGCCTTCAAGTCCTGTCTGGTGTGTCTGGTCTCTTACTGTGAGAAACACCTCCAGCCTCATTACGATGTAGCTCAATTAAAGAAACACAAGCTGGTGGAGCCCTCCAAGAAGCTCCAGGAGAACATCTGCTCTCGTCACGACGAGGTGATGAAGATGTTCTGTCGTACTGATCAGCAGTGTATCTGTTATCTCTGCTCTGTGGATGAACATAAAGGCCACGACACCGTCTCAGCTGCAGCAGAAAGGACTGAGAGACAGAGAGAGCTGGAGGTGAGTCGACTCAACATCCAGCAGAGGATCCAGGACAGAGAGAAAGATGTGAAGCTGCTCCAACAGGAGGTGGAGGCTGTCAATCGCTCTGCTGATAAAGCAGTGGAGGACAGTGAGAAGATCTTCACCGAGCTGATCCGTCTCATGGAGAAAAGAAGCTGTGATGTGAAGCAGCAGGTCAGATCCCAGCAAAAAAGTGAAGAGAGTCGAGTCAAAGAGCTTCAGGAGAAGCTGGAGCAGGAGATCACTGAGCTGAAGAGGAGAGATGCTGAGATGAAGCTGCTGTCACACTCAGAGGATCTCAACCAGTTTCTACTAAACTGCCCCTCACTGTCACCACTCAGTGAATCTACATCCAGCATCAATATCCGTCCTCTGAGCTACTTTGAGGACGTGACGGCGGCTGTGTCAGAAGTCAGAGATAAACTACAAGACGTTCTGAGAGAGAAATGGACAAACATCTCACAGACAGTGACTGAAGTGAATGTTTTACTGCCACAACCAGAGCCCAAGACCAGAGCTGAGTTCTTAAAATATTCACGAGAAATCACACTGGATCCAAACACAGCAAACACACATCTGTTATTATCTGAGGGGAACAGAAAAGCAACATTAATGAGAGAAGAACAGTCTTATTCTAGTCACCCAGACAGATTCACTGGACGTTTTCCGGTCCTGAGTAGAGAGAGTCTGACTGGACGTTGTTACTGGGAGGTGGAGAGGAGAGGGAGAAGAGTTTTTGTAGCAGTCGCATACAAGAGTATCAGTAGAGCAGGGGGGGATGACTTTGGGTTTGGATACAATGACAAATCTTGGGCGTTAGATTGTGACCAAAACAGTTATAGATTTTTGTACAACAATGTCAAAACCCCCGTCTCAGGTCCTCAGTCCTCCAGAGTAGGAGTGTACCTGGATCACAGTGCAGGTATTCTGTCCTTCTACAGCGTCTCTGAAACCATGACTCTCCTCCACAGAGTCCAGACCACATTCACTGAGCCTCTCTATGCTGGACTTAGGCTTCATTCCAGTTTTGGAGACACTGCTGAGTTCTGTAAACTGAAATAGACAGAAGTCATTTAAGGGTTCAATTCTGTGTTTTAACTCTTAAACTCATGTTGTCTCCATGTTTGTTGCTGAGAGCTGATTGTTGTGTCATTTCTTCACTGCACAGAGATCAGCTGTCAATCAAACATTACGGCGGTACTTTGACATCTTCTCATCAGTTGTTCTGTAAATGTTTGAGTGTCTTCAGGTGGCGCTCCTTCCTGTGTCTGTTTCACTGCTCGTGATGATGTTTGTTCACCTGAACTGATATTTCTCTGCATGAATATGTAAACTTCTCTGTGCTCTAAAAGATATTTTGTTCTTTCTGCTTTGTATTGACATTTATTTGTTTGGCAGACTTATGAGCTTTATAAACCTGTAATTATCATGATCATAATCAATAAAGAGATCCTTCATTATTCTCGTTCACATCGCTGAGATTCTGGTCAAACAAACTGATTGTGTTGATGAAGTGAATCTGAACATGAGATCATTGAACAAGAGTCATTTAACAGACTTTACTGATGGGATGTGTGAACAAACTGAAGGTTTATATAATCAATAAACAAATATGAACAAAGTATTTTCTTCCTGTCTTCATTCCAGGGTATCATACAAAGCTGATGGAGAAAATGTGAAACTAATACGAGAGAATAACTGAGGCAGTTTTTCCTCCTGAAACACCACAAAGTCCAGTGTTCATGTTTAGAGTCAGTCAGTCTCTGTCCTTTCAAATAAAACAGTTTGTCACAGAGACATGAGCAGAGTTTTCTATCAATTGCTGCTTTTTTTCCTTTATTTTCTTTATGCACTTAGTCAATAAAGAGGATTTATTACACAGACTTAAAAACTGTTCAAACAGTAGAATTAATTTGGTCAAGTTTGGGTGTGAGGAGATTTTCTTGAGTCCCGACACACATGAGACAACAGATATTGTGTAGATGATTCTGTACATTTGGTTACAAATATTTCAATGTTGTTTAAGCAGAATTCAAGACATAAGAGAAAATTTAACCTACAGCCTCAAATCTCACATTCCCAAATACTATTTACAACCTGAGAGCTGATGTTATAATAATATTTGTAAAGTGGAAACTCCTCTCTACCATCTTTCCCATGTGACCTGAATGCAGCATCAGTGTTACAGGGTGTGACTCCTGTGAACAAACTGACATAGTGTGATATTACATAGATTTAAATGTCTCTTTACTGATGTTGTTTGAAGCTGCCAAAGGCTCAGTGGAGTTCTGACATGTCTTCCTGCAGTGAACATCACAGCAGGTTAACAAGAGAAATGTGAAACCTGATGCACAACACAAGAGGGAGCCCTCATCCTGCTAACCAGGGATGTAGTGGAGGTTAAAGCACCTCTACTCAGTTTGTCTGCATGTTTTAAACCATGTTTTTAAGCCCATCAGAAACTTTCTAATGTCTCATACATCATGGTCAGGGGTGTGGGACTTCTGTTAGTCAAAGTGAATTCTCCTTTTTTAGTAAAAACAAAATAAAACAGAAATGAGTGATTTTCCTGGTGATAGTTTGGCTTGTGTCCCTCACTAACCGAGGCGTTTACTGAATGTCCTCCTTCATTTCACTTTTTAAAAACCTCACCTGTGTTTTTAATGTTTTAACACTGTTCTAGTGTATTTTTTACTAACTTTTTTTTCTGCCAGCGACTGAAGTTCAGGTTGACCACAGTGTGTTTGGGTTGTGTGTCAGAAGGTTATTCTCATAATGATGCTTTTTTTTTTGTGAAGAATTGTGTCGATAGCACTGATCAATAAATATCAGTAGTGGAGGTGAAAGCACCTCAACTCAGTTTGTCTACAGTTTCCGTTATGAGCATATTTTTAGTGTGATAAAAACCTTTATAGTAAAAGTGCATTGTGTCATACATCATGGTAAATGGTGTCACACCGATATTAGTTCTTTAGTTATAGTTATTTAGTGAGGAACCACACTGTCACTGATTTAATGCACCACCCTGCCAGCACGCTCTGTGACCCAAATCAAACACACCCGAGATGTTGCAGACCAAGCTTATTTATAAGGTTATTTTATTGCTTATTTTATTTACTGTCATACTAAATAGTATGGTAGTGTGGGTACTGAAACGCACAGAGTTAAAATTCACAAGCTCCGTGTAGCACACAGCTCCTATCACTATAATTATACTGGACCAGAATCAGAAGATACCAGACTCGAACAGGAGGCATAAAAAGTTGATTGCAATATCAAATGACCACATTAAACAAAAAGCTATGAACTGTTACCGTGTATTTTAAAAAATAACAAACAAAATAAAATGAATACCCGTGAGTTCAGTATACAGATCAATTCCACAAAGATGCTTCAGTTTCATCTCAGCAACAAAATATTTCTTTTATCACACTCTGGGTTTGAACCACTGAGTTTTTACCAACTATTTTTTTTCTGACTGGGTGCAGCGTAATATCAATAACTCAAAAATTTAATTCTCAATATTTGGATCAAACATTCAATGAGTAACAACATTAAAACATTTACCCGGTTCAATATTATCACTTCTCAACTTGTTTCAACCTTAATTCAACCAATAATTCAATATTAACTGTTCCAGTAATAGACATTGTTACCAAGGCATCACAACAAACCATATCAATAACATGAGTATTCAGTCCATTCACTTTAACCAGTGTGATGGTTAAAACTCAGTCCTTTCACCAGGACAGGGAATGTGTTTCAGGGAGCACGAAGAGGGTAAATGTTTTCAATTCAAATAAATAAAAGGGTTAAGTCAGAGTCTGGGGTTTGAGGTTGTGCACGGGATGCTGGGAGTTGAGTGTAAAGGGTGGTGTAGCCTTGTACAGTTTGTGATGTTTACCCTGCCGCCATGACAGAAGAGGGGTAAGGTCGACAGTTCTTGGCTCTGGGATCTTCACTCCAGGGATCTAGAGGTCTCGTCTGGGTTAGCTCGCCATCAACTTTGAATCACTCCAAAAAACCTGACCTGCAGTTATTGACATGGCCAGAATTGTTCACAAATCAATTGCGTTTCTGATTCATCAGGAATTAATAATTCCTTTAACTTCAACAACACATATTCATATAACGTATATTTTACAATCAACATATTTTAAATAACCTTCTGTGGTGGCAGTTTCTGTTAAAACAAGACACAAACCAACGTAACAACTTGTCTTTCAGTGAATTTAATAAAAAGGCATACATTAATAACTAAAACATCTGCAGATGGACTGCAGATGGACTCACGAGCACAGCCACCTGTTGTGGACTGTGGCAAGTGAGCCCCGAATACAAAGAGTAGTCAGTATTTATACATTTAAAGCATAACATGAAGATAAGTGCAAAGAAGAAAAGAAGAGAAGGATAGAAAGTGTATCATTACGTCAGCACACAGCAGACAACAGAGCATCACAAGACATAACAAGTATTTCAGCAATCTGTTGTTTGCAGTTACAGAGATCTAAAATGTCAGGTCACTGTCCTATGGTGACGAAGTTGAACATGTGAGGCCCTGAGATTATCTAAAGGTACAGTGTTAAACTGCAGATATGAAAATTGCCATTACACTTCACAGTACATGAATTACAAATGAAACTGAGGTAACATGAGACTGCATTTCTATCTTAACATAACATACTTTTTAAATTAAAGCAAATAATGTTACATGAATTATAAATTATACAGTGTAAACCTGAGACAATACTAATGCCTTCTTCTATGTCTGTCTTTTTATTTAAATCAAATTCACTATACCATGAAATAAAATACCTGACAAAACATAACTCATGTTGCTTCAGTATAGGGGTGGGCGATACATCGAATATAGTCGATGTATCGCGGCTTGTCCCACGCGCGGTATATAAAATGACTATATCGCGAACATCGACTACAAATTGTCACGTAATGTTTTTAAGCCACCCCGCCGGCATGAGACTCGCTTTGACGTTTCCTTCTCTCTCCTCCGGCTCCCTCTCACAGACACAATTACACACTTCACAGTCTCCATCTCCATCCAGACCACCGCTCTCCTGGGCGAGTGTGTGACGTATTCGGCCAGCATGTTTTTGTCTATGGAGGGAAGCAGCGGAGAGGAGTAGCCCGAAAGAACTGTAGCGGTAAAGCGAGTATGGTAGCGAGAACACGACATAAGCAACGAGAACCAGCCCAGAGGCAAAGGACTCTGGCTTCCTCGCTTTCCAAAGCAATCCCATATGACAAAAAAGTGCAAAATGCAAAGAAAACATGGCCGCTGTAAACTGTAGTTGAAAAGCCCGGATTCAAAAGACTCATTAAGATACTTGATCCAAAATATGAACGTCCAGCTAACAGAACCAAAGCTGTGAGCCTGAAGAAGTGGACCAGACTGCAGTTTTGGCCACAGGCTACACCTCGCGATTGGTGAGTCTTTCTACACTAGTGGGAAAATAATATTTTTTATTATCAGCAATGTTATAACAGCTTACTATTAAACATAACAATAAGTTACTTTACACTTATTATACCCCATTAAAAACGGTGTGTGTGTTATGTATTTATCAAAATATATAAAGCAAGTATTGCCAGATAACTATTTGGTTAAAGTGAATACTGTTGGATACTGTTTTGTTCAATTTAACTTGTGATTTCCCCCTTTTTGCATGCAAGATTAAAATAGTTCAAACAGAAACCACTAATGAATATAAACAAGAAGGTTTTAATGCAGACATACAGTGTGCTGCAGGGACTACAAGAATCATCATATTGGTGTGATTGTACGTATCAAAGGTTTAAATCGAGCATTTATGAAGTGCTTAGAGGATATTTGAAAATATCGCGATAAATATCGTGTATCACGATATTGCCTAAAAATATCGCGATATTATTTTTAGGCCATATCGCCCAGCCCTACTTCAGTATTAAACAGTTCAGTAGCTTTACTAGCCAGAGAAAACATTGAGCAATTAAACACTCTTTATGTCACGTTTTATATTCTTCCCAGTGCAGCTTTCATTTAGTTGAGCTCTACAACAGTTAGCTAAATGCACTGTTCATCGCTTAATGCTAAGTCTGTTAACTCTGGGCCTTTTCACTTGAACTTGCCAGCTTAGCACATCGTGGCACAGCACTTCTTTATTACAGCGACTCAACGATTCGGGAGTTTCTCTGTGTCGCTCAGCAGCTTTCAGTGAGCAGGGCCTCTCTCACACACACATCTACGAGCTTATAACAGAGTTCAGACTGTTACCATTCTGATTTGACAACGTTATATTGTGTTTACTGTTTTATCTGAGCTATATTTTTACGACAGTGTCTCTCTAACGTTTCAGTAGCGTACACTGTCTAGCCTGCCTAGGGTGCAGTAGACCTGCTCTCTGATTGGCTAAGGCAGTTCCATGTTGTTAACTCTTTGTGACCTTGATTACACAGAGGCGACTGGAGGCGGCAAAACAGTCGGTCTTCATCACTGCTGGTTCTTTGGTGTTTGTTTGGTGCGTCTGTGTCTTTAAGAATTTTAATGGTATGATGAAAATAACACATGTGAGTGTGGTCTCTGTTGATTAGCTGTGAAAATGCTGTAAAAACCCCAAACAAACAAAAGTTTATCCATGTTACTGATTCATGGATTCATATTAATCAACAAATGAACTGCAGAAGCAGCTGATCCGGTTCAATCATGTCTTTCTGGATTCAGAGTTGCAGCAAAAAACTTGTTTGATCAGTAAAAGAAAACTGAACTGAATTTGAGGATGAGTCAGAGAAATATGGAGCCATCACCAAGAAGTATTTTAATACTAAAAACTTAAATGTTTTCAAATGTGGAGCAGGTTTTAACTGAGGCTTCGTTGTAAAATGAGGAAACAGAGGATATGTTCCAAATCGCATACTTTTGATTTTTTAGCACATACTGCAGCTGTCTGTACACAGTACGCACTGTTGCATGCAGTATTGGGACATACTACTTCACCATGACCTTTGACCCTCTTGCTCTTATATCTGCTGCACAGAGGATTGTGGGTCAGAACAGCCAGAAAAGCGTGCTTACTTGCATTCTGCAAAATGCGACCAGATGTAGTAGGACATCCTGGTATTTTTGGCAAACTGCATTTGACATACTATGAATTGGGACATATTAAATCTTTTTCTGTCATTCTAAATAGTATGGTAGTGTGGGTACTGGAACGCACAGAGTTAAAATTCACAAGCTCCGCTTCCTGGAATGAATCATAGCTTGATAACCCCTCCCTCCTCCTCCTGCTGCTCTCAAACACAGACTGCTCCACGCTGTCGGTTTATTTCCTTGTTCTCTCCCCTTCAGATCTACAGTTTGAAGACGGGTGTAACCAACATGGTGGTGAAGTGCAAGAGCTGACAGGCCCCATTCACTGCATAACACATGTTGATTAGATCAGAGCTCAAACTAGTTTCAGTTATAGGGAAGTGAAACTCAGACAGTCGTCACTGAGAGGTGAAATGGCGCAGAAAGGAGTTCAGCTGGAGCGGGAAACCTTCTCTTGTTCCATCTGTCTGGATCTACTGAAGGATCCGGTGACTACTTCCTGTGGACACAGCTACTGCATGAACTGTATTAAAAGCTTCTGGGATGGAGAGGATGAGAAGAAGATCTACAGCTGCCCTCAGTGTAGGCAGACCTTCACACAGAGGCCTGTCCTGCTGAAAAACACCATGTTAGCAGTTTTAGTGGAGGAACTGAAGAAGACTGGACTCCAAGCTGCTCCTGCTGATCACTGCTATGCTGGACCTGAAGATGTGGCCTGTGATTTCTGCACTGGGAGGAAACTGAAAGCCTTCAAGTCCTGTCTGGTGTGTCTGGTCTCTTACTGTGAGAAACACCTCCAGTCTCATTACGATGTAGCTAAATTAAAGAAACACAAGCTGGTGGAGCCCTCCGAGAAGCTACAGGAGAACATCTGCTCTCGTCACGACGAGGTGATGAAGATGTTCTGTCGTACTGATCAGCAGTGTATCTGTTATCTCTGCTCTGTGGATGAACATAAAGGCCACGACACCGTCTCAGCTGCAGCAGAAAGGACTGAGAGGCAGAGAGAACTGGAGGTGAGTCGACTCAACATCCAGCAGAGGATCCAGGACAGAGAGAAAGATGTGAAGCTGCTCCAACAGGAGGTGGAGGCTGTCAATCGCTCTGCTGATAAAGCAGTGGAGGACAGTGAGAAGATCTTCACCGAGCTGATCCGTCTCATGGAGAAAAGAAGCTGTGATGTGAAGCAGCAGGTCAGATCCCAGCAGAAAACCCAAGTGAGTCGAGTCAAAGAGCTTCAGGAGAAGCTGGAGCAGGAGATCACTGAGCTGAAGAGGAGAGACGCTGAGATGAAGCTGCTCTCACACACAGAGGATCTCAACCAGTTTCTACTCAACTACCCATCACTGTCACCACTCAGTGAATCTACATCCAGCATCAATATCCGTCCTCTGAGCTACTTTGAGGACGTGACGGCGGCTGTGTCAGAAGTCAGAGATAAACTACAGGACGTTCTGAGAGAGAAATGGACAAACATCTCACAGACAGTGACTGAAGTGGATGTTTTACTGTCACAACCAGAGCCCAAGACTAGAGCTGGGTTCTTAAAATATTCACGAGAAATCACACTGGATCCAAACACAGCACACACACATCTGTTATTATCTGAGGGGAACAGAAAAGCAACATTAATGATGCAAGAACAGTCTTATTCTAGTCACCCAGACAGATTCACTGGACCTTTTCCGGTCCTGAGTAGAGAGAGTCTGACTGGACTTTGTTACTGGGAGGTGGAGTGGAGAGGGGCAGGAATTCATGTAGCAGTCGCATACAAGAGTATCAGGAGAGCAGGGGGGTTGAATGAATGTGAGTTTGGATGCAATGACAAATCTTGGGCGTTACATTGTTACCAAAACAGTTATACATTTTTGTACAACAATGCCGTAACCCCCGTCTCAGGTCCTCAGTCCTCCAGAGTAGGAGTGTACCTGGATCACAGTGCAGGTAATCTGTCCTTCTACAGCGTCTCTGAAACCATGACTCTCCTCCACAGAGTCCAGACCACATTCACTGAGCCTCTCTATGCTGGACTTAGGTTTTATTACAAATATGAAGACTCTGCTGAGTTCTGTAAACTGAAATAGACAGAAGTCATTTAAGGGTTCAATTCTGTGTTTTAACTCTTAAACTCATGTTGTCTCCATGTTTGTTGCTGAGAGCTGATTGTTGTGTCATTTCTTCACTGCACAGAGATCAGCTGTCAATCAAACATTATGGCGGTACTTTGACATCTTCTCATCAGTTGTTCTATAAATGTTTGAGTGTCTTCAGGTGGCGCTCCTTCCTGTGTCTGTTTCACTGCTCGTGATGATGTTTGTTCACCTGAACTGATATTTCTCTGCATGAATATGTAAACTTCTCTGTGCTCTAAAGGATGTTTTGTTCTCTCTGCTTTGTATTGACATTTATTTGTTTGGCAGACCTATGAGCTTTATAAACCTGTAATTATCATGATCATAATCAATAAGGAGATCCTTCATTATTCTCGTTCACATCGCTGAGATTCTGGTCAAACAAACTGATTGTGTTGATGAAGTGAATCTGAACATGAGATCATTGAACAACAGTCTTTTAACAGACTTTACTGATGGGATGTGTGAACAAACTGAAGGTTTATATAATCAATAAACAAATGTGTACAAAGTATTTTCTTCTTGTCTTCATTCCAGGGTATCATACAAAGCTGATGGAGAAAATGTGAAACTAATATGAGAGAATAACTGAGACAGTTTTTCCTCCTGAAACACCACAAAGTCCAGTGTTCATGTTTAGAGTCAATCAGTCTCTGTCCTTTCAAATAAAACAATTTGTCACAGAGAAATGTACAACGGAGTATTAGGGCCTTATTGAGGAAAAATAATTAAATCTTAGATTTCAAGAATAAAGTCATAATATTACGAGAATAAAGTCATAGGTTTATGAGAAAAAAATCGTATTACGAGAATAAAGTCATAACTTTACGAGTAGAGAATTTGTAATATTACGAGAATAAAGTCAGAACTTTATGAGAATTTTTTTTTAATATTATGAGAATAAAGTCATAAATTTCCAAGAAAAAAAGTCATAATATTAAGAGAATAAAGTCATAACTTTACGACTTTATTCTCGTAATATTACGACTTTATATATATATATATATATATATATATATATATGTATAGGGAAAGAGCTACTTCATAGTTCCTCCAATCATTCCCTCAAGTCAAGTCAAGGGAATGACTTACTAACTTGAGGGAACGAATTAATAAAAATTTTTTCTATGGGTCTAGGGGAGCTCCGTAATATATATATATATACAGCGGGTAAAATAAGTATTGAACACGTCACCATTTTTCTCAGTAAATATATTTCCAAAGGCGCTATTGACATGAAATTTTCACCAGATGTTGGTAACAACACAAATAATCTATACATACAAAGAAACCAAAACAAATAAGTTCAGAAATTAAGTTATGTGTAATAATGTGAAATGACACAGGGAAAAAGTATTGAACACGCTTACTGATATTTATTTAATACTTTGTACAAAAGCCTTTGTTGGTAATGACAGCTTCAAGACGCCTCCTGTATGGAGAAACTAGTCGTATGCATTGCTCAGGTGTGATTTTGGCCCATACTTCCACACAATCAGTCTTCAAATCTTGAAGGTTCCATGGGCCTCTTCTATGAACTCTGATCTTCAGTTCTTTCCATAGATTTTCAATTGGATTCAAGTCAGGTGATTAGCTGGGGCCATTCTAGCAGCTTTATTTTCTTTCTCTGAAACCAATTGAGAGTTTCCTTGGCTGTGTGTTTGGGATCATTGTCTTGCTGAAATGTCCAGCAAGTGACGTGTTCAATACTTATTTTACCCGCTGTATATGAGTTGAAACACTATTGCTAAGCTTGTTTGCATATATATACATAAACATGTATATATATATATATATATATATATATATATATATATATGCAAACAGGCTTAGTAATAGTGTTTCAACTCAAACCTGATTTCTTTTTAGCTTTAGAGGGTATGATTTAAATTTTGTTTCATATTTATTCTCATTATTATCTACCCACGATCTTCCTCTTTGTTTGAGTTTTGGTTCATTTTGTAAAAAGAAATTTAATGAAATCTTAAGTAAAGAGGTAAACATGTAACACCAAAGTACGGTATACATTTTGTACTACCTTGTCATTTGCAAGTGCCTTCATCATTTCAAGTGTTAATTGTAAATAAGAAATGTATATATTTTACGGAGCTCCCCTAGACCCCTAGAAGAAAATGTTATTAATTCGTTCCCTCAAATTAGTAAGTCATTCCCTTGACTTTACTTGAGGGAATGATTGGAGGAACTATGAAGTAGCTCTTTCCCTATACATATATATATATATAAACATAAACATACATACATATACATATATATATATATATATATATATATATATATATATATATATATATATATATATATATATATATAAACATAAACATATATATATATATATATAAACATAAACATATATATATACACACACAAACATTACACTTCTTGTAGCATTCATCATCTTACAGCGGAAATGAACCGTATTTAACAGTGTTTATCAGTTTAAATATATTTCATGAATTGGTCCAAATGTTCCTAAACTTAAAACTGAACCGTGTCGTCAGTCCGTAGCCTACTTGTGTGTGTAGTTCCCGCACAGTAAAGACAGACAGCAGTACTCTCACATCAACAGCTCCTCCCATTGTCCCGGCACGCTGCGAATCAGCTATCAGACACGGAGTTGTGTTCAAAACTCCATTCACTTCTACTACTAGTACTAGCCTACTACTACAAACAGTGTGAAGCTAGCCGACGTTAATACCACAACTAATACACTCTGCCTTCACAATACATGTATGCAACTGGACGAGAAGCACCTGCCTGCATAGACTAGTGCAAATATAGAAATAAAAAGACAATACAGACTTTTACTTCTGAAGCTTTCAACCGCATATGAACTGAGCACATAGGCCTATAGGGTTGTGTTTATTTCCATCCATAGGGTTGTGGTTATATTAAAGCTCTGGAGAACAGCTTTAAATGGATATATTTGGTCAAACTAAGGTCAAGAATTAATGGTGAGCATTTCCAAATTAATGCCTACAAACAATACTGACTGTATGATTATGAAACGCTGTTGCAAACACGTTTTGCAAAAAGAAAAAAAGAAACCAGTTCTCTATTATGTGCTTTAATTCTGAAGGTTGTTACCGGAAGTCCTTCATGTGAGCGTCTCTAGCTTTGTCACACACAGACGCACCGAGGCTTGTTGTGTCTGCTGCTCGGAGGAGAAGGAGAAAAGCTGAAACATTAGAGGTTATGAATCAGCTGCTAACTTTGCGTGTGGTCGTGTAACGGCTGGACCCGGCGGCTCGTTTAAACCGGAGAAGCGCAGTCGGTGTATCACGTGTGTGACCGGCTCCTCCTCACAGAGGGAGTGTAAGTAAATGAACGCGTTGTTTGGAGCCGCTAAACAAAGAGCTTTTCTTCCCTCTAACGTTACACCATTGTTACCGAGCAGAGCGCCTGTTTCTCTGACTCATTCAGAGCTGCTGCTTCTCAAGTTTTACTGTGTTTAAAAACGTGAGCTTTCATGCTGTGTAACTTAATTAATTCAACATAATCAACCAGCAAACCTCTGTAACGTTAACCATAACTAACTCACTTGATACCAGGCTATAGCAGTAAGTTTACCAACAATGATATCGGCAATTAACTCTAGTTTGGTGTTCATAACCTCCACTTAAATATCATTTGTGTGCAATTTAACCGGGTGAGGCGAATTATTTGGATTTAACAGGCTTATTAACGTTCAGTTATTCTTTACATCCAACTTCTATTTTTCACTAGCAGTCATAACGTTACCAGATCATGTGTATGGCAGGTGTTCAATCAGTCTTTTCTAGTGTAAATACATTGAGAGCAATGGAAAAAGTCGAATTCAAGAATCAAATTCATTGTATATGTGCACACATACTTGGCCAATAAAGCTAAATCTGACTCAGGATCTGTGATTATTAGTTTATTATTAGTTATTATTAGTTTGGATAATAATCCCAGCTTGAGTTTCCACATCAACAGTGTGCACACCATGTCCACTGATCCTCAGAGTCAGATTTAGCTTTATTGGCCAGGTATGTGTGCACATATACCAGGGATTTCTTGAATTTGACTTTTTTTCCATTGCTCTCAATGTATTTACACAGAAATAAGACAAAAAAATAGCCAAGAACAAGGACGACAAAGCGTCCACCAATCGGAAGGTCGGTGGTTCAATTCACCGGCTGCTCCGGGTCACATGTCAATGTGTCCTTGAGCAAGACACTTAACCCCCCAAAATTGCACCCGAAGGCATAGCCATCGGTGTGTGTGAATGAGTATTAAGATTAGATCCTGATGGGCAAAGTTTGCACCTTAGCAGTCTCTGCCATCAGTGTATGAATGTATGTGTGAATGGTTGAATGCTGACATGTAGTGTAAAGCTCTTTGAGTGGTCGGAAGACTAGAAAAGCGCTGTATAAATGCAAGTCCAATTACCATTACCATTTACCAACAAAGCTGAACAAATAAAGGTAATGATGTACACAGTGTGGACTGCCTTCTGAAATCTGTGTGACAGATTGGGATCCACTCTTTACATCGGCCCACATTAAAACTCCTCGTAGAACTGAATCTCTGTGTATGTGACTGAGTGCAAGAAGATTGTCGACGAAATAAAGTTAACAAATTACAAAATAGGACATGTAATTTAAAAAAAAGTGCTGCTTTAGTGGATTATATTTATGCCATATTCAAAAGTGGTTCTCAATGAGTCAAAATAACACCTGTCGTATGTCGAGCAGGAATGATACTAACACTGTTTATTTTTGCCAAAACATTGGGTAACATTAAACTGCTATGTTGGCATTGCATTCTTTGTGTATTTGAGCTATTGGGGGTGGGGGGCCAGGTCCATGTGGCAGCACTTGTTGAGTTTGCCATGCTGCTTGTGTTGACAGGCGAGGGGCAGCCTGTGCTCCAGTCATGACCTCTGGGAATGGGAACACTAACAGCGACAGCAGCAGCCAACAAAGTGGAGAGAGCAAACCAGCCCAGGCACTAGTCAAGTCCCACATCCTCACCCATCTGATAGAAGGCTTCGTCATCCAGGAGGGTGCTGAGCCTTTCCCTGTGAGTACTGGAGCTCTCCACGTGTCTTTCTGTAAAGTCACAAACACACAGATACAGAATATGAATCGTTATAGGACGGGGAGGGTAATCAAAGACCTGGCAGTCGACTACCCAAAGTGGCAGGTAACTCAAAAACAACATTGGCCGTGCTGACTTGTTGACCGGTTGCAGGAAACGCCCTGATCACATTCGCACATTCGTTACACACACATACATACCTGGAAGCTGTCCGGTACGACCACAGTCTGTTCTGTTCTGTTCGGCTACTGCGCAGCTCCACTAGTGGTTGTCAGTGGTGGTAATGACAAGTGCCGCCCAGTGCTTTTTATTGTATGAATAAACACAAGTTGCAGCAGCCTTCAAGGTTTGTGTTCGACCAATCAGCGTTCAGCTCTGCGAGCTCCATCCTGATAGTTCCTATGCCTAAAAGCAGGAACTTTTTTTGGCACTAGGAACAACGGTAGAGGAACTAAATTTCGACCCTGGCTCCTGCAGTCAAAAGGTTAATGAGGTGGAAACAGGCTATTAACAAAACAGAACCTTAAAACGTCTTGACCACCTATGCAAGTAGCATTCATTGACAAAATCTTTGGGCAACCTCACCCCCGCCCCTTTCTCTCCATGTTTCCTGTCATTCTGAACATAAAAATAAATAACTATCCATCCATCTGTACATTTTCCATACTCCATTCAAGCAAGAAGCCAGAGCACATTTGTACATTGTGTTCTTATAGTGTTCTGTGATTATCTTTTGCAAGCGGTTATCAGCTGCCTTAATGAAGTATATTTTGTTCTGTCTGCAGGTGGAACGTCCATCTTTCTCGATTGAGAGCCTGAGGAGACACACTGCGGACTCAAAGATGAACGGCATCTCACCAAAGGGTAAAGTTCTGTAGATTTAAAGTTCTCAGACTAGTAGCACAGCTTCGTTGTTTCTTTCTCAGAGCATGGTACACACTGGGAGCGGATATTTCTCTTCTCCGTGTACAAATGTGATACTGTAGAAAACATTACGTTGTCACAGGATTGCACCTTCTCCCTGTATCAATCTATTTCACTTGATCTGGTTGGCTCATCACATTGAATTGCATAATAATAATAATACAATAATTACGGTGAAGTCTGTCACATTGAACTGTGTGAGTGTTTCAGAAATCTGACTTGAAGAAATCTGACTTTAGGCCCAGACACACCAAACCAACATCAAAGAACTAGCCGAAGGCCGCCTGTTGCGTCGCGTCACGCTGCCTTTGTCTTGGCCAAAAAGTAGCACTTGAACACACCGCAAAGACTACAGCCAATGGCCAACTAGCATGTACGGTCTGCACCTGCGTGAGAGGAAATAAATCTCCACACCAGGAGGCTGCGGTAGTCTGTATTCGTCATTCAAAAAGAGAAACCAGAAGACCGAGGACATAATTAATCAAATTTTTTGGAAAACTGTCATAGAATAAAGAACACACCGCCGTATGCATAAAATCTGAGTAAAAAAAGTTTACTTTTTTATGCAGTCAGAACAGTGGGATCTGCATTTGCATTTATCATAGTCCCCTGTAACATCCAACATCATAGCACTACTTTGAGAGGACACACACACTGAGAGGGTGCATCTCTTTGCAAATTAAATAAAGTATTGACTGAGTAAATCTTTGCATGTAAACTATTAATTAAGAATCAATACAGTGTTTTTGAGAATCGATACAGTATCACAAAACATAATCAAAACATCCATATTTTATTTTAAAATATTTTCTTACACCCCTTCTATCTCTAAAGGCCAAACTGTATACCTGTTCTGAATGGACACACTCAAAGGTGAGGTGAAAAGTCTGCTGGCACAAAGAGGGGAGAGACTCAATGAATAGTACAAATGGGAATAACGGAGCACAATCAGACATGTCTGTCATTGAAAGCATTCATTACACTCGCCTGTACACGTAAGTGACAGAAGTAGTGAAGAATGGGGAAAAAGAGCTAAGAGAGAAGGCCAAACCTCACTCACAACCTGCTGTTTGACGATTTGACAAGCACTTTGTTTGCAGCATATTGAAGCTCTAAGGGTGTTCCCTGCGAATGAAACTCATTTTAGCCTTTTGCAAGCGATCTCATTGGTGAGATCATGAGACATAGATGTGTGCTGAGATGTATATCAGCCAGTAAACTGAGAGCTTCGCTTTCATGCTCAGCTTCCACAGCGGAGTGCTCCAGGTTTCACTATGAAAGGACGACAGACTGGATACTGTGTGCCGTGTCTTGCAGTACTTAGTCCTCGTCCCTACACGGGTGTGTTTTCAGTGGATGTTGCTGCTGGCGATGGTACCTCTTCTGTGCCCCTGGTGTTTGACTGTGTGTTGGCTGCTGTGTTCCCTCAGAGCTAAAGGCCCAGCAGGAGCCCATGCTGACCTGTGAGCTGTGTGGCAAGGTGGATTTTGCCTACGTTTTCAAGAGGTCCAAGAGGTTCTGTTCTACAGTGTGCGCCAAACGGTAAGGCAAGGCAGGGAAGACATTACTCTCTCTTAGTTTCCTTCATTTCCACAGTTCACCCTGAGGTGGAAATTGTGTCCCGATCAAGTGTCGATCCTAATCTGAGTCCTTTAATATTGGGTTTTGGAGTCCAAACGGATGCTTATATTTTCATAAATGTTGATTCAATATGTATCTGAAACATTGGAATAACAGCTGTAGACTACTAAACCTGGCATACTTTATGTTTCACGGGCTACTTGATCCAAATAGGGAAGGTCCTGGTTTAAAATGATTAAGTTGATAATGTTGAGTTATTGATATGATATGAATAAAAGACTCCTGTAACTGATGTAACGTGATCAGCTAGAGAGAAGATATCTCACTCGGTTGGAGTTATTGGGACTACAAAATCGGTCCACTAGCGATTCTACAGCGGTGTTACAGAGTGGAGGTTCTTTTTCCCTCAAATTCAACTTCAGTTTATTCAAAGTCATTCAATCCGAATGAAATGATTGGACGGGCTGCATGTCTACCTACCTGCCTCTGTCTTCCACAGATGTTCCAACTGGTTGTGAAAATAAACAATAAAGCTTAGATTCATTATCAGGCATTAAGACTAAGTTTCAGCTTACCATGTTAACTTTCTTCGTAGCTACAATGTGGGATGCACAAAGAGAATGGGTCTCTTCCCAAACCGCCAAACCACCCTGGAAAACATGAAGAAACAACGAGCACTGAATGGAGACCACAAAAACTGCAGTTTAGAGTCTAAAAAGAAGGTGAGACAACAGTGACCTTTTGACTTTTAATTTCTAATGTTATGTTGTGCAATTCCTTACCATGAAGCATGACTGCCTGTATGGAACAATGTATGTATTGTATGTTTCTTTCTTTCTTTCTTATAGCTCTTATCTCATCTACATTAGATTATGTCATCATGTCAGAGATATATATAAATGTAATTAAAGTCTCTGACAGAAGTGTTGTATTGAAACCCGTCTGACTGCTCCGTCTGTGCAGAAGCCTGCTGCTGCTGCTCTGTCCACTGATCACTCAGTCTACCCTGCGCCGGGAGAGTCCAGCCAATGTTCGGACTTGTCTGGCTACAAAAGACCCCCGTCCCCCCTGTCGGCCATCCAGCCCCACAGCTTCCTGCCCAGTGACCCCGGCCGGTGGAACATAGAGGACGTCTACGAGTTCATCTCCTCTCTGCCAGGTGGGCGCCGCCTCAACTCTTACTTTATTACACATTCATCGTCTTTAAAGGCTCTGAAAACCCATTTTCAGTTTCTTACTCCAAGCAAAAGCACATTTTTTTAATTATTTTGCAGACATCACAGACACACCTGACAGCAGCCTGAGCTGGACAGTATTGCTAGAATAATGTTGAATGTAGCATCAACTAATATGGCAACTGTATAACAAAAAGCGTTGAGAGGGCATGGACAAAAGGAATGAATGTGACAATAACGATTTTAATATGAAGGAATTAATTCAGTATTTGAATATGTTTTTATCACAGAAGTTGGGGATGAGTAAAGTGTTTTATATATATTGTAGAAATCCTTTGCCAAATCTGTCCATTACTTGATATAAGAATTCCCATCCGATAGAATCAACAGCCTTCTCAACATCTGATTATTAATATGATCGATAATGGGTTTTTTTTGTATTAGTTTATTTGACAGTGACAATACATTGTTACACTAAAAGAGAAAAGAAATAAAAAAAAATACAGAATAGCACATCATACATAAAATCACATAATACAACATCGTACATTACAATCAATTTACATATGTATGTTCCCAATCGATAATCAGTGATCACAGGTTTGGTTTAGTTTCAGCCAGTGTTTCACCTTTTCATTTAACGTTTTCAGGTCAGGTTGTATTTTTATTTCCATTAGTAGGGCGTTCCAGAAATGCATTCCTTTTACTGAAAAAGACGACTGACTTGCGCTGTGCCACTCTGCAGTTACCATTCTTGATCCCCTAGTGGCTATTCCATTGGTATTCATTTTGTTAACATATGGACAAAGTACAGCTGGGGCGAGATTGTTCATTGTTTTTGAGCCATTATTTTCAGTGCTTGTTTATATAGCGATGCAACAGGTTTGACAGTCGACTGTGAAGCCTGGCTCCATACAATAACACAATAAGACAAGCGTGAAAATATCATGGCACGCATAAACAGTTGAGCTGCCTTAAGGGGTATGTATTGTCGTATCCTTCTAAAACATTTCAGAGAACAGTTTAGATTTACCTATGTGTGAGGGCTTTATCTATTTCCTCAATTGAAATTTCATATATAAGATATGTCATTATGTGCTTTGCCAAAAAGGGGAAGTTCTAATGAAATTAAAAACAGTTCCATATTTTGTTCACTAGCTTTGTCTGGTTGAGTGTATAGTGATTTGTGATATTAAAGGGCCAGTGTGTAGCGTTTTGGGGGGGGGGGATCTATTAGCAGAAATAGAATATAATATTCATAACTATGGCTATGGTAGAGCGGGCGCCCCATGTACCAAGGCTGAGTCCTTACTGCAGCGGCCCAGGGTTCGAAATCCAACCTGTGGCCCTTTGCTGCATGTCATCCTCTCTCTCCCCCTTTCAATACTATCTCTATTATTATCAATAAAGGCATAAAAGCTAAAAAAAATATATATATATATATATAATCTAACTATGGCTGTGTCCTAAATCATTCACTCATTCACTACTCCCTTCTCACCATCCCGGAGATCTATCCAGACGGGGCTATATAGTGAGCTCATCGGCAAAAGTACGCCGTTAGTGTCATGATGCGCTGCTCACGTTAAATATATTACTTTAATGCTACAACTCATGGATATGTCTCAATCGTGCTGCTCGTCTGCCATTTTACCTTGAACGCAATTAATGATATATAGTGCCTGGTTAGTGACCATCGTTGTACACTACTTTTCATCTGCAACCACACCACTAGATGCCGCCAAATCCTACACACTGTACTTTTTTTAATTAAAAATTTGTTTCAAATTATTACTGGATTCCTTCTAAATTCAATTCGTTAAAGGGTCTCTAATTTTATAAATTGCGTTTTCTGCTTGTTGCTTGTGGAGCCTCCAGGCTAATGGTTTTAGGGCTTTTGGACCTGCTTCATAAATCATTTTTTTTCCCTCAATCTCCTCTATGATATTTAATTGATTTCCTGTTTAACGGTTCTCATTTCCGATAGGGCAGATGGATCGATGGATCCTGGATTAGTGGAACTATAAGTATCCGTTCCAGATCGCCAAGTTGATCTTGCAGATTTTCAGATTTTTTTTACCATTTAACTTTTTTAAGAGGGCAGTCTGAGCTTTTATTTTTTCCTCTAAGGAAGGCTTGGGCTGCATCCCACGATATAACCGGATTGACTTCTCCATTACCGTTGTGCTTTAGATAAACCTTCAGTCCTCTGCCATTCCTGCTCTAAATGTAGCACTGTTCAACAAACCTGTGTTTAAAATCCACAAAGTTTTCTAGTAACACGGCATGCAAAGACTTTAAAAATGTCTTTCAGTAATTATAAATAAAGAATAATGAATACAAAAAAAAATTCAGTGTACTTACAGTACATACAGATACAGATTATTCTAATACCAACCATGGTGACAAATGAATGTAGTTACCCATCATGGTGATTATCATGAGACATCAACCTAGTGCAGTTGTCTGTGCAGGGCTGTGGAGTAAGCTGACGGTCGATGGTTTGTGGTTGCAGGTTGTCTGGAGATTGCTGAGGAGTTCCGCTCTCAGGAGATCGATGGACAGGCCCTGCTGCTGCTGAAGGAGGACCATCTCATGGGAACCATGAACATCAAGCTGGGCCCTGCACTCAAGATCTTTGCCCAGATCAGCACGCTCAAAGACTCGTAGCCCATCTCGCCCTTCACACAAACACCAATACACTGCCGTCAGAAGGCAGCTCCGCTATGACTGGACAAACGCGATGTGCTCAGGATCTCCCACGTGTTGACGTACGTGTGAGCTGAGTTCAGGTACTGGGCCAGAATTGTTTGATGGACGTTTTGTCGTGGCCTGCTGAACACGAGGACATCAGCTGGGACTGTTTGACTCACCTTTTACACTGATAACTTCACTCTGGCACTACTTCAGGAAAACTTCACCCCATAGTTTAGATGGGAATGGTGTGTTAGGTAGGCTGTGTTGGGAAAAGTTTCTTTCATTGAGAACATATTGTTTTCATGATGTATTACTGTACCTTGTGTTCCTGCAGGGGAGGTTTAACGTTAGCAGTTGTTTTGTTCTAGTATTTCTCTGGAGCGTGACTATGAAGCAGGGTTATTATAGCAAACTTAAACGAAAATAAGCAGTGGAAAATATTGTCGTAAAACTGAAACTAAATATACATCATTTCAGAAAAACTAATAATAATGAACGTAAATTCATTTCAGTCTTAGTTTTTTAGCTATAATATACACCGATCAGCCATAACATTATGACCACATGCCTAATATTGAGTAGGTCACCCTTCTGCGCCAAAACAGCCCTGACCCGTCGAGGCATGGACTCCACTAGACCTCTGAAGGTCTGCCGTGGTATCTGGCACCAAGCCGTCAGTAGCAGATCCTTTAAGTCCTGGAAGTTGCGAGGTGGGACCTCCGTGGATCGGACTTGTTTGTCCAGCACATCCCACAGACGCTCGATTGGATTGAGGTCTGGAGAATTTGGAGGCCAAGTCAACCCCTCCAACTCGTCGCCATCCACATGATGTAATAGAAAACGTGATTCATCAGAGCGAGCCACCTTCTTCCGTTGCTCCTTGGTCCAGTTCTGATGCTCACGTTCCCATTGTAGGCGCTTTTGGTGGTGGACACGGGTCAGCACGGGGCACCCTGACCGGTCTGCGGCTACGCAGCCCCGTACGCAACCAACTGCGATGCACTGTGTGTTCTGACACCTTTCTATCAGAACCAGCGTTAACTTTTTCAGCAATTTGAGCTCCAGTAGCTCTTCTATTGGATCGGACAACACGGGCCAGCCTTCGCTCCCCACGTGCATCAATGAGCCTTTGGTCTGACTCTGTCGCCGGTTCACCGGTTTTCCTTCTTTGAACCACTTTTGGTAGGTCCTGACCACTGCAGACCGGGAACATCCCACAAGAGCTGCAGTTCTGGAGATGCTCTGACCCGGTCGTCTAGCCATCACAATTTGGCCCTTGTCAAAGTCGCTCACATCCTTACGCTTGCCCATTTTTTCTGCTTCCAACACAAAGTTCAAAATGTTCACTTGCTGCCTAATACATCCCACCCACTGCCAGGTGCCATTGTAACGAGATACTCAATGTTATCCACTTCAACTGTTAGTGGTCTTAATGTTATGGCTGATCAGTGTATAAGTACCGAAACAATGAGGCAGCCTGAATTTCCATCAATTCTCGTGAAATTGAACCACAGAAATTGAAGCTTGACATTCCAGGTGATGCCGCTGTGTCGCAATTGCTTCACTAAAGTAACGTGAAGATTAAACATAATGGCCATTCCTACACTGTTCTCCAACCATGTATTTTGTATGTATACTTCAACATTATACCTGGCCCTAACAAAAACAAGCTAAAACTACTGTAGCCAACACACTCTGAAAACTAAACTAAACTAAAATGAAGTCCAAACTAAAATAAAATAAAAACTAATTGAAAATTCAAACCTATTATAAACTTGCTGGGAGGAATTTCAGATCTGTGTTTGCCGTTTCAGGTCAACATTTTGGAATACATGCCTGCTTCATTAAAAGATCAATGTTATGTGCATCCTGTGCAGAGCTACAGTCACTGTCAAACTACCTGCACTGCTTATCTCTTTCAACTGTGGACATTTCAAGTCACTGAGTGGCTCATAAACTTCATTACAGGGAGAATTTTGAAAATACAAACTCAGTGGATGGTGACAATCTTTTTAGCAGCTTAAAAGGTGGAAAAATGACATGATGTAAGATATACTTTTATTGTCCCCGTGGGGAAATTCTTCCTGGAATCCTGGTCTAACTGCAGTTTCAAACACTAAATTAAAACAACAACAAGAATGATAAACGATTCCACGTGAGACAGGGAAACAGTTTCACAGAAACGGATGCTTCAACACATTCACAGTCCACGTAGATAATGGCACATACCATCACACAAACCATGGCAGGTATTGCACCCAGGTAGTGCACTGCACCGTCTACCATCTTGCCCATATTGCACAGACAATAGCCCAATATTACACAGATGCAACACATTGCACTGTCCTAACATAATGCACATAATGCAGAAGAACTCTTCCACGGTATGTTCCATTAAAGTCAATACAAACCATGTAGAATCAAAGGAAACAAGAGAAGGAAGGAATGTAAAGAAGGGAAGCTATAGAAAGGGGACTACCACTTCCATTAAATTCAGCAGTATTGCTGCAATATCTCTTCCAGCCACCAGTGGCAGCACTGAGTTCACTGCTGCTGAGCAGCTCACCAGTTGGGAAAAAGAAACCCTGGCTGCGGTCGAATAGTCTTTTTTGCTTAGGAAGGTTCCTAACGGAGTGAAATGACCCAGAAGTACCTAAGTAGCAGCCATGATAAGAGCTGTTCGAATTCTCCATATGCTGAGGAAAGGTGTTTCAATGCTTCCTTTATTATCTCATTTAGCATAGGATACACTGGACCATCCTTTACCAGAGGAAAAGAGAGAATAACATCCCACAATTCCTTGCGGCTGCAGCATTTAAAGCGACGAACCATTCGGCCGTTCCTGATAACAAACGATATGCTTATTTTGCATATTTATTTTCATACAGTCATACACTAATTGGGATTCATGTTTAATATGAGTGGACAGTGAAAACCGTTTTATTTCACTTTATTTTTAATTAATTATTTATTTCGAACATGCAACAAAAACCTAATTAAAAAACGAAACAAGAATAACAAATAAAATGAACAGATAATCAATTAACAAATAATATTACATTGTTGGAAGAAATATATGGTCCTACACCTTCTCCATAACTCGAACAATTAACTCAGTATTTATCATATATTCCTTTGTTTATTTCAATTTCAACCTTGGTAATGAAGTGATATTTTTCACTGGTTGTCCACGTTAGGTCAGATAATCCTTTATTATATGTTGATAGAGTGTTCCAGCAGCAGAAGGACCTGTGGTATCTCTCTTTCACACACCGCGGGTGAAGCAGCCTGTCACCGAAAGGCCTATTTACCAACGCACGGTGGGAAGCAGCGCCTTTCCTAGTCTATCTTCAGAACATTGCAGTTTCACCACAGCAGATTCACGTCACTAACATCCGCCGCCGTCGCATCATAATTATGGAGCCTAGCGTAAGTGCAGTCGGATTCTCTTAATACCGTGGTTGTCTTTTCCTAAGTCATTGTGAATTCTCCTTCACATCTTTCCTGACGTTTTCTATCGAGGTCAAGGAAAAGTGGTTAGGAAAAGACGTTAGGATGTCATTTTTTGACTTTTCGACCGCAGCCCCTGTGCCATCTTTGATTGTGCACGGTTGTGTTTCAACTTCAAGGAAAGAGATTTTTCTTGGTGAATTCATCAGCGGAATGAGCTTACTCAGTTTCTTTGTGACTCTATTGATACTATGAGCCGCTCAGTGACTGAAACAATAAGATTTTCAGGAGATGGCGATGCAGGACTGTGATGTGCTGATTGACAGTCCTGGATCAGGGCTGAGATAGGAGTCCAGAATGAATGTTTAGACTGGGACTGGAGGACTGGAAGCAGTGAGAAACTATTAGACTAACTCCATCGGCAGTTGTGAGAAAAGCTGTCAAAGACATTGACACTGTGGTTTATTAGTTATTGACCAACAACCATTAACAAGATCCAGTACTGTGTGTGAGCAAGACACTTTAGAAGTTAATGGAAGACAGACTTTGTCACTTGTTGCAGACCACTTTTATCTCTGCTCACACACAAGCTTATGTCCCCTAAATAAACTGACTTGTAAGAAAACACCTTGCTTACAGCTAGAGTTGGTACTTTTCTTTAAAAACATTTTTTTGTTATATTTCTTGAAATTGTCATTAAATCCCAACAGCAATCAATAAAACAAATGCTCTGACAAGAACAAGAAAAGAAATCTGACTTTGTGACTTTCTCGTTAGATTTTGGAGCTAGTGCTGCTGTCATTGGAAAAGAGTTGGCAACACTGGGCTGCATTTTTCAGTTGGATCATTTTTAAAATCCAGCGAACTCTTGCTAGTTTCATAAAATTACCAACCCTAGCTTTAATTGTAATAATTTAAGAACCATTTCCCTGAAAACAGATATTGGTTTTGGATACATAATAACACAGAGTAGAAACACACTGACTCAATAAACCTCATGTAAAACTGTTGTTTCCAGGTCAAAGCTGATTTATACTTCAGTGTCACAGTGTCTCTGTACATGACAACATGGACACATTTAACATGTAATGTGATCCAGCGTAATTGTATTTATTCAGCTTTTCAGTCATGTTTGTGGGAATGTTAGGCTACATTTTATCAGAAGGTGATCTGTCAGTTTTGTCCACTCAGTTATGTGCTTAGGCTACAAACAAGCTTTTTGTTATTTTCATGTAGCAAAGCCATTTTAATGCAGACGTTCTGTTCTGTTAACCCCCACTGGTACAGTTCTGTATGAGAAAAGAGTGAATGAGAATGAATGCAAACATGAATTTTCTCACGTTCCACACTGCCATTTAGTGTTGCAGCAGTGATATTACAGTGATCATAAGTGCCTATGGTGACATATTGACGCAGAAGTATGATTCAAGTGTGAAAGCTATGGATAGTTTGTATGCCCTTTTTAATTATACTTTTACCAAAGTCAAGGCAGAGTCACTGCTGAATTGCTGTCACAAGGGACATATCATGCTCATTTTCAGGTTCACACTTATATTTTGGGTTTCTACTAGATGTTCACACGCTTTAATGTTCAAAAGGCAAATGATTTTTCTCATACTGTCTGTCTGAATATACCTGATCAGGTAGTTCTCAAGCTGTGGGTGGAGATACTTAGATGGGGGGGAGCGGTATATGCTAATGAGCCTGCATGTGACATAGGAAGGGGAGCCAAATCTGAATGGCTTGTTTACATGTTTACTGATCTAGACAACCCACAAAAAACTGACTGGGTTGTCTTAATTCACAGTTTGTGGGTTGTTAAGCACCTCAGATACCCAAATGTATGTGCATAAGGACTGAAAAAGTGAGTTTTTTATGCTATGTCCCCTTTAAAGCTGAGGTACCCATTTTTGCGCAACAATAATAAAGTTCTGTTTTCTTTCTACAGATGCCATAAAATGTTTGAAAAGTTGTATTCCAAAGTATATTATTATATTTTTGGGAGGTAAAAAAAAAAAGGCTACATAATTCATTAACATCATAAAAACCGAGTTAGTTAAAGCTGAAGTAGGCGAGATTGGAGCAAATATGATTAAAAAAAAGTTCTTTTTATAAAACGGTCGCTATATCGTGACAGTAGTACATGAAACCGGTAACCTGAAAAAAATCATGTGCCTCTGTGTCCTCCGGTGCTCCTAACGGCATCTGCAAGATTTCACAGACCGGAGGAAAACAACCAATCAGAGCTGATCTGAGTTCCGCTGTCCATCTGCTGTCTATGAAAGAAAAAATATACTGCCTACTAAAGCTTTAACCTTGAGTAGTGGTATTCAAAATATACAAGATCTGTTTGTAGAAAAAAAAAAGCTTTCTGTAGTTTACTGGTCGACGATAATCGGCTTTCCAATCCTGTTGTGATCAAAGGTGTCATTTGTTTACAACAGTATCTTATTTTTGAATAAAACTGGTTTCTTTAGTGTGGCTTGTATGTTCTAAACCCAGAAATACATGGAACAAATTGTCAGACAACATAATAATACATTTTCTCACAATAATTCACTGATTTATTCTCCCCAATGTAAGACAAAATTCAACATTTTTTAACTTCAATTTTACATGATCACAAACCATTCAAGTACAATCCAATCTGATTATGGCTATAGCCATGAACTCAATAAATTAACTTCTCTCTCCATTAAGGCACACTCAGTAGTTGACATGAAATAAAGAGAGTAAAAAAAAAAACCACACAAACTGAAAATAAAAAAGCTAAACAATCCTCCAATATGCTGAATCAGAAAGAACATTTAAATCATACACACTGACATGACAATAATCCCCATTGACAAAACACATTATTTGTGCCTTTTTAATATTCAACATGGTCTTTGTATCGTAGAACTATGTTGCATAATCAAATTTACTTGATCTGTCAAAAGCCAAGAAGAACAACCGATAAGAAGCAATACATAGAATAGAAGCAATTAATTTATCATTTACCTTATGCACATACACCGATCAACCATAACATTAGGTCAGCATGGGCACCCTGACCGGTCTGCGGCTACGCAGCCTCGTACACAACAAACTGCGATGCACTGTGTGTTCTGACACCTTTCTATCGGAACCAGCATTAACTTTTTCAGCAGTTTGAGCTCCAGTAGCTCTTCTATTGGATCGGATATCACGGGCCAGCCTTCGCTCTGCACGTGCATCAATGAGCCTCGGGTCTGACCCTGTCGCCGGTTCACCGGTTTTCCTTCCTCGGACCACTTTTGGTAGGTCCTGACCACCGCAGACCGGGAACATCCCATAAGAGATGCAGTTCTGGAGATGCTCTGACCCAGTCGTCTAGCCATCACTATTTGGCCCTTGTCAAAGTCGCTCACATCCTTACGCTGGCCCATTTTTTATGCTTCCAACACAAAGTTCAAAGTTCAAAATGTTCACCTGCTGTCTAATATATCCCCCCCACTGCCAGGTGTCATTGTAACGAGATACTCAATGTTATTCACTTCACCTGTCAGTGGTCATAATGTTATGGCTGATCGGTGTAAATGCATTTAGATGAGTTGACGATGGACAGAGTGATCAGTTTAGTAAAAACAAACTGATATGAAGCACAACTGTGTTTGAAAGGTTCACTGGGCGCCCAACCTTAGCCCCTACTCAAAAAGGGTATCTTTAAAAACACGTGGCAAGTAAGCATGTGGTAAATTATGGGTTTAAACTTTCAAGCACGTTGTACTCCTGCCCCCACACCCATTTAAAGAAATACTGACTTTCACAACTTGGCTATTTTAGTAGCCACCGGTCCTATAGGTTACTGTATGTACTCACCAAAGCGTCCTACATCATTAGAAATAGGTCTACAAACACAAGCAGTCAGACTGGTTTTAAACAAACCAAAAGGGGAGGTAACACTAAAAGTAAGAACACTCCTAATGTTGCACAGAACACCTGCATGTTCAAGCTGAAGATTGGTCCAAAAAATTCAATGAACGTTTACAACGGACTGTTTGGGTTATAATTTTCTCTTTCTCTTTCAAATAAGTTTGACTAACATTGAGGTTTGTTTGCAGCCTGTCTGATCATCTGACTGCTCGTGTTTCATGACCAGTCAGACTTCTTAGTGTGTACAATGTTAACCAATAAAACCAATGGCCAAATGTACAGAGATAAAAACCAAAGTTGTCATAGTTTTCCTTTAAAAACATGGCTGACTGAGTAACTGCTTCATCCCTGTTGTTCTCTCCAGCAGAGAGAAGCATGACAAGGCTGTTTGTACTCGGGAGATTTATTGATTAGTGAAGCAACAGCAGAAAGTTAATGACAGTAAATAATATATGGCTGACAGGTATGAGGAAAAGTTCAAAGAACATGTTACAACAGAAAATCAAAAATCCTTAAGCATCGGGAGCAGCACAGGAAAAGCTCAAAAACACCTGGCGCTGAAGATACAGAGAGATGTTAGATTAAAGGAAAAACCTGATTAAATGAGTGTCAACAGATAATGAATGCAGAGTCTTCATTACAGGACACGAGGGCTCGCTGAGTGGTTCGATGAGGATGACAATGATGTGAATCATATGCTTCACAGACCTCAAATGAACACCTAGTTCAGTGTATGTGGCAGGCACCTCTGATTTAAGAGTATATACTGTGGAGCAAAAGTGGGGTCAACATTGGTACTACCATAATTGTTACCATGGCAACAGAACTCATAGTTTTGTGATAGCCTGGGAGAAGTGTGCTAACGCCAATAAGCATGAAAGTAGTCAGTATTTCAGTTTGTGTAACTTACAATAAAGCCCCATGTGTAGGAATTGAGAATTTCTAAAGGCTTCAGTGTATTGTCAGATCAGCTAACAACGTTCAAAACCCCCTTTCCGATGACAAGATTACAATCAAGGCCACTTCAACCAGCAATCTGTCTGCCGTGCAGAGGTAAGAAAGTCGTAAAGAGGTTTTGAACTTCTCTCTCAACTTCTTTTTCTCTTTTCGCTTGATCAACCGACTGCAACGCTATGAAATCCCTCTATAGGAGAGACTGATTTTGCTATTATCCCCAACTCTTTTTCGATGCGATACTTCAAAATGAGCATAAAAATGTGTGAATGGAAACATGACTTAAGATGGATGGCTTTTCAGTGTGTAGCTATTCAAAACAGCAAGAAACACTTTGGCTTTCTGACTTCAGCCTTCGCACAAACGTGTTTGTTTCAAACCTTACTTACAATCGGTGGACTGAGTAACACAAATGGAGTGCTGCAGAGAGGAAGTATTTTTGTAAGCCAACTCGGAAGTTAGCATCGCATTGGTTCCCTCGTCGAAAAGCCAATGGGATTTTTCCTTTGGGTTTTGGAATATTGCAGAAAATAAGCTCCGTGGCGAACAAACAATGCTTCTTAATATTTTGTTCAACAAGATAACCTTCTCAAATGAACACCACTTTTATGATTTTTTTTAGCGTAAATGCAAAGTAAAAATGTAATGTTAGGCTGTAAACAACTACACCACGGTCACACGACTTCACATCACCACCACTAAGCTAAAGGCGGACTAGTGTTCAGCGTTTTGACGTCTAGCAGTCTCATTTAGCCACTTGTTGGCAACCACCTTTATTAAGACATGTAAATGCTTCAACATTCACAAGTGGGACATGTAGAACAAAACAAAAAATCTCTTTACGCTTGCGTTAACCACAGACCTTATTTCAAGCATCTAACCAGAAACCCCATTCAAAAGACCCACTGACTTTGAGACGAGGGAACCGGAAGTGTCTCATTTATCTTCAGAATGATCTGAAAGATGCTGGAATCACAAGAAAACATTCTACACATAGAGGTTTTAAACCATAGATATAAAACAGCTTTGTTTTATATCTATGGTGGCTTTAAACTACTTCTACGAAGCAGTCTTACTGAGCCTTGTTCTAGACAGCCATGCAGACGTCAAACCTCAAAGCCACAGATGAAACTAATGCCTATGAAAGCAGAAATCAGTCCTCAGAAAACTATTTGAACAACAAATATGTTGCTCCATTTCCTCTGTTGGAAATTTGAAAAATGTCACCATTTCCAGCCCCACTGCAGATGACCCCGTTCATTCACTAGGACAATGTGACCATTCAGCAGATGAAGTGCACATCTGGTTGAAAGGTTTGCTTTTGAAATTTGGGGTTACATTATAGTGTCGTATCAACAGTGTTACCTCACAGAGCATCAACATGGTGGCTCTATGGATGGCGGTGTCAGTCTGTCGGTCAGTCCACCACCAAACAACTATTTGCTATGTAGTGGAGTAATGTCTACCTGAACAGAGAATGAAGTCTCTCTCTCTCTGTGTGTGCTGTAATCCGAGCTTCTCTGTGCTTTGTTGACATCGCCGGGCCGGCCACGCATGTTTTAGTGAATATCTCAAGAACTATTAGAGGGATCACCATGAAATGCTCTACAGACATTCATGGTCATTTATCGTGCTAATCAGAAAATGTTAGCATACCAACATGCTAAACTAAGATGGTTGGTCAGCATGGAAAACATTAAGCATTAGCATGTTAAAGGGACTCTATGTAAGAATTAGAAACTGCTTGTTAACAGTGACACCTGTGGCCGTTAAGTCAACGACAGTCAGCGTCCTGTTGCGTGCGCTTATGCTCGTAAACAAAGGTCCCACCATGAATCGAAGGCCCGGCCAATGTTGATCCTAGTTTTCTCCCGACGTCGGTCACATTCCTGTTTTGCAAGATGGGCTTCACTAGATATAACTTTGTTTTTTTGTGCTTCCGTGGAGTTTGTGTTGGGAGTCTGAGTTGTGGTGGGGGCTGGTCGTTTATTGGCGTTAATGGACTCCATTTCTAACGAAATATTAGCTATGGTTGCACACTGTTAGCCCTGTAAGCAGAGCTGAAAATAAAAGCACTCGCAAGCGTGCATGATGTCACATCCATTGGATTTTCCCGGTATAAACGGCCCGGGTTCATCACATTAAAAGCAGTCTACAGGCTGATAGAGGAAACCCATAGAGTCGCGGGAGGTCTCATTTCTTAGGTTAGGTTACAACCTGTTCACACACTGGCAATAAAAAAAAAGATTTATATGTGTAAAAAGTTACACACAGTCCCTTTAAAGGTCGGGTCGGTAATGCTGAGACAGTCGATTTTAAAAATTATTCAACCAAAAAACCCAGCCCAGTGTTGCCAATTCTTTTCCAATGAAAGTAGCTAGCAGCACTAGCTCCAAAAGATGCTAAATCTAGCGAGAAAGTCGCCAAGCCGGAAACACTGAACGTTCAGGCCTCCCTCCAAAGCCACTCACACACAATTGTTATTATGAAGGTGAACAACAAACATGGCTATTGATAGTACGGGTTTGAACGGCTTTATTTCAGTCCCGTGACAGCCGCCGATACCAGATTTTTTTCTTTTTTTGTCAGAGCATTTGATTTATTGATTGCGGTCAGGTTATAATGAGAATTCAACAAATTAAAATGTTTTAAGCACTACGAAACCCTACCTTTAACATCATCGTAACCGCATTAGCATGCTTATGTACTGCCTCACAGAGCTGCTGGAGACTCTCTTCTCGCTCATGTTGTATGCAACGAAACCCACCAACTTTGATCATATTTTTAAATACTATAAATTTATGATTTTGTTGGTTAAAAAAGTGCCATCACAACTGTTTGATTAAGTTTTGGGAGAGTTTGTGTTAGATTGAAATATTTAGTTTAAAGATACAGTTTACAGTTGAGATTTATTGGTTATTTATTAATTATTGGGGATATCTATAAGAAAATCTGTGGAGAATTAGACTTTAATAGAGAATTCTGCCACATGTTGTCTTTTGTTATATAAACTGTCCATCTCGAGTCTGACAATGTTATAGGAGTGCAATGATAAATCTGTGGAGGGCCAGTCTCACTGGCTTTAACAGAGAAAAAAATATCACTCTGGTTGAGTCATTTCTAGTTTCCAGTGAGATCAGTGTTTAATAGGGAATTCTGCCACATGTTGAAATAGTCTTGCTGTTTAAATGCTTCCTTAAAATGCTGTTCAATCATTACAGAAATTTAATTTGCAATTTTTTTTATAATTATTTTAATTTTAAATCTTTTTTTTTATTATTATTTTTTAAGCAAAAATGCAAAGTTTTCACTGTTTTTTTAGTCTTGCATGAACTGAATATCTTCTGTTGGTCGGACAAAACAAGACATTTAAATATGTAAACTTAAATATGTGTGCATTTTTGATGACTTTCTAACATTTTATAGGCAATCAAATAATGAGCAGATTAATCAATAGTGACAATAATCGTTAGTTACAGCCCTATTTAGTCTTAAAGTGACATAGACGACCAGTTTTAACCTGCATACATCCTCTCTCAGCAGATCTGTGGGTGGTATCGCTGTCATCCAGGATAAAATATCCGTTTAGTTTTTTTGGTTGTTGTTTCTCTATCTTGTCTTGTCATGTCTCATCGGTGTCTTCCTGTTGATCACTTATCTTGCACTATCAATAAACATCAAAACAAAAGAAGAAGTAGATGTTATTCAGCACCAGCACACCCATGTTAATATCTTACATGCTGCCAAAAGGTCAAGCAGAACCACTACCACATGTTGAATGTGTGCATAGTATTGTAGCGTTCAAGCAGCATTCCTGGTGTCACAGCAGTCATCCTCACTTTTGTGGGCGACCTGGTGAAGTCAGAGGGGAGGATTAGAACGGCTGGGAAACTGACTGCCACCACCAAACCCATCCACACTGGCTCGCAGGACAAATGGAAAAAATACAGACATGCTGAGGATGAGAGATCTGTGATTGGGGCACCACAGGGTGTGACAGGTCAGTAGTGAAGAGCCAAAGCCAACCCATAGATTTCTTGTTAATTTAATTGAGTGATTCAATATAAAACATCATCAAAACGCCGGGAAAAAAAGGAATAGTAGATAAAGACTTCTGGCAAAGTGAGCACACAGTTCATGCTGATCAGAGATGAACATTTAGCCTGCAGCAGCACAACCTTCTCTAAGTGCCCAGCAGGTCAACATCTCTTTTTGTAAGGACATCTGTAAACAAGTAGCCGTTTTACATGACAACAGACATAATGGACTTTTAGCACCACCTTACTACACTGAGTTCTAATTTAGGCTTCAGTCATTTGCAGGATAATTTTGCTTTGGGTCGATCCATGACAATCATCTCACCTATAAGGAAAAGTAAGATTTATTCCAACTTGAGTTTTGTTTTTCGTAGCTCTGGACATGAGCAGTCAGATGAGCAGAAACAAGCAATCATTTTATCTAGCAGATTATCTAAACCACTTGTTTTGAAGGTCAAACAGATAGTGAGCATACCTGGAATAATGCCAATAAGCCTTCCATTGCACAGGAAAACTGTGTGTGCACAACTTCAACCAGAGCCGGATTAAATGGATAGATTACGATATGCAGGCTGTTTTTCCGTCCCCACTACATGCACATTTTTATAATTGAACAAAATTACTTTTAAATGTCATTATCAGCAGTGGCGCCAGAGAATTGTGATTGTTATTGTGATTGCTAATGAATTTAGATGCAAAAAAGTATAACAAATACTATGGAAAATGAGATTCAATAATCCTGGGCTAATTTGCTACACATTTGAAATGCACTTATGTTGTTGTTGTTACAGGCTGCAATGTGGAGTTGCTGGCCACTAGCAGTAGCCTGCATATGAGACGTTTAGAGAACATCGGTAAATTGTAGCGTCTACTAATTATGTTTATTTTGTCTGACTATGTTTAACATATATTTAAAAATATTTGTATTATGTAGGCAGTTGATGTTCTTAACCACTCTGCCCGGGGCATGTGCCTACAATGCCTGTGCGTAGATCCGGCTCTGACTGCAACAGACAGTTTGTGTAATACATTTACTGTTTGCCTTTGTTGTTTTTTTTTTCTCCAAACAAGTTTGGCCAACCTGAAGGTTTGTTTACAGTCTGTCTGATCTACTGATCGACCTGTTTTTCACGATGCTGCCGTGTTCCCAGATTTCAGTGATTCCCTTGGTGAGTGCAAAGTACTGATAGTACTGACGACCAGAGCTATGGAAATTAAATTCAAGCTGCAGTAAAGTTTTTCCTTAAAAAAAAAAAAAAATCATTTCACAGGACCATACCAATGTTATGGCTCATTTACTACAAATCACGTTCATGTGACTTTACTGCAAACCAGTAATGTTCGCATGCTTTTCTAGGCATGCTGTAGTATTTTGGTTTAAGATTTCCGAATTGTGTTTTTTCGACTTTTAACGGATTCAATGGCTTCTACTATTTCAGTTGAAAATCAACTCACTATAAACGTGTTTTAGTTAGGTCATGAATCACAGTGAGCATTAAAGCTACTCTTATTTCTAAGTTAAAAGGTACACTGTGGAGGTTTCTTGTAAACAAACTAACAAAGGTTCTGTCTACATTCAGTGTTTCTCAACAAAATGGTCAGGTGTGACAAATATGTTGAATCCATTTCCTTCCTTTATAACACATTGGATAACGTTGGCTTGCCTTTGTTGGCACATTATTGCCACCAACTGTCATCAGTGGAACAGAAAAGAAACCATAAGCAGTGATGTGTTGCTTCACAGCGTCCTTGTGCGTGTGCATAAGATCCAAACACATCAGCGCTACTAGTGGTCAAAAGCTACACGGCGTATCTTTAAACGTTCTAAGTGCAAGCTCGGACTGAAATGTCACCTTACTGAACAACATAAAGCAACTTTTACAAAAATAAAAGCAGACACGATGTCCACTGGAACGGATTTACCTAACTCAAACAAGAATGAATGATGAAATTAATGAAAACTGATGGCTTTCTTGAAGAAAGACAAAATACACATTTGAAAATCTAAAAACCTATTACATTTTGGAAAAGATCCCGTCACTAAAGTAAAGTATACGTGATTTGTTATAAGAGCAAAAACACTGGTACGGTCCCTTAAGAATGCTCCGTCAGAACAATGTGAAGGCGGTATAAATACAGTAAAACAATAATCTAATTTGAGAAAAAAAAAAAAAAACTCTTGTGCTTGTTTTTCTTCCATTGCAATCAACAAGCGCTTTACATTCCACTATGACAAGCACAGTTGAACAGGTGGTGTGCTAAAATGACGATTGGTTAATTGTAACTTCAAGGTCTGTGATCTTGAATGAAGGCTACTATTCTACTGGTGCTTTTACTGTAACTGAGATCAGATATTTCATTGCTCCCAGTCTCTTAGAGGAAAGAGCTGCAGTAAAAACGTCATCATGTGGAATCACCTTTTGTGAGAGGGGAGAGGGGAGGTGTGTAAGGCTATTATGCGAACCCACTCCAAACATGTACCACGTGAGATGGGAAAATAAAGTTCACTCAGAGAAGGTGAAAGTCAAAACTGAGAAACCAACCCACAGAGAGAGCGTCGATAGAGAGAGAGAGAGGAAATCTTTGCCACCACAAGCACAAGTAAAAAAAAGGAGCAGAGCAGATCAGTTTGCAGTTTTTTTTTTTGTTTCCAGTTATGTTTTAATATCGCTGTTTATACCTTGCTTCTGAAGAGGGGCTTAGCGCCGGGGCCACAGTACTCGTTGTATATGAGCTTGAAGAGGAAAAGGTGGAAGAGTGTTATGAGCGAGGCCACACTGAACCAGAAGAGGAAGGGCAGGCCTGGGTACCTGTTGGCCATGTGCTCCTCGTGGGCCAGGATGGCCTTGAGGTGCAGGGTATGGCGGAGATCCTGCAGGTGGCGCAGGTCTGTGGAGATGTACAGGAGCGGCGTGATGGGCTGCGTCACCATCACGGGGAAGGTGTGACCTTTGATCTCTGACGTCAGCTCCACGGGCTCGTTGAGGCAGCCGGCCTCGCAGGCGTACAGCTTCACCGGTTTCTCTTGCTGCTTCACTGACACGTGAAGAAAAGGCTTCCCCTCCACGTCCAGCAGCACTGCCAGGTTAATGAGGTCCTGGTTGTAGTGGATCCCTCTCAGGGCGTAGCTGTTGTGCAGCACGTCGGGATCTGCCTGGAACTGAAGGTGGTTCTCTGTGAACTGAAGGCCGCCGAAGCTGAGCACCATGCCCTGCATGGTACCGTGGGCTCCGGCCGCCACCAGCACCTTGCAGCCTCTCTTCTGCAGAGTCAGAGTCCACAGCGTGACCAGCTGCAGGATCTGAGCTGCACTGCTCACCCGCTCGGGCCACAGGTTTTCTGCATGCATGGTGGCGTGGCCGCTGAAGCAGTGGTCGGCGTAGTTGAGGCTGGACTCGAGGCGAACGCGCTCCTCGCCACTCAGCCTTCGATCCAGCAGGGGAGCCGTGGAGGAGGACAGGATGTAGTAGAGCGTGGTGTTCACTGTGCGGCTCGATGGTGTGTGGGAGTCTGTGATTTTCCTCATTTCAACACCTGAATGAACAAAGAAGCAGAAGCACAACTTCACAAAAACCTGACATGTAGTGTATTCCCAAGGATTGACTACTTTGACTGTCAAATATTATTCTTGACTTTGGATACAGCAGTTTTGACCAAAAAAAACTTAACTCAAGGTCCACTTGCTAGCTTTCCCAGAGTTTTCGACCATGATTACTTTATTTCTGTTTTACCACATCACTTTTCCCACCTTTTTCATCGTTGCACAGCTCCTTCATTTTAACTCACAAATTGAGAGCTTTTAGTTTGTGTGGTAAATGTTCAAAACAATGTTAGAATTAGTATAGTATGCAACCGGGAGCCAGTTTGTGGAAAGGGTCAGTTAGAAATAAGACTTCCACTTACACAGGGGATGAGAGACTGAAGGGGGAAAATGGAGAATGCAATAGTGAAGACAGAGAAACATGGAGAAAGTAAGGTGCAATCGATTCAAAATGTATAGAAAAAGATAAAGGAGGGAAAGAGAGTGATTCACGCATAGAAAACCTTTAGCTATGTCTCGATGAATAACTGCTTTTAAAAAGGTACAGTCTGTAATCCAAAGGTAAACAAAAAGGCAGCCACACTGAAATGATTGACACATCTTTACATCAATACAGTGACTAACAACAACTACCATATTTAAATTAGTCATGTTTTCTGAAGCTATTTGAGAGTTGTTTACATCAGTCATGCGTGTAAACAGAGCCGTAAGTTAGTTAGTAAAAGCACAAAATGCTTATAATGCTTTAATCTGTAAATCAAACTGATCACTTATATGATGTGTCTTCAAGTTTAAAATTCATTTCAAATCAGTCAGTTTGTGGCTCTTCTATATTCCCAAAAAAAGTATCTAGAATAAAAACCATACAGGCTGTGTGTGTTATGAGATTGTTGTTCAAATTTAGATTATTTCTTTTTACAGTACGGGTTTTACAAGGCTGCTTGTGTTTAGACATTTTACATTTGAGATTTTTTTTAAGAAAATGTGAGCTAAGCATTGTTTAGCGAGTCAGTCAAAAGCAGAAAACTACCAAAAGTAAGGTGATGTAAATGTTACCTAAGTTCCCATCATGTATGTTTTTGCCCTATTTAGCTCCTGGCAGAGGATATGCACACTTCCAGACAGCAATGCATTGAGGCTCCGCACAGACACTGGTGCAAGAATCCAACCAAACACCAACATCTTTACAGGCCGGGCCAGGCCAGGCTTTGCAATGATTAAAACCAACCTAACCTCCAGACAGAACACGTGACCAAGCATAATAAACTCATAAACTGCCATAAAACAACTTCAGAGTTTAGATCTACAGCGGTCAGCAGCATTTCACAATGCATGCATTGATTCAACACAGTTATGTCATTGCCTTCATTAAATCAATCTGGATCAAAGTACTTTTACAGCCCTGATGTAAGTTCAACCCGTATGAAATTTTAACTTTTATTACGACCTTTGACCTTTCAAAATCCCCCATTGGTATGTTTAAGCCGATTTACTGACTACTTTCTAAGGCATGCAGTACTATTTGACATTTCTGTATGTTCATCTGTGATTTGTAGCAAATGCACTAAAACCTCTTATATATATATGCTCCTTTAAAACCCAGAGCCAGTGACAACTACAACCATTGCTCACCTGAAATGAAGATGTCCATCCAGGCCTGCTGGTGATCTACAACCAGCTCCTCCACATCGGCCCTCAGCAGCTCCCCCAGCTCCTTTTTGGCTCCATCTCTGAGGGTGCGGAAGGTTTCCTCCAGCCTGGAGGGCTCGATGGGCTCTGAGGTCCACACCACTGACAGGATGTTGTCTTTGTACTCTACTTTAGCTGGGACCTGAATCCTGCTGCTCAGCTTCTTGGTGACCACCACCACCAGCACCATCCTGTTGTTCTCCACAGGCACTCTGCCGGAGGAGAGCATTACCTCTCTGTCCTCCAGCTTCTCCACGCTGGTGGAGAACTTGCTCCCAAAGGAGGGGTTGTCATAGGACACGTCCAAGGAGACGGCCTTGTCGGACGGGTTGTTGATGTGGATCCTCTGCAGATAGGCGTTAGGTCTGCTCCTGTGTGCGATGAACTCCTCTCTGATGGTGACACAGTCCCGGGATGACTGCAGGGCGGACGGTGAAGCGCAGCGGACCGACAGCACGGCTCCTTTCCGGAACCACAGCATGGTGGCCTGGACCTCGGCACGCTTCCCCTCCAGATGGACGCCCACTCTCGGGGAGTACTCGGTCTGGTGGACCGGAGCCGAGCCGGGCTGCGAGGACGACGCCACCCACAGCTTGTTGGAGTCAATGTCAATGAGAATATGTCCGTTACCTGACACAAACGGTGTGTCTAGTTGCTCCTGAGGTGTGCTGTAGATCCCCTCTCCTCGCTCCACCAGAGACTTCCACCTGTGGATCTCCGCCAGCAGACACTGTCCCGCGGCTCCACCGGGCATGGCCGAGCCGCTGAACAGCCTCCATCTGCGCTCCGCTCCCAGGTACCAGTAGAAGATGATGAAGAGCAGCAGTCCGATGAGGAGTCTCCTCGCCCAGCTGCTCGACAACAAACCTGGCAGCCCCTTTAGTCTCTGCTGGAGCCACATTGTGGGTTTAAATAACAGCAGCCCAGCAGCGAGTCAGCGTCTTAAAAACACCCAGGGTGCTCAGGTTGAGTTGTTGTTTAGTATATCACATCGGTACTTGGTTCAGAACATGTTGCTTTCCTGCAGAGTGAGAGCTGACAGACTGGCTCTGCTAGCTTAGCTTAGCTTAGCTTAGCTAGGTAGCTAGCGCCGAGAACAACAACTATTGAACATGTATTATTGTTTCTCGCATCGTGGTTACGGTCATATCCTTCAGCTTGGTGGATACGACAAGCGTCAAAGTTGTCGTATCTCAGGTCATGTCGTGTTCTTGTTTGTCTTCAGGTTGAAAACATCAGCTGACTTTCTACATAACTCCACAGAGCAGGACTTCTGGTCTGTCACAGCTGCCGTACAGCAAAACGACACAGCAGACACCGGAAATGTCGCAAAAATCAGTGACTTGATTAGGTTGTATTCGAAACCGCCTACTACACACTACTGACCAACGCAGTATACAGTCTACAGTACATACTGCAGACTGCGTTCCTGAGTAGTATGCAGTATGCACCTGTTAAAGTGTTATGTTTTGCAGTATGTTGGACCTGACGTGTAGTGTATTTCCAAGGATTGACTACTTTGACTGTCAAATATTATTCTTGACTTTGGAAACAGCAGTTTTGACAAAAAAAACTTAACTCAAGGTCCACTTGCTAGCTTTTCCAGAGCTTTCGACCATGATTACTTTATTTCTGTTTTACCACATCACTTTTCCCACCTTTTTCATCGTTGCACAGCTCCTTCATTTTAACTCACAAATTGAGAGCTTTTAGTTTGTGTGGTAAATGTTCAAAACAATGTTAGAATTAGTATAGTATGCAACCGGGAGCCAGTTTGTGGAAAGGGTCAGTTAGGAGTAAGACTTCCACTTACACAGGGGATGAGAGACTGAAGGGGAAAAATGGAGAATGCAATAGTGAAGACAGAGAAACATGGAGAAAGTAAGGTGCAATCGATTCAAAATGTATAGAAAAAGATAAAGGAGGGAAAGAGAGTGATTCACGCATAGAAAACCTTTAGCTATGTCTCGATGAATAACTGCTTTTAGTACAATCTGTAATCCAAAGGTAAACAAAAAGGCAGCCACACATAAATGATTGACACATCTTTACATCAATACAGTGTTATATTTTGCAGTATGTTGGACCAGGCTTTAGCCTTTAAACCAGCTCTTATAGCACTGGATAAAAAAAACCAACCTTGTACCACTATTGCAATATTTCCGTTTTTAAACTCCGAAAACGTCGGAGCAAATGTTCGTTTTGCCATCTAATATTGAAAAAATTGTAAACATAATCAAAATCTACACAGTTGATTTCTCAGCTAGATTTTCTCAAAAATGTTCAGAAGTGAATTTAGTGATGAAATAGCTACGAGAAATGTAAAAAACAAGCTGTTTTTGGCTGCTGTTGTTATAACCGTAGGCTGTACCGTTCCAGTGCTTTGCATTGTGGGATACAGTAGGCGAGGTAGACTGGTCCGATGCATACTGGAGATTTTTTCCAAATCAGTACGACATCCGGGTATTTTTGAGATACTGTCGATTTTTGCTTTTGTTCGCATACTGCATACTACATAGGCTACTACATTTTGGCCAAATCAGTACGTACCACTAGTATAGTATGCGGTTTCGAATACAGCCGTAGACCAAGGGTTCTCAACCTTTTGTTACTTGAGTCCCACTTCTGATCGTTAAAAAAATTCCGAGGACCACCTCCCCAAATAAATGACAAGCTGGGCATCCCGTTTGCTCACATTTCATATTTATATATCTAAATTTAGATTTAGATCTAGATCTAGAGAGATACTGTGGGGGGTGCTGCGGGAGTATGGGGTGAGTGGGTCACTTCTCAGGGCCATCCAATCTCTATACGCCCAAAGCGAGAGCTGTGTTCGGGTTCTCGGCAATAAGTCAGACTGGGGGTTGGCCTCCGCCAGGGCTGCGCTTTGTCCCCAATCCTGTTCGTGATATTCATGGCCAGGATATCGAGGCGTAGTCGGGGGGAGGTGGGTTTGCAGTTCGGTGTGCTGAGGATCTCATCGCTGCTTTTTGCAAATGATGTGGTCTTGTCGGCATCATCGGTCTGCGACCTCCAGCACTCACTGGATCGGTTCGCAGCCGAGTGTGAAGCGGCTGGAATGAGGATCAGTACCTCTAAATCTGAGGCCATGGTTCTCAGCAGGAAACCGATGGATTGCCTACTCCGGGTAGGGAATGAGTCCTTACCCCAAGTGAAGGAGTTCAAGTACCTCGGGGTCTTGTTCGCGAGTGAGGGGACAATGGAACGTGAGATTGGCCGGAGAATCGGAGCAGCGCGGGGGGGCGATATTGCATTCGCTTTACCGCACCATTGTGACGAAAAGAGAGCTGAACCGGAAGGCAAAGCTCTCGATCTACCGGTCAATCTTTGTTCCTACTCTCACCTATGGTCATGAAGGCTGGGTCATGACCGACAGAACTAGATCGCGGGTACAAGCGGCTGAAATGGGTTTCTTCAGGAGGGTGGCTGGTATCTCCTTTAGAGATACGGTGAGAAGCTCAGTCATCCGTGAGGGACTCGGAGTAGAGCCGCTGCTTCTTTGCGTTCAAAGGAGCCAGCTGAGGTGGTTCGGGCATCTAGTAAGGACGCCCCCTGGGCGCCGCCCTATGGAGGTGTTCCAGGCATGACCAGCTGGGAGGAGGCCACGGGGAAGACCCAGGACTAGGTGGAGAGATCATATCTCCCCACTGGCCTGGGAACGCCTCGGGATCCCCCAGTCAGAGCTGGTTAATGTGGCCCAGGAAAGGGAAGTTTGGGGTCCCCTGCTGGAGCTGTTGCCCCCACGACCCGATCCCGGATAAGCGGTTGAAGATGGATGGATGGATGGACATCTTGGAAATCATCAAGAGTCATAAAATCAGTTTTCTGCAACATTTTGGAATATTAAACCAGGGGCCAAATTGGAAGCGCTCCAATATCTATATATTTTCATAACATATAAACCTACATCTGTGCCAAATGTGTTGCTTTTATCGCAATATGCACAGTTTGCTTAACCGCCCCGTTAATAGTGAAAACCAAAATACTCTGGTTGGCTGGAATGGCCTGCAGGCTACGTGCAAGTGCTCATGTCCACAGAACAGCTGTGCAAAGACACTAGCCTACTGTATAGTATGGAAAGAGAGAGAGACCTCAGAGGGGGGAGACAGAGAGAGAGAGAGAGAGAGAGAGAGAGAAAGGGGTGGGGGTACAGACAGAGAGAGAGAGAGAGAAAGAGAGAGAGTGGGCAGGCTTGGGAAGAGTTAACACAGTCGAGCTGAAAGTTGTCTTTCTCTTTACAGAATCGACTGTAAAAGTGTAGAGTTCAGTTTAACAGCGAGACTGAGAGGATTTAAACTTTAACTCAGCCAAAATGAGACTTTCTCTGTTGTTTCCAGGGATCTTTGTTGTTTGTGCTCTTTTCTCTCTGACAAACTGTGAAGAGCAGCGACTCCCAAAAGAAGGTAAGTCAGGAATGCTTAAATTACATTAGTAGCTAATAACGGGGGTTTGATAAAGTATCTTCTAGGCTGGTGGAGACTAGCTGCTCCCTGGTTGAAGGGTTGAAGGGAGGAAACCGTGCAGCCTGTAACGTTAGTCTGCTATGGCGGTCCGAGCAGAACGTTCTGGTAACGTTACCACATTCCAGCAGACTTCACAGTAAATCAGCCTCATAGGGATGCTTGTGTTTGCTATTTATTGGCTTTAATAATGAGCTGTTGTGTGTTAACTATAATAATAACAGGCTATAGCCAGTTACAAAAGCTGAGATTTCATTTATAGCCTATAGTTGATACAGTTGCTCGTGTCGCTTGATGCATGCATGTCATTTACAGTGCACAAAAAGACACGTTTTCTGTTATTTTTCCGACTAAAGAGAAAGCATTAGGAGAAAATGGAAGTTGAACATGAATGCCCACTCTTTACATGAGAGAGAGAGAGCTGCACGGAGGTGCTGAGGAGGAAGACCGCTGACGTGGACTGGGCTGCTTGCAGCTGTTTACAGACTACCAGCTATGTAGCCCAGAGGTGTGAAGATAGTGTGTCAACTAAAGAGGATGTTGAATGAAGTCTTTTATAGACCACGAAAAATACACTTTTCTTTCTCTCTCAGTGGATATATATATATATATTTTTTTTCTTGGCTCTGCTAAACCATTCCTGGTTACAGTAAATTACTTGTTTTAATTATTTATTAAAATAAATAAACAATAAATCAATCAATCAAACTTTATTTATATAGGACCTTTCAAACAAGTCAAATGCAATTCAAAGTGCTGTACAGACAACATGTAGAATGTTAAAAATGGATTTAGAGACTGTAATGTACACCAAAACAACCAGGATAAAAGTTCATTGAATGAGAAAGCAATAAAAGATGGGTATTTAAGATAATAAAAGATAAATAAAATACAAGGAATAAAAATAACATTAAAAAAATAATTAAATACAAATTGTGAAACTACACAAAATAAGCAGATTGTATTAAAATAATGAAATATTAATAAAATAAAAGAGATAATAATGATCAGCATTGAAATGTTGATTAAACGAAATAGAGTAAAATAAAAGAATACAGTATTGAGAAATTTTCTTAAGAGGAAACAGGACTAGCCAAAAACACTAGCAAGATGCTGTCCATAGCTTCTCTACAGCTGATCTTGGAGTTCTATCATGGATGGGAAAAATGAAGAAAGAAAAGCACAAAATATATTTACAAACCATATCAGAACTAGTATTTCCTCTAAGATGATAATTGGTGACCTGTGACATCTGAGTTATTATCACATTGACCGAAGAAATATTGCATCATTTGTCCATGCAGTGAAAAACTTATTACAACCCATTACAACAATCAAATAATAAAATAAAATCAGTTATTACCAGGTCCAGCATTTTTGGGGCCCTAAACAAAATCTCCATATGTAAGAACAAATATGAAAGCAAAAAAAGTGTAATATTATTACTACAATAAATACTTAAATTGAGAACAAAACTGAGCAGAGAGCTTAATTGTTTAATTGTAATCGTCTCATTTGGGCCCTGGAGACTAATCAATGGGGCCCTATGGTAACGATGGTATGTTAAATCAATGAAAAGTTTGTTAGATTGCAACAGAGGAGAGATGACAGAAAATGAGAGATGCAACAAAGGTTTCCCAGCTGGATTCGGGCTGGGGACGTCGCAACCCAATATGTTAAATCAGTGATCTCATCAACTAATTATTTTAACGCATCTGTCATTATCAAGGCTAAATAACCATCCACAGCATGTGACTTTGCTTTTGGTAATTTGATAAAGCCTAAATGTAATTTTCGTATTTTTGTAATTTTTTAAATCAACAAAGATGAACCCTGCATTATTATTTAATCTTGTATCTGTTTTTTAGTGTATGTCTGTGTTAAAGTCAGGTATGGCTGTACCACTGGACTGTTTCATGGCAAAAGAAAAAAAAAAGAAGCCTGTACATATTATCTGTCTGAATTCCTCTGTAATGTTGTGTCCTCCAGATAAACTTCTAGTTGTGACAGTTGCAACCAAAGAGACGGATGGCTTCAAGCGTTTCATGAGGTCGGCCAAACATTTTAACTACACTGTCAAGGTAGGATCCCCTGTGGCAAGACCAAAGCTCCTTTTTTTTGCCGTCTATGACGGGTGTTTTTATTTTAGTGGCAGAAAAGAAGAGTATTTTAGGATGAATATCTTTTAAATTAATTTCTTCACAATGCAATAAATGTATGCATGTATGTTTAAAGGTTCTTGGTCTTGGTCAAAAATGGAGTGCAGGCGAATACATGTCAGCTCCAGGGGGAGGCCAGAAAGTACGACTCCTTCAAGCGGCTCTGGAGGAGATGAAGAATGAGGACAAAATCATCCTTTTTATTGACAGGTAGATTGTCTTCACCACAGGCAGCGTTTCAGATTTGAATGCACCTGTCAGAAGTGATGGCCAGAGTAACACCCTGGTGCTTAAAGGACTTTTTGCACTTTCCAAATAATACCAGATGGGTTTTAGATGTTACAGTGTGGTGTTTTTGTCTGTGTTACTGTGGTGCGCTTATTCACTCAACATGTCTTCGCATAAGTATTTTTTATTTAGTGTTGGGAAGAATACTTACAAAACATATTTAGTGGTTAATATGTCATCCTAAATGTAGTGGTTTGCCGTTTTCTGTCCCTGAGTAGGCAAAAATCAATCAAAAGAATAGTTCAATATTTTGGGAAATATTCTTCTTTCTCTCTGAGAGTGAGATGTTCAGATGGATGTCAATGTCATGTCAGTGTGTTAAGTACAGAGCTGGAGTCAGGATGTGGTTAGCATAGCTTAACATAAATACTAGAAGTAGGGGGAAACGGCTACCCTGGCTCTGTCCAAAATTAAAAATACACCTCTACCACCACTACCAACACCTCTAAAGCTCACGATTAACATGTTTAATCTGTCTGTTTAATCAGTACACAAACAGATGGAAGTTTTGTCCATCCGCCCAACACTTATTGTATATGCAGTGTCTGTGGCTATATTGTGAGCACAGGTTTTAGTTTGGGTTTTTTGTACAGGCACCATAGTACCAAACCTCACTGTGATGAGAAGCTGCACATAGTCTCTGCACTGACTGCTGCTCACCAAGAAATAGTTCAAGCACATAACCCCCCTGTACAACCACAAATTGTCATTGTTACATTTCTGTCTGCGTACAGATTAAACAAACAGATTTACCACGTTAATCAGTGAGCTTTAAATGTGTTGGTAGGTGTATTTTTGGACTCGACAGAGCCAGGCTAGCTGTTTCCCCCTGCTTCCAGTCTCAATGCTAAACTAGGTTAACCATGTCCTGGCTGAGATTGAGATCCATTTTCTCAATAGTGGTAGAAATTATAAAATTCCTTTGTTGATATATATCCTTTCCTTCAGTTCACCGATTTGTTGTCAATAAATACTCATGCTTTATGCTAAGCAATTAGCTTCCAAATGCACCTTAGTACACACATTAGTAAGCGTTCTCATCACAGTTCATAATGCCACGATGTTCGGCGCTATTTCTGACTGTCTTCAGTTCACTCGTAAGGTTCAGACTGTTAGGTCATTGCAAACTAGGCTTATATAAGCATTGTTTATATACGAGTATAATAGCTCAGCAGCCACTTATTTGCAACAGTTATCACGTAATGATTGTTGCTGTAGATTTTTCCTAGTTTTTTTGTCTTTCAGTAAACTTATGACCAGTAAGTAGCATACTGTGACTCTCAGCTGAGCTGACGACACCAGTGAGGAGCTCCACTACTAAAAGCTACTGATTCACTCCAGTCAGTAAGTTCAGGTTGAAGATTGTGTGTTAAAGATTAATTGGTACATGGACGGAACACCTCTACTTCTCATCTCACTACTGGATAGAAGATAAATAACCATATTTCCCAAATTGTTGAACTACATTGATAATGCAGCCTTAAAAGTACTGTAATAATAGTAGTATATGGGAGTAGTAAATAGGTTGAAACATGCAAACCCATTGACATGTGCACATACTGAAATCAAGAGAGGGTGTGATGTTTTTTTTTTCATTCAAGCACCGGTAAACACAACCACTGGCAACTTAACTCTCCAAATAAAAAATGCTGGCATCTTATAAAGGCAACCCCGTCATTTGTGTTAACTATATGACTGGCTTCACACATGGCTGAGCCACACACTGCAGTAAAGTTTTCTGTTTTCACTCCCCGTTTCACACAGCTACGATGTGATTTTCGCCTCGGGCCCCAAAGAGCTGCTCAAGAAGTTCCAGCAGACCAGACACAAGGTGGTGTTCTCCTCGGAGAGCCTGATCTGGCCCGACAGACACCTGGAGGACAAATACCCCCACGTCATCGAGGGCAACAGGTTCCTAGGCTCAGGAGGTACGTCTACCTGTCCTGTAAGTCGCACAGCTGGGGGCTCTGACATTGTGATGAAATTCACGTTTTCATACAATGTCAGTTTTTTTCCCTGAATTAGACTTACCAGGAGGTGCTTACTCACAGTATCAAGTCAAGTCAATTTTAGTTATATACTGTAACTAAAATTAACAAATCACAAATTTGCCTCAAGTGGCTTTACAATCTGTACAGCATACGACCCCCAGTTGCACATACATCTCTAGAATACCTTCCATACTAGTTTAGTTACAGCTAGTCTAGTAGTGGCTTTGGCCAGGTAGAGAGGTCATCAGGTGGTGCCCAACTTTCATCGAGTGTTTTGACCCTGAACCACAACTCTCTCCAGCGGTGGCCAAATCACTGCCCCTCTCCTCCTGGCTTCTAGCTCGTCTCCTCTGTTTTATGCCAGACCCAACAGGAGGCTCTTTCCAACTCCTCTCCTAACGTCCGGACTGCAGTCAATTCAAGCGCTATCAGAAACTTATGCCGCATTCATATCTTGTCATTCAGTCCACAGTTTAGAGCAGTCAACTGGAAAAAAAAATTCACGTCGGCCTCCCGGTTGTAATTCCAAGTTTCGAGATATTTGGAATTTCATTGCATTGATGAAAGCACCGACAGCAAGTACCATATATATTTCGGTAGTTCATAGCTATATTGTAGGTACCTCTCTAGCTCAGGGGTCTCCAACAAGTAGCTCGCAAGCTACCAGTAGCTCGCTACCCGTTTCTGAGTGGCTCGCCAAAGGTTCAAAGAATATGGACATAAATGTGATAACACAAAGTCACTTTGTAAACCTGTTTAAATTTCTATCCAATCAAATTCACAGACATCCCGCCCTCTTCTGCCACAAAATGATTATTTGCCATTCAGCTGTCAATTAAACGAGTTACGCTGCAGTGACGCCGTAACATTAGGCGATGTTAGCAGACTAGCAAGCACCAGATTTGACAATGACCGCAGAAAAATGCTAGGCCAATAAAAGGCAAAAAATATTCTGTTTTCATGAGGAATACAAGTTTTTTTTTCATGAATGTGAATGACAAATGTGCATGTGTCTCATTTGCGTGGCAAGCGTGTCAGTCGGTAAAAGATGTAACACCGAGCGTCACTTCACCAAAGTCCACGGCAACTTTTCATGGGACTTTCCGGCTGGTAGCAGTTTACGAACAGAGAACGTAAAGGAGCTGAAAACAGTCTTAAAAGACGTCAGTCTCTATTTACCAAACCGACGAAGAAGGCCAACTCAGCCACAGAGGCTTCGTTTAGTGGTGCACAATCTAACGAAACACAAAAAGCCCTTCGCTTGTGACTTAACTTGATGACCCCTACATCATTCTCACACAAGTACACTAGGTAATAGGCTACGGCCATGCACATCTTTTAACACTTTTATGTTCACCAGCCGCTGCTGTGATTGTAGACTTTTAGTCTAGGGAAGAGTGGCCATTTCTTTTTATAGCAGAGAAACAGCAGGTCTTTAGTCAGCAGTCGGCTCTGGGCTGAGGCCATAAAAAGCCGAATCTGGCAGTAGTTGTTAGTCATGGCAATTGGAAAAAGTTGACTTCACTTTTCCTTGGTGTATCCAAGTGTAGATACAATATTACAGAGTTTATATACATGAAATGAAAATGTTTGATGAACAAGGCCAGACGGTTTTTTTCTCACTTCCTGTGTGTTTCCTCAGGTTTTATTGGCTACCTTCCCAACATCAAAGAAATGGTTGCTGACTGGACAGGAGAAGACAGCGACAGTGACCAACTGTTCTTCACCAAGATTTTCATTGATCCAGTTAAAAGGGTAAGATTTGTTACACGTCTTTGGATTACACTTTATGGATCTGTATTTTGATTTATTCCATGCCAAAGTCACATTACGAGTACTAGCAATACTAGAACTACTAATAATAACAGTAATAATAGCAATTATTTTTTTACATTGTTATATAATTCCTCAGTGATTTTATTATGTAACAATTTCAGAGAGAACCAGGCTTTTATTTGAGACAGGCTGGCATTTATTTCTATTTCCCCCTGTTTTATAAGTATATGTACATTTCATCATTATTTTAGTAAGAGGCCTCCCTGTTTTCTGTTCTGTTCCTGCTCTCATTTGCCTCCTCACCTCCTCCATGTTTACCTGTTTTGATACATTTAGTATAATGTACATTTCCACTAATTCTGACAGAAATACCATTTCCTGGTAGTTCCACGTTGCAGTTTTTTTGAGCGCTGTTAATGAGGCTTTCTGCTGAGATGTTTCACATAAAAAACCTTCCAGTAGCTCAGTGGGTATACTCACTCCTGTTCCTGGTAGGCTTTGATGGTAGTTTAACAGTAAACAATAAAAAAAAATCGAGGTAGAAGTGACTGGAATTAATTAGTGAATGAGAACCGTATTAGTGTTAAAAAGAGTGACATGACTGATAAAAGTAGTGCTTATACGGAATTTACCTATAGTCAATGCAAGTCATTTTATCCCCCCTCAATGTTTTTTACCCAGGTTTTATTATTATTTGTTTGTGCTGACCACACCGGCAGCTATTATTTGAGACTCACTATTTCAGTACTGGCTTTAATTTGGTAATTTATGCTTTTAGATATCATTGCAACACATATACAGTGAAAACGATGTGTTTCCATGTTTCAGAAATCCGCAAATATCACACTGGACAGCAAATGCAGATTGTTCCAGAACCTGCATGGAGCCCTCGGTGAGTGAAGCTACAAGCATGCAACAAGTGTGTTTTCTTTGACTGTAGTCACACAAGGCAATTTCTTTTAAACGTGACAATTACTACCAGCCCATTCTGAAAAGATAAAATCACTCACTGTGTGTTTTTTTCATGACTTCAGTGATGATCAGATTTCCCTGTTTTACTTGAGGGTAACAGCATCTTACAGGAAAGCAGAACTCTTACTAATCACACAGTGGTTTTAGTCGTGTGCATCCACATAAAGCATGGTGGTCACAGTATAATCTGATGTAAACTACTGATATAAATTACACAGTGTTTTTACAGTGAATTGTTTTTTTTTTCAGTGGAATTTTGCTAAATTCAACTTAGAGATAAGTGATAATAATTCCTCAGCCTGATTTCGGTGGAATTCAGTAGACAAAAGTGTATAGGTATAAGGTATAATATGCAGGGATTTTCTAAAAATCTATGTATAGTCTGGTACAAATATCAATCCCTCTGTGGTGTCTGTATCTGCAGAGAGCCTGCAGCCCTCTGCCTGTATTCTCTCTTCTCTTCTTATTTTGCTGTGTCCGGGACATTTCTGGGCGTCAGCCATAACGCTTTATTACCCCAATTCACTACTTTGTTCTCACTAACGCCGCTCCTTCTCTTCATTCACTCTCACTCTTTTCACTCGTTGAGCCGAGGAGGAAGGCATCTTTGAATACTGTGTGTTTACAAACAGCAATCCACAACTGTAACATTAACGTTTCTGACAGTATACAGCATTTATTGTGCAGCATGGATATACTGTGATTGTTGATGATTATTTGCTTGGTGAACACTGTCACCCAGCAGAAATAGGCATCATCCTTTTTGGTATACTGAGAGTACAGCAGGGCCGTATCGACAAAACCAAATATTGCTTATATTGATATTCTTTAAAATGTTTCGGCTGACTGTAATGCAGAAAAACAACAATATTTAAGTTAAGTCTTGTATCATAATATTGATGTTGTCAATGTTCTTGATAATATATTGATTGAGACCACTTCATGGGCGATAGTCTGCCTATTGAACTAGTGGGTACACGGTCCTGTATTTAACAGTAACCGTGTGTTTTGTAGCTGCTTATGTAATGACATGTCCTCCCACTGCTTTGGAAAATATCACAAGCTACAACTCTTTCAGAAAACTTGTTGGTTACCAGTGGTTAACTTCTTATCTGGCTCCTTGCTGTTTCTTTCTTTCTGTGATCAATAATCTGGTGAAACCACGGCGTTAATACATTGTTATCTTAAATGTTCCGGAGCTGAGGGGTTAACAGTTGCAGTAATTTGGGCGGGGTTGCATGTTTAGACATGAACTGAACTCACTGCACTGTCTGAACCATTTTTCCCCCCCCTCTGAGGCTGAGGAAGGAATTTGTTAGTTCACTGAGAGACGGATATGACAACATCAAGAGTCTAGGGGCATGAATGGACCGTCTGCTCCCATAAATCCTCCCTTTGTTTGCTCTCCTATTAACCGCTGCTTGCCTTGTCGCTCTTTCAAGTGTAAAAGAAGAGCCGGCAACAGCAATACATTTATAAAGAAAGGTCTGTGATTCAAAATGTAGAACATGGATGTGAAAAGTGGGAGTAAAATGTGTGTTAAATATTGATAGTGGTAGTACTAATAGGGACTTAATACAGCCACAGCTACCGGATTTTTTTTTTTTTTTTTTTTGTCAGATCATTTGATTTATTGATTGCTGTCGGGATGTAATGAGAATTTCAACAAAAATAGAACAAAAACTGTATTTGAACAACACCACCAATCTAACCTTTAGATGAGTTAGTTTTTTTTTATTAACTCGTCATTGCTTGCCTCCATTTCTGTGTGGTGAGCGGGAGATCGAAACCATTTTGATGTATGTACACATCTATTAAGCTAAGGAATACGAGAAAGATAATCGACTAATCTACTGAACTAAATCTTAAAAAATTAATTAAATTAAAAATTAAAAATGAAGACATACTTTTTTGTTACATAAATGCATGCATTATTAAGTTTTCATGAAAAAAAGTGCAACTCCCACATTTTGTAATAATATATACACAATATGTAATAATTTTATCAAATTTATTCAGGCTGTTTATTACAAAATAGTTATTACCTAATGTGTTGTTCCAGGCCTTTTATCTCTACTGCCCTTCCCCTACCCCGGAGATTATTCTGCCACACAAAGGCATGACCAAATTAACCTGTTGAGGGGTCCCCAGGGCAGACATTTGAGTTGGGGCCCGACTGACCACCCACCTTCACACAGACACACATTTATTGAGGAATATCCACCAAGTGAGATTTTGACACAGGGACAGGGCCACGAGAATAATAAGCTATTAAGCAGGACCCACCTGATTTGATATTGTGCTGAAATCTACAATTAATCTAATTATTTGAAACACAATGCATGTGAATGCATGACGCAGATTGAAAAATACTCATCATCTCCCAAACAGTAGGAAGCACATGACTATGACAAAATTGGACTCCCCAGTGAAGGCTGAGCTTGTGTGTGTGTGTGTGTGTGTGTGTGTGTGTGTGTGTGTGTGTGTGTGTGTGTGTGTGTGTGTGTGTGTGTTTCCAGACGAGGTGATGCTGAAGTTTGAGGATGGACGGGTACGGGCCAGAAATGTGGTGTATGATACCCTGCCTGTCGTCATCCATGGGAACGGACCAACCAAGGTATTGACCCTATCAAACCACTCGGATCAATCACATACTAAACACAGTACTAGCCTGATAAAGCTAACCATCAGAGTAACTGTGGGAAAGATCAGCGGTTGGTGCAGGTGTCTTCCATCAGCGAGTCTAAACACATCATCCAGATAACTCTGTAAAATATGTTTCAATAGCAGGTAAACCCAGCTTTATTACTGTTGTCCTATGAGACTTTTGACTTCATACAACGGAAATCAAATTGCATATTTTTCTTTTGTTTTTGCTCCTTGTCTGTGCATTTATCAGTACCAGTCAGAATGTGGTTCTCTGTCTACATAGACAGAGACGTTCTTTGTATATAACCAATGAAATAATTTCATTTTAATCTTTGAACAAGAGCACACATTAGCTTTCTAGTCTTGCAGTACACCGTAGCTTGCTGAATAAGCGACCAAACAGGCTGGATAGCTAAGTAGTTAGTCAGCTGTTGCACACTGAACAACTTAAAAACTCTCCTGCAAATGTCAACATTGGTCAGTTTAGATGCTAAATGTTTTAGTCCTTATTCTTCGACACCACTGCTGACAAAACACTGTCTGCTTGTAAGCTACAGGTGTTACATTATGGCTTGGTACCCTGTCAGCTCAGCTGTCAATCAAACATGTACACCACCCAGTGGGTTAGAGGCTAAAGGAGCATTTCTGACTAATTTATTATTCCTCTTACCAATAATAATTAAAAACAAATTGCTTATAAAATGTTTATAAATATTGTTAAGACTTTGAAAATCAGGTATTTTCTTCTAGTAAGTACTGGATATTAGATTGAGATGTGATAGCCTATAAGAATATATTTGTTTTCCAGCTCCAGATCAACTACCTGGGTAACTACATCCCCAACACATGGACATTTGAGACAGGATGCACAGAGTGTCACAAGGAACTCAACCCGCTGAAAGCTCTTAAGGTCAGTTCACAGGATTTTGTTGATCACATCTCCTGAATGACAAATTGTCTTTGTGCAAGAGTTCCCAAAACTACATTTAATCAATATTGAGTATTATTTTAACTGTTCAGGTGTCCGTCAGCGTTTGGTGTCAAATAACAGTAATAAGCCCTTTCTCCTGGAACTCATATGATGCTTGTTTTTTTTTCTTCCAACAGGAGAGTGAATACCCGCTGGTGGTCATTGGCATCTTCATTCAACAGCCCACCCCTTTTGTGACGGTGTTCTTTGAGCGCCTGCTGAAGCTCCAGTATCCCAAGAACAGGCTCAAACTCTTCATCTACAACCCGGTAACAGGAGTTTAATTTAATTTAATACATCAACTTTATCCTAACATCCCTGTTGAAGACGAGTGTTTTTCTTGAATCTGTTGTAGCAGAATAACTTCATCTGAAACCAAGCCTATAAAGTACAAGGCAGAAGTACATTTAATGAGACACTCAAATCAAAATGTAGTGATAAGGAACTAGAAATACTGGTGTAGTGTGAATGCATTAATTAATACCAAAATATGTGCCGATATCGTGCTCAAGGCGCTCGTGAACGCATTAATTGGTACAAATGATGAAGTAGAGTGATTGCACTCAACTTCAGCTGTCGGGTGTTACGTTATACGCTTAATATTGAATAACAGAATATAACTTGTTTTAAATCCACCAGGTTCCTATTGAGCGTTCCTATTGGCTGTTCTTTCAAGGGAGGCAGCTGTCAATCACTCGTGAACTGCGATCAACGATCAAACTAGGCAGCGCTGATCAAATATGAATCAATATTCTGTTACTGTAATGCCTATTTCTCGCATAAAATATTTCAGAAACACCTTGTAGTGCACTGTTTAGCTGTAAAATGAGAAAGTTTGCTCTCGCTAGTGGGCGGTGCTTGGTATATTCTCAACCCTATCATCAACATGGCTGCCGGGTGACTCACCACTCACATGTAGATTGATGGCGTTTCTGTGTGGCCTAACTTAACCCGAAAATGACAATATATACAGCATTCCTAGCTAAGACATTTAGTGACTAATGCCAAACTCTTGTAAATAAATAGAGTGCAAACCAAGCAAAAAAGGCGAGCGTTTAAAGGGTTAAAGCTCCCAAGCTGATAAACTTGTTTGATTTTTAATGCCTCCATTATGCCATATTAAAAAAAAAAAAATTCAAGAGCTTGTCATCTGCTTATTTCTCCTCTCCCTACAGGAAGCTCATCATGAGCCTCAGGTCAGCTCATTCTTGAAGGATCATGGAAGCCTTTATCAGGATGTCAAGTTCATCAAGCCTGAAGAGAAGACGGACGGAGCTGCCTCCCGCAACCTGGGCTTGTGAGTTCCATGTAACTAGTGGTCGGCTGTATGACACAGCTTGTGTTCAAAATATTTCTAAAGAAACTGAGTTGCACAAAAAAATCACATGTGGTCTCCTTAGAGTATGCTTTAATGTTTAACTTATTAACCTGTTCAAGAATCAGAAAAAGCTCCTTTAACACATTCTTGGACAAAAACAAGTTGTGCGTGTTACTTTGATATGTACGTGGTTTACTGTGCACTCCTTGTAGTATTTTTTCTTTCCTAAAGAAACTGTTTGAGAGGCTTCACGAGAAGCTGTCTGCAGTAATTTCCTGAAAGTCCCCCCTGCAGGCAAAAAAGCTGTTGTCACTTCATTTAGATGTTTGAGCTTCACTGTGCAGAATGACTGATGTGCAGAGTTTGTTTTTCACATGCTTCTGCCGAAGAGGGAACATTTCTTTATGCTCACCTTAAATCTCAGTTTAACACCTGGACGCACCAGCAGGATTCACACCTAGTTTGGAAGCCAATTGTGGTGTGATGTAGAGAAGAATCATATTATTGTATTACATATTCTTGGATATTTCAATGAAGGAGAAGGAATAGATGTCATTTTATTTGTAAGAATTTTTTACTTTGTAATTTAAGTTTTTTGTGGAGAAGACATATCAGACACAAATAGTTACTCAAAAACGCAGAGTATTTTTTTTATAGAACATGTTTGTGTAAGGAAATATACACCGATCAGCCATAACATTAAGACCACTGAGAGGTGAAGTGAATAACATTGATTACCTCGTAACAATGGCACCTGGCAGTGGGGGGGATATATTAGACAGCAAGTGAACATTTTGTCCTTGAAGTCGATGTGTTTGAAGCAGAAAAAATGGGCAAGCGTAAGAATGTGAGCGACTTTGACAAGGGGTCAAATTGTGATGGCTAGACGAATGGAGAGTATGTGCGAGCATTGCACTTTAATTTCACACTACATATATGTCTTTCCTTCCTTTCAGTGATATGTGCCGGAAGGACAAGGACTGTGACTATTTCTTCGTCTTGGACATTGAAGTGGTCTTAAAGAACGAGAACACACTTAAAATTCTCATTGAACAAAACCTGCAAGTATATTTATCAATATTCAATTATTAACAGTGCTAGCTGATGTCTTGGGGACTGCTGTGGGAACAACCACCCATAGTAAATCTCTTCATTTCTATCACACTCATTTATTACATTTTTACTTACTGTATTCGGCTAGATGAAGGTATATAGTAACGCTCCTTTAATCGTTCATTAGTCCCATCGTGGCACCGATGATAACTCGAGCCGGTCGACTCTGGAGCAACTTCTGGGGAGCCCTCAGTGCAGAGGGCTTCTACGCCAGGTCTGAGGACTACGTGGACATAGTTCAAGGACGCAGAGTGTAAGTTGCTTAAACGTTGTGTAAACTTCAGAGGGGCGTTTAGTGACAAAAGACATGAGATGTTATTGACAGGCTGGACCGAAGAGCCACTGACATACTGTGGCAGTCCGGGCAACTTTACAGAACACTGCAGATGTGCACCGAATCAAATCAAACCAATCCATAGTTTAACCAACGTACGCACACTGCATCTCATTACAATGATCATGTCACTAATGATCGGGTGCAGTAGAGAGATGTATTTTTAATATATGTTGAAAATATCCCTGACATCATTTTGTTTTAATTCCAGAATTATTACATCTTATTACATCTTTTTACTGGGCATTATTAAAAGATAAATTATGTTGAAGTCATAATAATTAAGAGGTTGGTTCTCTCTCACTAGTTGAGAACTTATAGTATTTTAACACAATCTGTCTCTGATATTAGATCTTAGTGTTGGTATGTAAATTGTCTAAGACTGTCTTGTTTTTTAGGGGTGTGTGGAATGTCCCATATGTGTCCAGCGTGTACCTGGTGAAGGGCGGCCTCCTTCGATCAGAGCTGACAGACTACGAGCTGTTTAACTCAAACATCTTAGACCCTGACATGGCTTACTGCCACAACATTCGTAACAAGGTCAGTAAGAGGGATTCCACATTGACCTACATTAGTATTAGTTCATGTATGTACTGTACGATACATAAACAAGGGAAAAAAAATTACTTCATCATGTAAAGAATATAGCTTCACAGTTTTGACTCCTTCCTTTTTTGCTCCTCCTGCCATTTTTTATCACAATTAATCTATTTGGTCTAAGATCTAATAATAAAAAAAAATGTTTATAACTATAAATGTAGAAATGAAAATATTTGACCTGTTTTCTTGTTTTCTTTCAGGGAATTTTCATGTATGTCACCAACATGCATACCTTCGGTCACATCCTGTCAACAGAAAACTATCAGATGAGCCATCTTCATAATGATCTGTGGCAGATCTTTGAAAACCCAAAGGTGAGACTCTGAAAATATCACCTGTTAATATTACTAGCTGTTGTTGTAGTAGTGGTGGTGATAGGGGTCTGTATGTGGTGCAGGAGGGGTTCCCCCTTGTGCTGGTTGTTGGTTATTGCAATGGCAGTAATTAGGTCATTGGAAATATGCTATGGCGGTGTGTATAAAACCTCCTTAGTAAGAAGTAGGGCTGATAAGCTTTGTATAAAGACACTAGAAAGAACTTTCATTAAAGTAAATTTTCTCTACCCACAATGCCCTCCCTCAAGCACTGAGTCAGCCAATAGCAGGCGTCTAAAGGTGACACGTCAGAGCTGCATCCCATCAGTCACCCCAGCTCCATACACACCATGCCATAGTTAAGATCAACATTGTGTCCAACATCACATATACTTCACTATACTGATGCATTCACAAAGAAAGCTTGAATAAAATATTTTCCGTAGGTGGTACATGCCTTTATGCTCAGCGCGTTGTTCGTTGCAATATGCTCTGAAACGCCTGGAGGCGGACAAACAAAATATTTTGTGGATAAGCAAGAAGTCAACGAGTGGTGCCACAAAGGAGAGTAGGTTGTCTGGCAACAGTAGTAAACACTAAACACCGACGTACATACCGCCAAACATTGCATTTGTGAACTGTAATTATTACTGTTGCTTACCTCCAAGCCTAAATTACTTTCTGTCTCTCGGTGCTTCCCCTCAGTTCACCACTCTTTCCATGAGACCTTTATTTAGCCTCTTCTTTCCCCAGTGTGTTGACTATTTCTTTCCAAGTATTAAATGACATGTGACTGTCCCTGTTGTCTCCACTCAGTTGTGGAGATGTCTGTACAGTCCAGTCCTCCCTCGAGAGCCTCCATGTCAAAACGCAGTCGACACCTAGTCACATAAATTCAGAGGTGCACGACAGCCCAACGCGACAACCATGCAAAAGTAATTTTCTGGCGAGCGCACCTCGCGCAGGCTTCACTACGGCGAGCATAAACCAGGCTTAAATATGGTCTAAATAGTTTCCTCTTCTGTGTTTATTACTTAAGGGTATCTAACAGGTGGGAAAAAGTTCTATACTTCCTTTTTTTGTTGTAATACTCATGTTCTCAATAGGACTAAAAGCATTCATGTTTTCTTCCAGGTGAGTTTTAATTTGCATAACTTGCTAACACACAATACAATATGTATTTTGTGTTTAGAGTGAATGGAGAAACTCACCTGGAAGAAAACATGAATGCTTTTAGTCCCGTTTAGAACACGGGGTAGTGGTGGACTTCAGCCTCTTGTGGCCAAAATGAGTATTACAACAACAAACATTTTAGTCAATTCACCTGTCGAGACTTTTTTCAAAGATTAAAAAAAAATAACTTTGAAAAATGATCCTGGCAAAATGTTGTTTTCCACCTGTTCTTAGGTCATAAACACAGGAGAGAAAACAATGTATATCAGACATAGAAAATGTATCGCCAACTTTTTTTTCTCTCTCAGATTTGTATATCAGATAGGCTACTTGGACTGTTATTCATAAAAATCTGCTAAATTAAAATGAGATTAAGAATTAAATAATAGCCAAGTAATAACTATCTGAGGATGTCCTCCATAATGTTTCTATGTTAACTACATACATACATTCTGAAACACAATGGACAACATAAAATTTAATATTTAAAAAAAAACATAAGTTTGTCATTTCAAACTCACTGATGTTCTTGTTATGAAATAATCATTTATAGTTTATATAGATGTGGTTAATGTTAACATTAGAAACAATAACACAGTTTGATTGTGCTCATTCTCAATCCATTACCATGTCATGAATTGGGTGATTTCATGTTTTCATGCTGTGTGATGTGATCTGTAGGATACAGGGTTAGCAGACCGGTGGAGCTCTCTGAAATCATTAATCAAGTCTTAGCACTTAGGATTGTTTATGCACACATATTATTCTTAGTTCTACTTCATTACTCTGCACAGCATTGTCTAACAGTTGCAGTCTGTATGTTTCTGTGTGTTTCTTTCAGGACTGGGAGGAGCGCTACATTCATGAGAACTACACTCGCATCATGAAAGACAAGCTGATTGAAACGGTGAGTTGCAACACAAGTTGACATGATTACACCAGTCAAATGTAGTAATAAACTAAACATGAGTTGCCCATAATGAAATAGTATAAATGTAGACTGATGTTTTTCCAATAGAAAGAACATAACACATGTAACTCCATCTGTGTTTCTAATAAATACTATCTAAACTATCACTGGACTGCAGAGTGCAGACAAAGTCACTTGTTGAAACTTCATTTTAAAAAGAGTTGAATAGAAAAAAGTGGGGTTTTATAAATGTGTGATAGTGCAGTTGTACGGAATTTAGGGCTGCACGATTATGAGCAAAATGATAATCACGATTATTTTGATCAATATTGAGATCCCGATTATTTATCACTACTATTCATAGATTTTAGGGACAAAATATTTTAATTGCAATTTCACATTTAAGTACGTTATGCTACATTTCAACCGTCACAAACTCAGAAAATGTTGTCCTTTTACTTTGTTATTGTATCCTATAAGGGTTATTTGCATGAAAACACACAATTCAAATGATTAGGAAATAAATTAATGTATTTTTATTTAAATATTTGCTTCGATAAAAAACAATCCTGTCATATCTTGTCATCATAATTCTAATTATATATTATAAGCTGTTTAGAGCTAGTGTTAGGAAGTTAAACAGCTCATGAATTCCCTGTCTAATATCTGTTTTATATTGTTGTGAAAACATCTCCTTCAAACAACTGGATTCATTCAAGTTTCTCACCAAAAACTACATTTTACAAGATTACATTTGAATGCATCATGATAGCGTTATAATTTACCATCACCCAATACTCTATGCTATTAAACTATTATTAATACTAATACTATTTACTGAGTAGAGCTTGAACGTGTGATAATGTAACTCAGTGGAAACTTCTCTTTACCTCCGTGATGTCGGCAGACTGTGATTACTCTGAGCAGCATCATGGGAATGAATTACATATAATAAGTGTCTGATTAAGTCAGTTGTTGTTTAAGGTTGTTCCTCCACGGCTTATTTTGGATGCAGTTGTAACAAATTGCAGCTTTATGTCTTCTTTGCCAACTGTGTGACGTTACCGACTGTGCCGTTGTGTGCCGACCCGTAAAATCGTCATGTGGCGTTTGCACGTGCGTGTCCGGCAATAACTCGGATATATGAGACTGCTGATTGACGTAGCATGTCTAGCTGTTAGTTTAGGAAGCGCTTGATTTATGCAGCGGAGTTTTCTATGAGCGGAGCACGTATTTTAAGCGTCCATATCGCAGTCGGTCATGTTCATTTATTTGTGGGAAGCCAATTAATATTTTATTAATTGTGCAGCCCTAATGGCTTATGTAATGTCACTCGGTGGTAAAATTGTGTCCTCTGTCCCCCAGCCGTGTCCTGATGTGTATTGGTTCCCAGTTTTCTCTGATGTTGCTTGTGACCACATTGTCGAAGAAATGGAACATTTTGGAAAGTGGTCAGGAGGCGGCAATAAGGTACGTTATTATATAGGTGTGTCATCTTTTGATCGGCATCAGTGCGGTGATTCTAAATATTCTGAATAAATATTTCTCATCGTCAGTAATAATGATCAGAATAACATATGGTGAAAAAATATAATCACATCTCATCATTGCTTCTTTGTTAGTCAGTATTAGTCGTTATTTGTGTAACGAGCTGCCGTTGGGTATATTGGCCAGCATTATCTGTATCCTGTATCATGTACATCCGTTGTAATTTGCCTGCATAGCAGAACGCCGAGTCATGTTGCAGCTCTGAACTCAATGCCAGACGAATATTTCAAGTTTTGTTGATGTTTTTCCTAAACTGATTCATTTCCCGTTTGTCAGGACACCAGAATCCAAGGAGGCTATGAGAACGTCCCCACAGTCGATATCCACATGAATCAAATCAACTTTGAAAAGGAATGGCACAAATTCTTACTGGAGTTTATAGCACCGATAACAGAGAAAATGTATCCTGGTTACTACACCAAGGTAAGAGTTCTGAACACCATGAAGTTAAAACCATCATTGCCACACATTTCAAATATTCCACGTCTCACTTTAACAATTAAATCAACTTAAATGAATTGAACATTATTAAGAAGAGATGTTTCTTCCTAAAATGATGATGTTTGCTGTAAACATTGCTGTAGTACTTGTACTACATTTCCCGGAGAACACCTGTCAGTCCAATAGAGTAGCAAAGTGGGAGGAGTTAATCTGGGAATCCGAGGTTTCAGAAGCAAATGTCTTGTTTATTTTCGGCATAGACTGTGTCAGGTGTCTGGCAGGTCTTGTGTAGTCATTTATATTTAACTATCAGTACAAAAGAGCAAAAACACTGATATCTTTCTACTGAAACACTTGATAAATAAGGGCTTGATGTCATTAACATAAACTTACAATGTTATAAATTACCCAGGAGACTTCCATTGTGCTATTTTGAGGAATTTAAAGAGGGAATTTTGAACTAAAAAGAGAGCAACTTTGGAAGACTCCCAAGCCTCAAATGAGCTTCACATGAACTTTGTAATATATTTTTGCACAGATCAAGGACTGTGGATTTTGTCCTACTCTCTTATGTTGGAAGGGTATTAGAAAGGAATCTCTTAAAGGGTAACTTTTCTAAAATTGTTCCAGTACTGAGGGAGAGCGCTGTTAACGGCAGCTGCTCACGGCAGCTGCTCACAGGCTGCAATGTAATCCTATTAGGACAAGCTGGCACCGTCATTTCCACTCAAAGTGCTTGTTTTTGCCATGACAGGCTTTGACTGTTATTATAAGTGTCTGACAACATTATGGAAAGAGTCTCGCTCAAGGAGAAGTCTCGTTGTGAAATCTGGCGAGGTGACGTGTTGCCGGAAGAAGCTGGAATAGTGGAATACATCCATGGTGGAAACATGAGTGTTAGCCGGGCAGAGTTTGTTGTGTTGGAGTACAGAAAGCGAAGCTTAGTAGTGAATATTTAGATGATTTCCACAATGTGGATGAGGTCTTTGAGATATTCAGATTTCACAGCGAGACTTCCCCTTGAGTTGGACTTGGACACAATAACAAAGAGACTGGGTTTCAAAAACTGTTGTCCCCATTAGTCACTTAGACACAAAAACCTGGTTCAGGTTGAAAAATACTGAAGTTACCCTTTAACAGTAAATTAAAATGGGACCAGACTAATTATTATAACTTGCATAACAGGTGTAATTATAAAATATAGCCTTATTCTTTCTGCTGTTGAGGCAGATTTTGAGATTTTATTTGAGAGTTTACGGTACTAGAAAACAAGCAGACAGATAAATTATATATGGTCTGACAACTTCCTTATTAAATCAGTGATTAAAGAAGAGAATGAACTAACAGGGTGGGTCACTTTGGGTAAGAAAATACAGTTGCAAACTTTTCTGAAAGTCGTGATAAAGGAAATATTTAACATTTTAATGACCTCGAAACAGCGAATGACATCTGCTGTTAAAAAAAATAACTAACAATAGTTATTAACAAGGTCATAAAAGCTTTAATATTTCTTTTCCTGAAGGATCCAAATACTCATAAATACATAGTTTCATTTTTAAAAAGGGTTCAGTAATTTCCTAAAACAGCTCGGTAACTGGAAATAGTGCATCTGTTGGGGACTATTTTCAGCGATGGATTAATCCACATTTGTCAAAATAAACTACAGTGTGTGTTCATAGTAATGAACCAACATGTCACACACACACACACACACACACACACACACACACACACACACACACACACACAGACACACAGACACACACACTACTTGTTAGTAGATGAGTTGGTTTGAGTCTGAACATGGGATTTATCGTCAATAAGAAAAATATAGAACATCATCAGGCTTTAAGAACAGAAATGTTTCCAGCTTTTATGACTTGGTTAACCGTTGTGCTATGTTCCTTTTTATAGAGTGAAGCAAAACAGGGTTATTGATATGAAAACGTAGTGATTCTTGGCATTGTGGTGCTGAAATGATGAGTTTGACTGAATTTTGATAATTGATTATTCATTCAACATTTGTAGGACAAAATCGTCAGTTTAAAGACACCGTTATCATATGATTCATTTACTGAATAATGTATAAGCCGATGATTGAAAATGACCGTAACCATCAGCTGCAGCTCCCTCTAGGGTTCCTGTGCTGCTGCCTAACATGTCTTCTCTCATCAGTGTGCCACTCCCTTGAACTTTGTGGTGAGGTACAAACCCGACGAGCAGCCGCTGCTCACACCTCACCATGACGCCTCCACATTCACTATTAACATAGCTCTCAACAGCAAAGATGTTGACTACCAGGTAAATGGGGGAGGAGCTGGCAGGTAAATAGAAGCTACAGGATATGATGATGGAGGTGATCTGCACTTCTCTCTCTCTGCTTCTCTGCTGCTCCATCTCTGGAAGTGAATGCTGGACCGGGGTACCAAACTGATGCTTTTCTATAATGAGCAGGAGCTGCGAGGGGCGCACACGTGTGTGCGCGCACACTCTTGTCTGTGGCCAGATGAGCAGTTTCTATGTGAATGCTTGCATGACTCCTTTCTGTCTGTCTGTGTTTGCAGGCTCTGTTTGAGTTGGCCTTTATAGTTAGATATAAGCCAGATGAGCAGCCGTCTTTGAGACCACACCATGACGCCTCCACATTCACTATAAACATTGCACTCAATGGCGGCCTTGATTACCAGGTGAGTGTGTTGTGAGGTTGGTAGAAATCTGACATTTCCAACACAGTTACATCCTAAAAGAACACTCAGTAAACACCGAATGTTATTTACCCAACAAACCCATGCAACTGTTCATATTAGACAAAACCTGGCAAACTTACCACTTTAAAGGGGACATATCATGAAAAAAAAACTCACTTTTTCAGTGCTTGTGTACATACATGTGGCTATCTGGAGTGCCTTCCAATACTCAAACTGTGAAATAAGACAACCCAGTCAGTTCTTCTGTGGGCTGTCTAGATCAGAAATGTGATTCAAGTGATTCAACAAGCCATTCAGATTTGGCTCCCCTTCCTATGTCACAAAAAGTCTTAAAGAGACAGGCTGCTAAAACGGAGCAACATTATGAACTTGAAAATGAGCTGATATGTCTCCTTTAAATTAAATTAAATTAAAGAATTAAACTGACAGTTATGTCACTGCAAACATAGGCAGGATATGAAACAGTGGCTTACAAAAAATTAACTAAACAAATACAACTAAGAACAATTTCGTTGTATCTGAATAAGGAATGAGACAGTTATGAATCATGAATGTGTCCCAGTAAATATAATATAGAAGACAACAAAGCATAACACCATAATCAGACTAATTGTTCTGATTATACAACAATTCTACACATAAGGGCAAGACAATACAACAGCTCTTAATCGAGTTACCACAAACTAATGAGTTATTACCAAGTAATATATACACAATGCAAAGCGAATGGGAGTCAGTAGTGACCCAAGGCTCATGTTTGCCCTGTTTAAGGCTGAACATGAACACAGAATAGCTCAAAGAAGACAGCGTAGCAGTGTAGGTTTGACGAAGCATGATGCTGGAATCAGAATCATATCATCTAAAAAATGGAATGCCGTCATATTTCTGGCATGTACACGTACACTACGTCCCCGGTGTTTCAAACTTTCCATTTGTGCCATTTCTACGTTTGTGAGTCTGTCTTCTTTGCATGAAGCTGAAGCTAGGAGCCTTGTATTTATTGTTGCATCCATGTTGTTTTCCCCTACATCTTCAATAAACTGGGCTAAACAATCAGCCATTAGTCCACAGTACAGTATTATCATGGATTTCAAATGAGAAGAAACAACTGATAAATATAGTTTCTAACATTGATGTGTGATGATATAATATGTAGTGTGTAGGAAGTCCTACAAGGCTTTTTGGGGATTGAACCTAACACGTTTGATATTTATAAGTACAGTATATGTAATATTTGATCATGGATGATTATTCTAACAACAACACCAGTGGTTTTGCTTGTTATAGGCCGGCTATAGGCCATAATTCTACTGTAGCCGAATGGACAAACCAAACACTGGCTCGAGAAAGGGCCATTTATGTTTTCACGTTTTATCGCGTCGGCCACCGTCGTTCTTCATACATTTATAGAGGTTGACGCCCAGAAATGTCGGAAACTCTAGTGGGTCATAGTGATGATTGAGAGGGATTATTTTTGGACCAGTCCATATATAGATTTTTAGAAAATGTCTGTATATTACAACTTTCAGTCTATACATTGGTTTACTTATTGTCCCTTTCATGTTTTACACCACTGATTCCCAACCATTTTACACCAGAGATAGTAGGAAAGAATGTGGAATAGCTCAAGTAATTAAAAAAAGAAAAGAAAAAAGGTACTATTTGGTAGCTAAAGGTAATGGGTTAATGGTTGAAACCATCAGCCATCTGCCTCTGCCACTCCAAGTGGTAGTAGTAGTAGTAGTAGTAGTAGTACTAATAACAACTGGACTAAACCCACTGAAAAACAGAAAGAAAATAGATGTTAAACAACACCCAATTCAAATCTGTTCAAATGAACACATCTGAAACATGACGGGTGGTGTTGATTTAAGTTTTTTTTTTAGCTCATTGGGTAGTGATTTACACTATTCGCCCTTTTCCACTGCAGGAGCTGAACAACCTGTAACCTGGTGATTCTTATAAGCTCAACTATAAGAAATACCTGTTTGGCTTCGGCACAAGGTTCTTCTTTGTGTTTCCACTTTATTTTACAAACCAGGACATTTCACATAAATGCCATTGAAAAGGCAACAGCAGGACTGACTACACTATAATCATAGAACTATGTTGAGCGCGCTTACTAGCTTTTTCTCGAGCTTTCAAACACATCTCACAGTCTTCATCTGCACATAGAGATGACTGATCTGCTTTACCAATCACGATCGACAGCGCTGCTGACAACCCCTGAAAGTACCTGGAACTACTAAGTATCCCCTTTTGAGCAGTGTCCAAATTCAGTTCCAGGAACTCGTCAGCAGAACCATTGAAAATTGATTGCATTGCATTTTCGTTAAGTTCCTGCAGTGGATAAGGGATGTTTCTTACAAGTTGTTCGTGAAACTCGCCTAACCAGTTAAATGTATCAAACACACTCTAAAGATGAGGGATGACATTTGGCTAAAACAAGCGAAACCACCGCGTGGTCCTTTAGGGGTCAGATGATAATGTGTGTTGTGTTGTGACTGCAGGGTGGTGGATGCAGGTTCCTCCGCTACGACTGCTCCATTCGGGCTCCTCGTAAAGGCTGGACCCTCATGCATCCGGGCCGCCTCACCCACTACCACGAAGGTCTGCCGACCACCGCCGGAGTCCGGTACATCGCAGTATCCTTCGTGGATCCCTGAACTTCCCAAAGATGGCACAAACAGGACGCACACTGGCCGCATCCTTCAGCATCACAGCTGCTCTTTATTTTCTGATTTGGAGCGGTGAACTCTTTTCATTAGTTCATTTGCTTGTTTTAATCTCCACAATGATATTGTTTCTGTCTTACTTAAAGAATTATATACAATCTGTGACTTTGGTCAACCTATTAGCAGTAGAATATCAGTGCTCTATGATGAAACATGGATGCATAAATGAACAACAACATATAATGAACATGTTATTGTTAAAAGTAGCGCTCTCCCGAATACCATTTTTTGGGGCTTCGAAGCTTCGGTGAGAAGTATTCGAAGCTTTGCGGTAAGCGCAGTGCAGCAGGTCGACATGTTCTTCTATCTGTCTCCATCCCTCCCCCGTTTCAGTGCCACCGCCACTGCACTACTTAACACACACGTGTTAAGTAGTGATATGTCATCATATAGTGACTGAATACAGTGTAGTGCTAATTGATTTGAATGTGGACCACTTCATCACAATATCAGCTGAAATGATAAGGCAGTGATTATTACAGGCACTTTCTTGTGAATGGGTCCTGTGTGTTTTCGTCAGCAATAGCTATGTGAGGAATAGATGATTGCAACCAACTTTACAACAGTTTCAGTTAGGAACCTACCGTTATCATCATCATTACATATAAAGCCACTTTGGTGCAGTTGGATCGATCCGAGCGCTCCCGTTTGGTCTGGATCAGAAATCCAGTTGATCCTGTCGGGCCTTGAGCCGGACTTCTCTCAGGAAATCACCAGAAGTTCAACTTGGATTTCTTAGAAATGTTTGTGAAAAACCTTTATGTTGTTGTAAGTAAGTTACGCTAACTGTTACTTTTTCTGTATCCAAAGAAATTCTTTTTTTTTTTTTTTTTGTATTCTTTCTTAAACTGAGACACTCCAAAGCCTGTTAAGCCTACGTCTTATTTATTTTGTGTATATTAAAAGGAAACACTCCCTCATGTTTTTAGCATTTGCAATATAACTGCTTTTTGTGAGATTTCATATTGGAATCTGAGCTCACTTTTTCACGTGCGCTCACTGATGTTGGTCAGCCGAGTTAGTAAAAGTGTATACATACTCACACAGCTGTCATTTCCTGTTACAAGCCATCACTGTGCTTTGAACACAACTTGAATAAAACGGTGAGCTGAGAGTGTGTGAACTGTGATTAATCTATAGTCTCTGTCTTTATATGAAAGAAACCTCAGGTATGCAAATAATGGCCATAAAATACAATGAGGCTGGGGTTAGCCGGCTATAGTTACTTTCAGAATTGTCATCAAGTCAGGTTAAATGACAAAAATAAATAGAAAATTGTTATGCTGCTGTAAAACAAGTAAAAATAATTTGTAGTTTGATGGCATGAATAATATTGTATTTGCTTTCTGTAGTGTAAGACCGGGCAGCAGTTACTTAATTAACATAACAAGCAAAGTGAGGTTTCATTTTACAACCAGTAGTTTAACTTTCTTGTCCCTTATTACAGGTTCTGAAAGCAACTACTAAAGGAGTAGTTTGGATTTTTTGAAGTGGGGTTGTTTGAGGTACTTATCCATAGTCAGTGTATTACCTACAGTAGATGACGGCCGGCACGCCCCCAGTTTTGAAAAGCAGACAGGAGTACCAAAACAGAACCAAAGCAATGTACTGCTGTGGACGGGGCCGGCAGCAAAACATGAGACTTTGTCCAATCACAGGTCATTTCAGAGAGAGCGTTCCTATTGGCTGTGCTCTGGCTGGTGGGCGGTGCTTGGTATTTCCTCAACAGCGTTGCCTAGTTTGATCAGTTTGTGAGTGATTGACTGCTGCTCAGCAACGGCAGACTCCAGACCAGCTCCGATTGGTTGTTTTCCTCCGGTCTGTGAAATCTTGCAGATGCTATTAGGAGCACCGGAGGACACAGAGGAACAGGATCTTTTTCAGATTACCTGTCTCATGCACTGTCAGGATACAGTGCCCGTTTTATAAAAATAACTTTTTTTTAAAATCATATTTGCTCCAATTCTACCCAATGCAGCTTGAAGTGTACGCTGTATTTAGAATATTTTTCCCCGTTTACCTTTCCACTCTATTGAAAAAAAGACTGTCATTTTACCTCGCAGAACACGGTACTTGCTGGTCTACTGTTGCCTCGAACGGTTAGTTTGTGTTGTTGTGTGACTTTGGTTAGCCTGGATTCACCAAAGTCACACAATAGCACAAACAAACTAATGTATTCTTACAGGCAACCCCTCCTCCTCCCAGGTTTACCCTCAACCCGTACCTTGCGCTCTCATTGGCTGTAGCTCGTGGCCGGAGTCCCCGACAGGTCCAGATAGTTATTCAGCTAGATGTCTGAAATGTTATCACACATAGCCCTCGAACGCCGATGTGCTTGTGGCGAGCCAATGCTGATTTTCGCCTGATTTGGGGCTTTTGTCGGGGAGCTCCAAAAAAAGCGTCCAGGGAGCAGAAATTCAGGCCTAAAGTTGTTTAGTGTGACGAGATATAGATGACAGTTAGGCGCACCAGTGCAACCAGTTAGTCTGGAGCTCTACTTTAAGGCACTTAACATTTTCAGTTTAAAAAAAAAAAAAAAAAATCCTTCGCATTTGATTGGACCGCTAAAAAGTGGGCGGGCTTAGAATACAGCATGTTACAGCGCTACAGAGAACTGTGGCTCCACACATACACACCTCCCTCCCTAAATGTTGCAGATTGATTGATGTCAAAATAGATTTGTATATTTTTTTTTCACATATATTTATTGTTAAATAGGTGCACAATATGACCAGGGATGTGATCTAAAAGTTTCCATTTCATCTAGACTTTAAAGCTTAAGTTCCATGTGTTATACTGTCATTAACTATTGCTGCAAAGTTGTCCAAATTTCAAGTTAAAAAGGTCCATAATTGGTAATTTTAACTTTTATTTTTAGACAAGTTATGTATATATATAAAAAAAGAAATAAAAAATGCAAAAAGTATGCAGGGCAGCCTGAACCCAACTGTAAAGCGCTTGTCCGTTAAAACATAAGATGAACACGATAAAAACGTGTGAGAGAATATACAGCAGGTGGTTAGAAACTAAAGCTCAACATGGAACAGACAGAAAAACAGAGCTTCAGTCATTTCAAATACATTGTTTTACAACCTCAGACAGTAAACTACCAACTAACAATACGAAAGACTTAAAAATTAATTTGAGAAAGATGAAAAAAGAACATATTGTAAAAAATATGCCAATTTCTATAGAGTGGAATGAGGCAGGCTGATCACAAGCGGAAGCGGTCAGAGAAGTTTGGTGAGTGAGGGATTGTGAGAGGTACTTCACTCTTCTTCACTGCTACAGGTTTGTAGTGTCTGATGGGTTGAGCAGTGTGAACCTGCAGAAATAAAGAAAACCAAATCAGACAGACAGCAGTTTACCAGGCTGTGGCTGCATACACAAATCTGATCATTTTACAGACTTCCTCCTCTTTATAGCGTGACTTTAAAAAAGGTATAATATGCATCAATTTCCTAAAAAACAATGTATAGACTGATACTAAAATAATGCCTCTCAAATCATCACTTATGACCCACTACAAGTGTGTAGCGGTGTCTGTTTTTGCAGAGACCCTGCAGCCCCCTGTCTGGATTTTCTCTTTTCTTATTATTTTGCTTTAGTCGAGACTCTTCTGGGCGTCTGTAAACAGCCTTTTGGCCCCACACGGGGGTGTAACCCCCAGCCAATAACAGCACGTTGGGTGTGCAGCCTGTTCAGGTGGTTAAATAATGCTGCTTTGTCACGCCTTTCGTAGGCTTGTCCCGGTAGTCGGCGTTGACGGTGTTACTCGGGCACAAAACGATTACATTACGTGCCCACCGGGAGTCTCAGCAGAGTAGCAGGTGTCAGATTTCACACATACGTGACAAGAGGGAGAATTGACAGGCTGAGATAATGCAGAGAATTTTGGTGTCGAAGTGAAAAACAAAAGCTCCTATTTGACAATATTTCAGATTTAAACCCGATGCTATAAGGGAACCATAACGTTAATGAGGTAATCGCTGTGCGGAGGACGGAGCGGTCACAGCTGGTGTGCGTGGCGCTTTGGCGCCAGGTAGACCCCTGCGGCCCCGCAGCGAAAGCTCCACCGGAGAGGCCAGACACACAGCCAGCCGACGTTAAAGATCAAAGTAAGTGTGCTACACTTCTTGACCGTCACATTTTCTTGTAAAATGTCCGGTGTAAATCGGTAACGCCTGTAATGCGTGTGGTCAAAAGTTTATTAACCGGTGGGAAAATTTCCTCGCCGTCACATAACTAGCCTCTCAGCTTCTGATACAGAGGCACAAGCATTATACATCCATGGGCACAAGTCTCCCTTTAGATGCTGAACCCGTATTTGACGGGTGAGAACGGGTTTGTAACATCGCTGTGAGTTCCCCTGTTCCTCTGTCTCTCCTCTGCTGTGGCCGAGACACACACACACCAGGCAGAGAGGACAACCTGCCTTTTGGCTGCATTCATTCGAAACTTGGCACCTTCACACAGAGTTGTGTGGAGTTAGTTGTGTGTTTATTAGTGTTTTTGAATGTAACCCCTATGAAACAATCAGAAAATAATGTTTTATTTCTCCGATACACAGCTTTGTTCCCACTAACGCATCCCATTATATAGCAATACTGTACAATAGCCACCACATCAATGGGAATATTCTCCCTCAGTAATGCATGTCATGAATCTTCCAAATAAACCGTTTTTTGCAGTGACCTGTTCGTGCCGCATCCTGATGATGTCCTCCTTCTCCTTCTGCTCCTCCTCTCGTCTCTGCCCCTCCTCCATGAGCATCCTGAGAGCCTCCTTGTCACCGGCCTGCCGCTCGAATTCCTGCCGCTCCAGGGCCCGTCGCTCTGTCGACAGCCCAAAGGCCTCCACGACTGTGGGAGAAGTAATCCATTAGTGCCACGACAGGTGGTAAGCGAAGGCAACATGAACACAGCGAGTTGAAGCTTCAGCCTCGGAGTAGAGAGCTGAAGCGCTCTTCAGGAGGTTTTGACAGTGTTATAGGGATGGTAATAGACTCACCCACTGCAGCCCGGGCCTCTTTTTTGGGCAGGAAAGGCTCTTTATGAGTGACTGTGTTGGGCCTGGCTTTGAATACTGTTGCTTCCTCCCGTTTCTGCTCTTCTTTCACCTACAAGGCACAGGGGTCATGTTTGAATTTCAAGGTAAAGTTGTTGGGAATAAAAACGGTCAGTGGCAGATCGTGTCGTACCATCTGCTCCCAGCGACTGCTCTTCACAGCTCCCCGTTCATCTAGCAGCATTCTGAAGGGCTCGAGCTTTGTGGCCTCTAGCTTCTTCTTCTCGGGGAGTACCACGGTGTCGAAGTCTGGCAGCGGCTGGGCCTTGAACTGTGGTACCTGGAAAAGTTCGAAGGAAACAGGAGAACGGGATTTAATGGTTTTGTCTTTATTCTGGAGGGCTAAGGACACAGGTTCTGTTCGTGGGACTCCACCTCTTCATTACGCTTCTCCTCCAGCCTCTTCTCTTTCAGTGCCCTCCTGTCTCGATCCCGCTCTTCAAAGGAGAAAGGACAGACTTCCACGTGGTGGTTCTCTTGTAGCTGGGGCTGGAAGGGGAGGCCAAAATGAGGCACTGGGGGGGCCTTGATGGGTGACGGCTGTTTTACCTGAAAAGAAAAAAAGGAGGGGTTGGTTTACCTTCAGTTGAAGAAAAGTCAATATGTCCGTGAAGTAAGAGAAGGGGAAAGAATACGAGCTTAGCAGCTTCGTATTAGAGACAACCAGATGTGCCCTTACTTCCTCGACCCTGGGCTCCATACGAACTCTCTTCTTAAGGGCAAAAGCTGGAGACTCTGGCACAGTCGGATGCAGAAATTTCTTTTCTGGCAATCCCTGTTGACAGGAGGAAATCCCATTCAATATATGGAAATAAATTACCTGAAAAGTATCACAGGATTTAAACTCACCGTTACTCCTTCTAGGATCTTTTTAGACAGCTGTTGGGCTTTAAAGGCCTGCGGCTTCTCTTCAGCTTCCTGAGGCTTCTTGGTGGCTTGTCTCTCGTGGAGCCTTTTTTCAATCTGCAGCTCGAAGCCTTCGGGTACAGTGGGTTCCTTCACTGCTGGCTTCTTTAGACACTCCACGCTCTCCAAAATCTTCCTGTTCAGCTCCAAGGCGTTGAACTTAAACCTGTGATTAAAAACACATTTAACCACTGACCAATGTGTTCGTCACAAGTTTATGTCAAATGTCAGTCCAGACATTTCAGTGTCTTGGAGCTCTGATGGAGAATTTTATGAAAGATATCACTGATTTATGGTCAATTATGTTTCTAATCTGTTACTCTCAATAGGATAAGACAAATTCCATGTATGAAATAGGTTTCCCATATGTGAGCCATTTAAGTGACAAGAAGCTGTACATATTTAACAAGATATTATTTAATGGAACGTGCTGGCTCTCCAAATGTAAAAAAAAAAAAAGGGTAGTTGGACGGCAAATCTTGGGGCTACCCTCGAAGGTGAGAGTTGGATGTTGAAGGTCAGTGGAACAACATAAATAAGCAGTGAGACAGCGCTGATAGAATATTGAAATTTGAATTGTCTTATATCTTTCACATTTGAAAGTTGCTTTTGGAAAAGTCATGGCTCATTAGCACAAATAATACTGCCGGTTTGAATGTTTAGAGGTGGATCTATAAATAACGTGTGACGTCTCTATAATGTGCGTATGCATGGGTCAAAGTTTCCCTAAACGTACGCACATTTCCTTGTTTTTTTTTTTTTTAAATCCCAATTTTTGTGTGTATGCAACGGTTCTAAATGAGGATCCTGGTGTTGGACGAGACGGAGTACAGCAACTGTTCTTACTTGTGAAGTTTTTCCACCTCTTCATCCTCCAGTTGAGCACTGCTCTTAACATTGACTGGCCGGCCCCTCCGGCGGGTCATCAGGTGTGGGGTGTGAGGCTGGGTGAGCTTCATCTTATCACCCTTCACTGATGATGGCCCTGAGAAAAAAAACAGTTATAATGGATGTGATTAAGTTACAATTAAACCCCACTGCACATTTTTTTGATTTTTTTTAAAAACCGCTTCTAAAAACAAATCTGGCCCCCCCAACATCCTGCACACCTCTCTCTCGACTCTTGAGACTTCGCAGATGGTAGCGGTCAGGTGTTCGTTTCTGGAACTGCTCTATCTGCTGAGCCATGGGCACGTAGGCAGATAGCTCCTCGGCCTCTCTCTTGTTGCCCGTTGACAGGTTGAAGGGTTTGGGCACTGTGGCACCTTTCATAGCTTTTGCCTAAAGAAAAAAAAAAATTAATTTGAATTACTTCCCTCTCAGCTCACTGTTGATAATGACAACTAAACTGCAGATTCAAGTTTTAAACTGCAGATTAAAGTTTTAAACTGCGAGCTGGAGGACATTTCGGGCCATGCAACAACATCAGGGAGTGTATATTTATTTTTCTCGATCAGGTTTTACTCAAAGAACGCATGCTGAGATGATTCACCAACCTCCCAATTCGATACTATCGCGATACTTGGGTGCCGATTCGATATGTATTGCGATTTTTAAGTATTGTGATTCTACAAGTATTGTGATTTTTGTTGACTTTGTTAACACTAGACCATGGGAAAAAAGTTAAATCATACACCTCTAGGGACTTTTACTTTGGAAAATATCTAAATTGATACAGTAAAAATGTTTCATTTTCAGCATGTATGTAGTCAGAGATGTCCTGAAGTTAAATATATCAGTCTTTGTCAGGAATAATTTATTAATTTTTTTTTCAGCATCCCAAAAATCAGAGAATAAAAGACATTCCCCTCACAAATTAGTGGTATTTTCTATTTAATTTATAAGGGACATGCAACGTTTTATACTCTTGGTGAATATAATCCAATCAATCGTATATGTATTTTGTATATACAGTTCCCTTTGTGAACACCTTATTTTGAAAAACGGATGTAGTCACACATGTATACTTTCTCCAACTTCGCACGCTAGCTCTCCCTTCAGCTCCGCTCTCTAAATGACAGTATATGGTTGCTCCACAGTTGTAGCGTCGAACAATTTGACCACGGAGACAAAAGTGACGGCCGGCTTGGCCACGCGCTATGATAACGTTTCCTGTCCATGACAGAGTTAGCATGCAGCTTTAGCCGTGATTTCTAGCTCGGCTTTTCCTGCAATGAGTGAAACCCAAAGTGTTTCCATACTTTACTGGATGTGTAGTGTTTAACATGTTGGATTTAAAATGGGAGGGTGCAGGTCGTATCCACGCGGACCCTCCACTGTTTTATACTTTTTCGTTTTGGCCCGCTGTGGTTTGTTTTGGTTTAAGGATACGGAAAGGATATGACGACACATTACTCAAACAACAATAAAAGCGGTACCTTCCTTCTTCCTCTGCATAGACTCAAATGTAGCAAAAAAAAAAATTGATTTCAAAAATCGTAAAGAAGTAAATAAAAAAATAAAAAAATAGCAATACATAGCGGAATCGATTTTTGGTCCCCTCAGGTTGCACTACAATTTTAAAAAGTCGTTAGCATATATGAAGTACTTACTGGGGAGGAGGGTTTGCGAAGCTGATTGATAAAGTCCACGTCCTTGTGGGCTGCGTTGGACGAAGTGGTCGCCTTGACACGGGTGTTTGTGTTGAAGTTGAACTCTTTGGGCATGGTCGCTGACAGGACCATCTTCTTCGGAGGTGGAACTGAAATGAAAGTGACCCAGACTTTCTTTCAAAAAGTTAAGTCAACCTAAAGCACAACTTTCAGATCTTTTAAATGGTAACAGCACATTTAAACAAACAAAAAGGTTGTCGTCAAGTACATTTACTAATGGTTGCAGCCACACATAAAGTCAGTAATATCTACTCACTGCCAGCCAGAGCAGCTTTGTAGCTGGCCTCGTTCTGTTTGCGATGCAGAGCCACTTCATTCTGGAGGTTCCGGATGCGCTCCAGCTCCTGTTCTTCAGAGCTATTTGGCCTATTTGGACACATTTATCAGCAAGAATCAACTTTAAGCTGCTTTTCCATTTCAGTCTCAGCTTAAATATCCTATTCAAGTCGTTTAGAACAGCTATAAACACTTCGTCTTTCCGATGTTGACGGATCACAAGTTGTATGAACAGCATTATACTTTTCTAGCATAACCGGACCCGCAGTTGGCTAACTGGAGGTGCCTGCAGCCCATAGCAGATCTCCCAGTCATTTCAGGGTGTTTTGATTATGTAATCACAAAACAGAAATTCCAGGAGGCGGTTGAGAAACACAGGTTTCACTGGTAGACTCACTCTGTGTTTGCAGTAGTGGAAGCTGCTGTCCGGGTCTGGGGCGCCGTCCTGGTATTCAGAGGCCCCTTGTTGCGGAGGACACTACTGGATTTACGGGCAGCAGGAGGAGTTCTAGAACAAACGACCACAGTTGAAAACTTGAAGAACAAAACGATAATACAAAGTGGGGACTTTGACAGGGTCTCTTTATGTGCGAGCTGTCTGTAAAACGCTCGCGCAGTCAATGGCTTTTTAGGTCTGGGGGGGGACTTGCTGCTGTAAAGGGCATCTTGAGGATATGATATGACAGTTATGACACTTACTTTTTGTGTTTCTTTGATGGTGGAGCTGGACCAGCGGTCATCTCTTTACGTTTTGAAACCCTAAAATGAATAAATGAGAAATATATACACACACCCTCTTAATCTCAAGTTCAGACAAAGTCCCCAAAACACTTGATTCTGCATTACCCATGATACAACTCACAGGGCTCAACGATACGGATTGCCCGGGGTAAGTAAAATGCCATGTCGGGCTAGTAAATCTAGCAACTCACTTGCAAGTGGTAAAGAATTAAACACATCGTTTGTTTTTTCCAGAGCTGATGATGGAAGTAGTGAAGGAGTGAGACATCTCCAGTCAACTTTTGTTGTTTTTAAAATGTGCTTTAAAATAAAAACTAAACTTAAGCCACCTCGCTTCCTTCTCATCACTGAGAGTTGCATATGCACAGTAAGGAACGGACACTCGTGAGAAAATGGCGTCGGGTAAAGAAAAGGTTATGAGCTGAAGCGCAATCGAGCATTTTAATTATCCTGCAAACAAGAGTTTAAGCGAAACTTCAACAATGTATTGAGAAGTTTGCCTCAAGTTTGAGAGCAAGGAGGATTAAACATGACAATTAACTTTAGTCTTTGTTGTTATTTCATAACCACTAATAAATAAAACAATTTGTAAATAGAGGCAAGTAAAAATTGACTTCGGCGTGTAGATTTCTGACTCACTTGCCAAGTTAAAAAAAACCAAAAAACATTAACATTGGCACCTTTTGTTAGACCCTCCATATAGTCCTAATCTTTCTACACAATTGTCTTTACAGACTGAATAATATTCCCTGTAGCGGGTAAACTCAACTTGATGTATAAATTGAAAGTTGTAATCTTAATTACGAAAGCAGTACCAAACAAATATTCATTTATGTACGAACAATAATATAACAATGACCGCATGGTGACACAAGGGCACACACACAAAAAAAGACTGCTTACATCCAGCTGCTTGACTTGTATACTACGCAGCATTTTCCTAAAAAATGCATTAAGTAATTCCTCTGAATCATCACTTATGTTGAGTTTACATACAGTAAGTGACAATTCCTGCAGAAGCATAAACAAATGTTGCCCCCTCTGTAAGATTGTTTAGAGCTATGAATCAGTACCACAGATTAATTTGATATACTGCGTATCACACTCATTTAGTTCCACACTGAGGTACGAGAGAAGCCATCACAAGGACTGTACCTGCGTGGTTGGGCAGGGGGGGATTGATTAGCGGCATTCCTCTTTGGACGTGCACCAGTCCGAGCAGGAGATCCAGCACCCCAGGATGTCACCATGTTTGGAGGTTGATATGTGGAGGGACCTGAAATATTGAGGAGTCCAAATGGGTTCACGCCATAAGGACTATTCACTGAATAACAGAAGACTACAGATTTATCTAGGGGACCACACCAGAGTTCGGCTTTAAATAGTCATTGTATATACAGAAAGGATCCAATTCAATCTTTTTTTACATTTAACACAATAAAGCTCACTGGGATACAGGAGAGAACTACATGTCTGTCTGAAAGCTACCATCGCGTCGGGGTGCAGCATCGCCCAGTCAGGGTTTATTTCACAACAATGACCGGCTTGCTGTACATTATCCCTTACTTATTGTCGAAATCAATTAAAACCATTTTTTGTTGGTGTGCAATCCAGGGAATATAAATCCAACTGATACTTGTTTATTAATTTTAAGAATGTATTTTATGGTTTTTGCAAATTAATTCTTAATTTATACTCGTAACACTGACTTAGTGATTGCTGTGACTCTGAGTCACCAATGGAAGTCATTGTAACTGCTTTGAATCCACGTTGACTACAGTTGCTGTCCGTAGAACGAGCAAGCTACTTGTCAGACCCACCTTTCAACACTACAGGGATGAGTATTTTATACTCTTGAGAATTTCTTTAAGTATCTTAACAAAAATAATGAGTGCATCTTCAGTAATTGGCTATAATGTGATGAAAACCAACCTGAATACTCGTCTGTCTTGACTTGAGGGGTTACAATGGCTCTCGGCAGGTCAGACGCATGGCTTTTCCTAAAGCCTTTGTCAGGCCTCAAAGGAGTTTCAAGGTGGCCATCTGCTGCACTGGTCTGTTGATCTGCACAGAAGAGACGGTCAAAAATCAAGAAGATGGACACTTCACAAATTCTTTGATGGTTAATTTAACCTAAAATCAAAAATACTTATGACAATTCACACCATGCTTAAAGTCAACAAAACAAAAACAGTATTACACGATCCTGACCAACATGGTGAAGCAGGTCAAACTGAATGGGTCAACACATTCCTCCTGACCAGTTGGGTGTGGGTTGGAAGCTGCGGTGAACTGATGTCGTTACCAAGAACTAGGGATGCAACGATACCGGATTGGATATCGGGCCGATACCGTCTCAAATAGCTGGATCGGATATCTGTGACAATGAGACCGATCTATTCAATTCAGTTCTACATTTATACGATTATACATAATATACTGTAAATTAATTCCTGTTTAAGTTTTGACCAATTTGTTGCTGCATTAAAAAGGTTTACACTTGATTGTAATTCCTGTTAATTTTGAAGACTTTTTACTAAGTTGTTGGACAATTTATTTTTTGAATAATAAATAACAATTCAGTAAACCTGAACACCAGGCTGTGTGTATCAGGACCATTTCTGTGGGTTTCAGCAAGTCACTCACTTCCCGTTTTGTTCTCTTCCAAACACAACCACTTTGCTTTAAAAAAAACAAAAAAAAAAACACATGAGGCTAGATAAACACTTTTCAACTTATCGAAGATGGCAGCACTGCAAAAGGCGTCGTTTATTGATTTCAAATACTCCTGCTGGTTTACAAAGCACTAAACGGTTTAGGGCCAAAATACATTTCTGATCTTCTGCTATGTTATGAACCATCCAGACCTCTCAGGTCATCTGGATCAGGTCTGCTTAGTGTCCCCAGAGTCACAACTAAACATGCAGAAGCAGCGTTCAGTTTTTATGCACCAAATATTTGGAACAAGCTCCCAGAAACCTGCAGGACCAACTCCAACTCTGAGTTCTTTTAAAAAGCTTAAAACTTTTCTAATCTAATTTTCTAATCTTTAGTGTTTTTATAACTGTTTTAATTATGTCTTAATGTTCTTTTGCACTTTGTCGCAATGTTCTTGAATGTTTATGTAAAGCACTTTGATTGCCCTGTTGCTGAAATGTGCTCTACAAATAAAGCTGCCTTGCCTTGCCTTACTGCAGTATTGTGGAAATGCAAGGAGTTGCTGTTATTTTGTCCACCTGCACTATTGTATGTCCAGTGTAACGCCAGTGGTGAGTGCATAAGGGGCTAATGCAGACTTTATTATAAACCATGTTGCTGTTATGCTAAATTAAAGTTAAACAGACCCACCCACAGATTACAGAAAACCATGTTTGTGTTAAATTGTTATCTTGTAGGTTAGACGGTGAAACAAAAAACACAGCAGGTGTTTACAACCGTTTCAACAATCCAACATTAACCACATATAGCTGTCAGGTTACATCATAATATTGAAGGGAGACTTACCAAACCACTTATCTTCACTCTCAGCATCCTGCAGGTCAACGAAGTCCACCACGGTGGACGGAGCATCAAACTCATACCGATCACCAGAGTCTCTGTCCGCCATAATGTCGATGTGGGATTCAACAACGCACCTAAACAGAAAACCAGTCATGTCAAACACTGCAAATCGTATATATAAAAGGGCCCTTCTAGTGAATTATGTGCTCAGTTAACGTTAAACTACCGAGTGGCGTTTTGGAAGTCGTGTTTTCTTCATGACGTGAAGGTAAACTAACGTTAACGTGACTGAGGGGGAAACTAGCGAGATAACGTTCAACTAGCTAGCCTTCATAAGCACGTAAAGTACTACTACCCACTACTTCTAACTAACAATACTACAGTCTGGTGTCTATCTGAGTTAGTAAACGTGAACTATGAACACGGGGAAACAATTAGGGATGTAGCGTTAGTATTAAATATGTAAAAATGTGCCAAAAAATAGCCTTACCGAGACCGTCTGTTCCCAGAGCAACAACACTAGTACAGACTGCGACCAGCCGTTAGCGCTTGAATCTCCTTCCTTTTGAACCAGCCAATGACAGACACCCTGATCATCAGCTCGACGCTCATTGGCTCAAATCAACTTCCGTTTAACCGACTACGTCATCACCACGAATAATAGAATAAGAATAAGAACAAAAATAAATAAATTAATTAATTAATAAAAGAAAAAGTCAACTTCCTTTGACCTGATTACGTCATCACCACAAATAATAAGAATAAGAAAATAAATAAATAAATTAAAAAAATAAAATAAAAAGTCAACTTCCTTTGACCTGACTACATCATCGCCACAAATAATAAGAATAAGAATAAAAATAAATAAATTAATAAAAGAAAAAGTCATCTTTCTTTGACCTGACCACATCAACACCATAAATGATAAGAATAAGAACAAAAATAAATAAATAAAAGAAAAAGTCAACTTCCTTTGACCTGACCACATCATCACCATAAATAATAAGAATAAGAACAAAAATAAATAAATAAATAAAACGAGGAAATCTGTGCACACAAACCAAAACGAAGACATGTTTCATTAATCATAGACGCCCATGTGCATGGATCTAATACTATGGAGGACCAGAAGAGTCACGTAAATAGTAATAGAGCATTTAATAAATGAATAATTATTAATTATAATTTCCTTTTAAAATGTTCTAAGGATAACAAGCTCTTGATAACATGTATTTTGTTATCAAGAGCTCGTTATCCTTAGAACATTTTAAAAGGAAATTATCCTCACATTTAATTAATGATGTCTAATTATCTTTTGATATGTTAAGATATATTTTCTTTTCTCCTGTACTGTTCTATGTATGTATTTCATTGTTTGTATTGGATTGTTTTCCACTGGTTGGTTAGGTTTTTCTGCACATTTTCTGTACTTCTTGTTGTTGTTTAACTTTTGTTGTATTTTTTAAATTATGTTAGTTTAGATCTTTCTTCCTTTTTTGTTATTGTTTTTTTTCTCCTGGGGTTGGGGGGTGGTCCTTTGTATAAGCCTGTGGCTTCTTGACCTCTCCTGACACATTTCTTGTTTTTTTTTTCATTGACTGGATTTTGTGCAGTTTTATATATGTGCAAATAAACACATAAAATAAAATACAAATTGTAATTGTTGTTATAATTTGTATCATCAATGGACATGCCATTACTGGTCGTGTCCAGAAGGTAACCCTGCAAATTGCAAAAACTTGCAAATCCTGACCTTAACCATTCGAGGTCAAAGCCCAACCTTAACCAAATAATAGCATGTCCACTTTTCTTAAAATGTTCACACAACAAACAGGAAAATAAGGAAGAAGATATAATGCAACTTGGGGGCAACCTTGTTTTATACATCTAGCAGCAGCGTTTGTGTGCAAACTGAGAACGAAACATCACTTGGAGGCAAAACAGTGCTCATAACTTTATCTAAAAACAAAACTGGGCGATTTTATATATGCATTAGCTGATTGGCTGAGTTACCAGTCACTCATGATTCCACCGCGTCCTATTGGCTGAAAGTATGTGGTGTGGGCGGGGCGTTATCTTCGTGGCACTGTCGGGGGGCGGGACTTATACGTCCGACAGGAAAACTAGAGAAAGGCGAGGATATCTAATAAAACGGTAAAACTACCTTTAAGTGACTACTCAGAATAGGTCTCTGCTTAGCTGCTTTGCATGTAAGAGTCGGTGTTAGACTCAAGCAGTGTCTTACTGTCTCATAATGTCCGTGTCCAGCTGGACAAGAGGACAGCTGTCCCGAGGAACTAAGCAAAGTTAGCAAGCTAACAGTTAGCTTCCTGCTTCCTTAGATGGGATGGAAACTGCTGCTAGCTAGAAGTTAGCTGTTGCTCCTCTGATTCAGGGACAAACAGGCCACATAAGAACATTAATGGAGATAAAGGGAACATTAGGATTGCAAGTTATTCATAAGGTGAAGCAATTGACCAGAGGTTGAGTCGACAGATACAGTAGCCCTTTACACTAAGAGGTAAATAGCAGGGAGGAAGTGAAGTTATAATGTAAACTTGCCAAGTTAAGCTTAAAGGCTCTGTCAGGATTATTATTATAAAGATGATCTTTTCCAACAGTGTGTTAGACGTTAACCTATTTCTCTAAAGCGAGTGTGACTGGCTTTAGGCTACATGATGTCATCTCAATGCGAATTAATAGGAGATCCATCCACTAAAAAACTATATTACATTACATTTACCTGATTAAAAATAGCACCAGCCTTGTTTCATTACTGTAGTTCAATTGAGAGATCTCTTTTTTTAATCCTCCTTTAACATTAAATCACTGTCATTTTTAACCAAGATATGTTGATTTAAGTCATTTTTGATAGAATCGATAATAAGAATAAGAATGATTCTGTTTGTTAGTGACATGTGTTTTATTCAATGAATTATTAGTGGTAACAACAGAATAATGCCTCACAACCTGCTTTTGCTCTCAAGCTTAGATAGAAGTTGGATGGTTAGTATTTAGTTGATTGTGTGTTGTTTCTAGTGTAAGTAGTGATGTACTGCAGATAGGCTTTTTGTTACCACACTGAGGCATGACTCTAGGGAAGGTATCTGTAGGGTGTCTGTTAGGTGTATGTTGTTTTCTGCCAGAATAATAATAAAAATAAAAATGTTGTCAGTCCACCACTGACAAATATTGGATGGATTACCATGAAATATGCCAGATATAACATTTTCTAAGAGGGTGAATGCTGTTGACTTTGGGGATCACTTTTCATCTAGTGTCACAAGTAGGTCACATTTATCACTTGACTTGCATCATGCGCCGCTGATGTTAGAGTACCACTTTCAATTTAGGGATGCACCGATCCGACTTTTTCAGTCCCGATAGCGATACCTGGGCTTTGGGTATCAGCCGATACCGATCCGATACCAGTGTCTAATTAATAAGCTTTAATGTATGTCTCACTGTGTGGAAGTGATTGGGATCATTCTTTTATGTGTAAGGTAACATTAGGCTAGACTTAACTATTGCGTTCCTAACTTTGTAAAACAAAATGAGACCAATAGATATTAATTTATTTAATTGTTCTTTATTATTAATATAATATATCATACACCAGCAACTTGGTAAAAGAATCTTTAAAATTAACAGGAATTACAATTCAAGTGGAAACCCAGGAAATAATCTGTATGGTATATAAACATAGAATTGAATTGAATAGATCAGCCCCATTGTCGCCGATATCCGATTCAGCTATTTGAGTCAGTATCGGCCCGATATCCGGAGTCAGCTAATCAAGCTTTACTTTGAGATTGAGGCTGTGTTCAGACCGACAACAGTACAGCGTGAAAAAGTTAAGCCCCCTCATTGATTTCAATGAGTCCACTGCCTTGGCACAGCAGGGGCCTCACAGCAGGGGCCTCGCAGAGGTCTCCAGCAAAAACACAGAAAAGTTTCAAGCTCAATTTTGGCTGCACCATCACCCAGCAAAGCATCGGTTTGCCAATCAAAAACATGCAAGCGACCATTCCCGGTAGATAACAGTTCATCTTGCAACCGCCACAAGAGGAGGAGGATAGAATGATTGTTGCCATGATATCTTTACAGACTTATTAAATATTTCCTTATAGTATTATGAACCACTGTGCAGGGTTTTGGTGTACGTAGGCCACATAAGAATAAACCGGCCCAGTACGTAGTGTTGATGCAGGGCTTTTTTTGGGCTGAATGCCCAGTTAGACTTAGGAGTGCAATGAATTGGGTACCTGAGAAGATAGGAAACTGCAACACCAGGGTTGAGCTGGGAACTTAGTAGTTTATATTGAATGGTTGCTTAACTTTTCGAAAAAGTAAATTGTGATGAAACATTGCAACTGTACTTAATAAGATTTTAGGAACATGTGATTAAAGAGCTGATGGTTATGGTTTGAAGGAGGGATTTCTGGGAGACGTTTAAGTTTGTTATGTTCAAAGTGAACAGTTGTTTGTGCATGCTTCATTCATTGCAAACCAGTGCAAAAATGTTTTCACACTGAATGCACCCCAGCACTTTCTGTTGAGCCTTTTCAGATTTCATGGGTCAATAGTTTTCCCATGACAAAACTGTTCATACCACTGTCAATAATACCTTTCTACATTGGGGCTCTCCACAAACAAAATAGCTTGACTCTGGTTAAAAGTAAGTCATTTACTGTGTCATTTAAATCTCTGACCGGCCTGAACTTGCCTGTAAACTTCCCTGATCTTTTATAAATGTCTTTTATTCTGTTATTCTTTCAGATGGCTGCAATCAGAAAGAAACTAGTGATAGTTGGTGATGGCGCCTGTGGCAAGACCTGTCTCCTCATAGTGTTCAGCAAAGATCAGTTCCCTGAGGTTTATGTGCCCACAGTGTTTGAAAACTATGTGGCAGATATTGAAGTCGATGGTAAACAGGTAAGCTGTTTATTATACTGACAAGTGTTGAATGTTTTTTTCATATTTACAGTAGTCCAATGTCCATTAACATTGCATGGAGTACGCACTCCATGCAATGTGATGAATGATGTCTGAGGCTGATACTGATATCGATATTGGGGAGTTTAAAACGTCCGATAATTATATATATATATATATATATATATATATATATATATATATACTGTATATACACACACAATTTGACCGCAGTGAAAATGTTGTTTTTGAAAGGCTAAACGCCAACAAATATGGATTGAAGCAGAATATATTGTTAGATAAAAACACAAATTTTGACATTTGGACTTAACGCTCTTGAATAATTGGAAATGTTTTGATCACACGAGTCGGAAACAACGCAGCCACCACTGGAATCTAATTCTACAAATAGTGTAATACTACCACCACGGGCACTCTTGTCTCAATTTCATCAATAGTTAGTAGTAGTTGTTGTATTTTATTTATTTTTTTTACTTTAGGGGCCACACTTCTGTCTTTTACAACAACTTCACAGCTTTCTCCATGATAAACCTCTAAGCAAATGTATTTCCTTATATAGAGAAATGGGGCGTAGCAGTATGCCGATTTCAAATAGCGGGCACAAGTCTGTTAATTTAGAATGATTCTGATTCACTAACATACGCACGGTTGTAAGAACAAAATTGGCCGGTGCACACGTGTCATGAATCCGATGGTAATTTTGGTTGTGCACTTATTTTGTGCGCAAAGTAAGGACATTTCTTCACACACATTAGTGAATGAGGCCCATTAACATTGTCATTCTAAACAGATCAATGCAAAATCTGTAGTCAGATGCTCACCAAAGCTCTTTCTTTCGTCCTTGGTAGTAATGTAGTCCTATTATCCCGTCATATTATAGGTGGAGCTGGCTCTTTGGGACACAGCGGGTCAGGAGGACTACGACCGACTGAGACCTCTATCCTATCCAGACACAGACGTCATCCTCATGTGTTTCTCCATCGACAGCCCTGACAGTTTGGGTGAGATTTCCTCTTTCACACTGTTGTTCTTTCACAAACATTCTGCTTGCATCTGCTCCATGTTCAACACGTACACCTTGTGCCTGATGCAGAGAATATTCCAGAGAAGTGGACTCCTGAGGTCAAGCACTTCTGTCCCAATGTGCCCATTATTCTCGTGGGAAACAAGAAAGACCTGCGAAATGATGAGCACACACGTCGAGAGTTGGCCAAGATGAAACAGGTCAGTGAGGCCCTACAGTACTTCACCGAGCTCATTCAGATGCTTTGAAGCTGCTGTGTTTCAAGCTTGCTGAGTTATGTACACACAGAATTTCATACTAATCTACTACTAATTTTACTATCAATTAATTTAAAAATGGACTAATTGTTTTTTAAATATTTTTTAAAAAAGACGAAAAATCTAATCCACTAGTATGTATCAATTAGTAAATGTCAAAAATTATTACAAATACACATCACTAGTACCCAGAGCCCTAACTGATATCTTTATATCTATCTATATAGATAGATAGATTGATAGATAGATAGAAAGAGAGCGTTTATGATGGTAACGTTTGGCCATGGCGTGCTGCTGCGGCAAGACTTTGAGGGGGGGGAGGCGCGTTTAACAGCAACAAAACTATATCGAAACATCCGTTTTCAAACTCCCACACAACTCATGCAGTATAATCCAAGTCTCATTTATCCAGTCGTAGGCTCAGTCCTTCCCAAACACATGCATCTTCCCTAAAACCTTACTATTTAGAACACTTACTCATCTGTAAGTGTTTAAAATAGTTTCCATAATGTTGTCAGACACTCATAATAACAATCTGAGCCTGTCAGTGGCAAAAACAAGCACTTTTAGTTGACGTATAATTAATGGAGCAGATTTGCCTGATAGATTACATTACAAAAATACGTTTCAATCATACCCATCCATCCTGTGCGTGTGTCTAGACCGGAGGGTGTTCATTAGTGTTTTTTACTCCACAGATACGCTCTCATTTTAATCTGTGCCGCAGCTGCCTGCACAGCTCTGTCCCAGCTGTGTCTCATGAAACCGCCACCTGAACTGAAGCGTTTATTTATGCTTCAAGTCTATTTTTTTGACAATACACGCATAAACGGGAGGTTGATGCCCAATTAAAAAAAGCACTGAATAATATATTTATCAACATTTTGCAACCGGCAGAGCAGCGTGTGCTGTAGTGATGCGCAGGTCAGGGTTTATTTAATACTCGCACTCACCGGCCCAGTTATGAGAGAGCCTTACCCACAAAAATATGCGTTAATCAACCACCCGACCCGCGAACCGCCAACTTTATGCATTATAGAAGCACAATTGTCAGGACTGAGAGACGAGGCACTCTCCAAGGGGCTAATCCTGCTGTTGGGAGCAGCTAAAAGCACACCATCACCATTCTCCACATCTCAACAGTGAACTTTAACACAATAGTAGCCTCATGTGTCGGTCTATACTGTCTGTTTTAGCCTGGTGTTTGGCTGCACTGTGTAGAAAAAGAATGGAGACCACAGTTCCAAGATTTAACCTATTTCGACGCGCTTTGAGCGCCGACCAGCTGAGCTAAAAACCACGCTCACTGGATGCTTGCTGCACATACACTTATTTGGCCCCCCCGCTTCTCAAGTGAATACGGCGCCGCTGGTTTTTGGAACATTAAATGTATGTACCAACTACTCAAAAGAAGCAAAGTTGTTGTTAGAATAGAGATCATACAGTGATGCCACGTTTTGGCCATTGATGGACTGAACATACAATGTCTTCTAAGTGTTTTAAAAATATTTTTCTATATTACTTTTTAAATGATGTCCTGTTTTTCTATGAGTTAATGATTTTCCTTTTATGATTTTGGCTTATCCAAACAGGAACCAGTGAAGTCAGACGAGGCCAGGGACATGGCTAACCGGATCAATGCCTTTGGTTACTTGGAGTGCTCAGCCAAGACGAAGGATGGTGTGAGGGAGGTGTTTGAGATGGCCACCAGGGCGGCGCTGCAGGCCAAGAGGCGAGGCAAGAAGAGCGGTTGCCTTCTGCTGTAGAGTGTCAGGTCACACAGGATCGGGAGGGAGGGGGAAACAAACCAGGCAAAGAAAAACATCCCTCCTCTGTGTCTGCTTTGTCACCAAGGTGGGCACATTTGAATGGGGCGTTTAAAGGGATGAGTGAGAAAAGTCAACCCAGGCTAAAGGGAAAAAAGGAAGGTCAAATACAATGGAAAAAGGGAGCATATACATTTAAGCACAAGGTTATAGCGTTAGGCTTTCAAATAAAAGTCCTGTAATCTTGTGTTTAAGATTCATTAGACATGAAATTATTAAGAGAATATGAAGAAAAGGGGACATTTCTCTCACTCATACTTTTAAACCTGTGGGAGGGTAAGAAGGGTTCCCAGTTCTCTGAATGGAGTACGATGGTCTCATCATGGTGTGAGATTGAGACCAGCTCCAGAAGAGATCCGGTGTGTCAATTCACTCCAGATGTATGCCTGCCTAGCTACCTGTTGGGAGACTTCCATGGCCTGCAGTGTGACTAAGCTTGCCTTTCTTTCTCCTTTATTCCCCTGGGGAAACAACCTAACTTTATATGGCCTTGCGTTTCTGTTTTATCAACCTGTAGTATTTGATAAAACTTCCATTCATTTAAAAAGCTGATGGCAATGAGACCAACTTATTTGAGTGTTTTATACAGGCTTGTTAATGAATGCAACACTTAACAAATTGAGATTTAGTTGAGCTTATCTTGGCTTTCAAGTCAGAAAACTGTATGTGATTGAATTGATGTGGACTGTCAAACACACTGTATACAGTTGGGTATTAAAGCGTTAACTAAATTGTACTATCCTCGAGGCAGTACTGCAAAATTTCTGAACAGTAGTGGGGCCTTAACTTGAGAGAAGAAGACCTTTTATGTAAAACAGGGTTATATTAAAGACAAGCCTTTATTTCTAATTCCCCCTGTTTTATAAGTACATGTCATCATATTTTAGTAAGAAAGCCTCCTTGTTTTCTGATCTGCTCCGGTTTTAATTAGCCGTTAATGCAAACTCAACACCTCCTCCATGATAAATTCAGGATAATGTCCATTTCTACAGCACTATTTCCATCACTACACAGTGATTTATGAGTTTCTCTTTTTAACACAAATACTGTTTTCACTTACTAATTATTTTCAGTCACTTCAATTTTCCCATTTTTATTTTTATTTTTATCCTTGTTAAGCTACCATCAACAAAAAGCAACACTTTCTGTACATATTTTACATTAAAAACCCTCCACCAGGTCATAGGATGTCCTCTAGCTACCAGTAGGCTTTTAATTTGAAACATTTGCAGGAAGGGCAGAGATTCCCATGACAGTAACTTAACAGTAACAAATAATCATGGAAGCCACTGGAAATAATTAGTGAATGAAAACAGTATTTCTGTTAGAGAAGTATGACATGACTGTTGTTGTACTGATGGGATGGAAGTGTTGTGGAAATGTACACTATACTGACTTTTAGCATGTGAGACATAATAATACGGTAAGTCCATGCTCAGTTATTTTAACCCAGCCATTATTTGTCGTTCAGTTGTTCCCACATTATTACTCTCATTATTTAAATACCAGCTTTTATTTGGAACGGTGTACCTGTATGCCAGGGTGGAAGTGTGTTTTGTTTCCACTCTGCCAGTTCACTCATGATGCCTACAACTATTCATTTACCGCTTTTTATTCTGTCATATATTATTTTAACTATGTGATATTCTACTGGCTTATGTTGTATTATTTGCACACATCCTAAAACAAAAGGTCAGTGTGGTATACACACTTTGAAAAAAAAAAATTATGAAACGCTAAATGCAAGCGACTCCTTAGGGATTGGTTATTTGTAAGAGGAATATTGTTTTGTATACAAACGTATCCTCATATTTTTTATTATGTATTCTAAAGGAAATAAATTGTAACTGAGAATGACCAAATTCTGCCACTGGTGTCACAGCTCACATGCTTTGTCTCTTAACACTGTTTCAGTTATTATCATAAATCATGCTTTTGTCCACCACTCACAGGGTCTGTCTTTACCAAGTCATGCTGTGAAGCCAAATTGTTGTTCAAACTTACTGGACTTTATTTTTAAATTCTAGTAAAGATCACAAATCTGTCAGGTTGGATTTTGGGGGAAAGAGATTTAATAAGTTGATTCTCATAAAAATTTGCCTATTTAATGAGCTATTACTGAATAACCAAGATGATTGATATTTTAATTGTCTTTAATTCTTTGTCTCTCTCATAATTGCTATAAGTATTAAAAACAATCCCAAAGGAAAATCAACCAACAGAGGGACTTCCGGTTCGGCAAACTAGGAGGCTGTGGTGTTAGAAAACAGGCTCGTAGCACTTTTGACTTAGCAATTTATGTTTGTTGAAATAATAGAAATAGTAGTAGAATGGACATTAAACTGTTTGCCGTGGTCATCTGAGTAGTACAAAAGAAAATGTTGAGTCCTTTTAGTTGTTATGGTGACGACACGTCGGTGGGGCCGTAAAGTGTATTTCTCCCTCGCTAAGCCGGCAGCAGAGGTAGTCACAGAGCCAAATGAACGTCTGTTAAAGCTTCAGTAGGCAGAATGTTTTTGGCATCATTGGGCAAAAATTCCATAATAACCTTTCAGCATATTGTAATTCAAGTGTTCTGAGAGATAACTTGACTTCTGCACCTCCTCATGGCTCTGTTTTCAGGCTTTAAAAAATCTAGCCCATGACGGGAGACTTTGACCAATCACAGGTCATTTCAGAGAGAGAGCGTTCCTATTGGTTGTTCATTCAACAGGCAGTTGTCAACCACTCGCAAACGCCAATCAAATAATCAAACTAGGGTGCGCTGATCAAATATGAATCAATATTCTGTTACTGTAATGCCTATTTCTCTCCTCAAATGTTTTCAGAAACATCTTGTAGTGTACTGTTTAGCTGTAAAATGAGGAAGGTTGCTCCGGCTGGTGGGCAGTGCTTGGTATTTCCTAAACTGATCTCAACATGGCTGGCGGATCACAGTGTCACCGTGCGACCCTCTTATTGTGAGGTGGCAATTTTAACTACTGCACCACCGTGTCATTCCGGAGGATTTTTCAAAATAAAAATATTAAAAAGGGATAGATACGCAGGGAGGAGAGCAAAAGATGTCCTTATTTGTTGACGATGTATTAGTATTCTTGTCCAACCGGTAACATTCACTTTTACAGTTATTCTCACTTCTGAAACAATATGGTTCTCTCTCTGGTTATTAACGGAATGCTCTAAAAATTTACAAAATTGCTTTCCAATAATTTCCTCCCTCTTAAATCAAACGATTAGGGAAGAAATTAGGATATGCTACTTCATCCCTCTTAGTTTTTGATATTGATTTGAATCTGTTAAAATGAATATTTGTCGAGATTGTTATCTCTTCCAGGCCCTTCCATTAGATCTACCTGACCAACAATTTCAGGAGTGCGACAAACTGTTCATGCTGTAGGTGCTCTACAGAGGTGAACACACACACACATACAGATTTAATTTAAAGAAGAACTTTGAGTGTAAACATGTTTGATTTCTGACTTCTTTAGCATCAGATTGTTGCTGCAGAGATGGAGAAAGAACAGTTTCACATTCTCTTTCTGTCAGTCGACTAAATGATTAATGGACTAATGGTTTCAGCTGTACTTTTATTAACAAATCGTCAGATTTTATAAACTCTTCATATGTTTTGTGTGTAAAAATTAGGGCTGTCAGTCAATTAAAATATTTAATCGAGATTAAACGCACGTTTTTTATCTGTTCAAAATGTACCTTAAAGGGAGATTTGTCAAGTATTTAATACGCATCAATACAACATGAGAGTGGACAAATATGCTGCGTTATGCTAATGTATGTATATATTTATTATTGTAAATCAATTAACAACACAAAACAATGACAAATATTGTCCAGAAACCTTCAAAAGTACTGCATTTAGCATAAAAAATCTGACCTGATTTTAATGCTACGGACGCTCTAGAAGACTCTGGTGAGAGGACGCCAAAAATGTCCTAATTTTTTCGAGTGTCCTGATATTGAAGCTGTGCTATCATAAAATTGTCCTCATTTGTCATGAAAACAAGTACACACACACACACTCTCACACGCACACACACACACACACACACACACACACACACACACACACACACACACACACACACACACACACACACACACACACACACACACACACACACGCAGATAGCTCACCTGACTTCCTGTAAATGGAGAGAGGAGGAGCAACACCTCAGCAGCTGATGCAGGTAAACAAACAGGTCGGACTCTTGACTGATGGTGTTGACTCTAAAAGTGTTCAATGACTCTATTTATAGTCAACGGAGCAGAAGGATGAAGACTGAAGGCTGAAGCAGGGTGAGTGTTAATCCAACATGTTATTATTTCTCTGTCAAAGTGTCTGAGTCTGTTTCCTACCTGTGGACTGTAGAGGACAGACATGTTAGAATGAACTCAACAGTTTGATTCCTCTGTGAACACGAAGTCATGACTGGCTGAATAATACTCTTTAAACCTGCTGTAAACCAAGAAAACAAGCAGAGATTTAAAGAGAACTGACCAGGTGGAGTTCTGGATGATTTTATTATACTGTATACTGTGTGTGTGTGTGTGTGTTACTTCCTGATCTCTAGCCTGTGACTCTTGCGCAAACTTGTTTCCTTTAAATGATCTTATCTCACAGTCAGCATTCCTGTTTTTACCTCTCAGACTGACTTCAGATAAGAAGATGAGTGATTGTGTGGAGGAAAAGGAGGACAGAGCAGAGTCTGGCTGTTTGTATATGAAGAGTGACGGGTCCAAAGATCATCCTCCATTCTTCAGTAATGAACCTGGACCCTCAAAGTCAAAGTAAGAGACTGTTTTTACTGTAAGCTGATCTGGTGGAAAATGATGCATTGAGGATGAAGACAAATCGTTCTGCTAAAAGATGTATGTTCCTCAAAATGCAGCTTCATGTTGTACTAATTGAGCAAGTAGATGTGTCAATTCTGGCTACCATCTATGTTTGGATTATAAAAAAGAGTTGCAACTCAGGAAAATGGCTTAAATTATTTTTTATTATGCAACAGACAATAGTTTTTTCTTTCAGATGCTGAGAAGAATCTTAGTCATATAAGTCTGAAAAAAAAATACAGGAAAAGCACATTTTTTAGTCCAATTGATTTAATCATAAAAATTAGATAACATTTGACCAAAACTCATTTAAATTCAACCTGTTCGAGCCAAAAGAGATTCTCATAAGACAAAGATTTCCTGTAAATGGAGAGGGGAGGAGCCACACTGACTAGGTGATCCAGGTACGTGAGAATAGGGAGGGAACTTTGAAAGTGAAAGTGTTCAGTCAGTCAGCTGAGACAGTTGACAGAGCAGAAGGGGGAAAGGAATGAAGGAGTGTTAATCCAACATTTTATTACTTTACTGTCAAAGTGTCTGAGTCTGTTTCCTCCCTGTGGACTGTAGAGGACAGACATGTTAGAATGAACTCAACAGTTTGATTCATCTGTGAACACAAAGTCATGACTGGCTGAATAATACTCTTTAAACCTGCTGTAAGCCAAGAAAACAAGCAGAGATTTAAAGAGAACTGACCAGGTGGAGTTCTGGATGGTTTTATTATACTGTATACTGTGTGTGTGTGTGTGTTACTCCCTGATCTCTCAGTCTAGCCTGTGACTCTTGCGCAAACTTGTTTCCTTTAAATGATCTTATCTCACAGTCAGCATTCCTGTTTTTACCTCTCAGACTAACTTCAGATAAGAAGATGAGTGATTGTGTGGAGGAAAAGGAGGACATAGCAGAGTCTGGCTGTTTGTATATGAAGAGTGACGGGTCCAAAGATCATCCTCCATTCTTCAGTAATGAACCTGGACCCTCAAAGTCAAAGTAAGAGACTGTTTTTACTGTAAGCTGTCCTGGTGGAAAATGATGCATTGAGAATGAAGACAAAACGTTCTGCTAAAAGATTTATATTCCTCAAAATGCAGCTTCATGTTGTACTAATTGAGGGAGAAGAAGTGTCAATTCTGGCTACCATCTATGTTTGGATTATGAAAAAGAGTTGCAACTCAGGAAAATGGCTTAAATTAGTTTTATTATGAAACAGACAATAGTTTTTTTCTTTCAGATGCTGAGAAGAATCTTAGTCATATAAATCTGAAAAATATTACAGGAAAAGCACATTAGTTTTTAATCAAGTTTAAACATAAAAGTTAGATAACATTTGACCAAAACTCATTTTAATTCAACCTGTTCAAGCCAAAAGAGATTCTCATAAAAACACCTTGTTAAAATGCTGATTTGTGTCAGCAACACACACACGCCCTCATACATAAACTTAAAGGTCAAAGACCTGTTCAAGCCAAAAGAGATTCTAGTCAAAGATTTCCTGTAAATGGAGAGGGGAGGAGCCACACTGACTAGGTGATCCAGGTACGTGAGAATAGGGAGGGAACTCTGAAAGTGAAAGTGTTCAGTCAGTCAGCTGAGACAGTTGACAGAGCAAAAGGGGGAAAGGAATGAAGGAGTGTTAATCCAACATTTTATTACTTTACTGCCAAAGTGTCTGAGTCCGTTTTCTCCCTGTGGACTGTAGAGGAGAGAAATGTGCCGCTGCCACCTTGTGGTTTCCAGGCGAGCCCTCGCAATATGCGTGTCCATGAGCAAGTTGCAGTTTGAGATAACATTTGACCAAAACTCATTTTAATTCAACCTGTTCAAGCCAAAAGAGATTCTCATAAACACACCTTGTTACAAAGCTGATTTGTGTCAGCAACACACACGCCCTCATAGATAAACTCTAAGGTCAAAGATTTCCTGTAAATGAACTAGAATGGCACTCGGAGAGCGCAGACCTCCGCCAAGCTGCCCGAGAGCGAACCATCATCCACGTGTAATTTTGTTTATGTTGAGATCAGCTGCACATAGCGGAGCAGCGTAAAACACTTCATTCAAACTGGATAGAAACAAAGTGAAACACACCTAAACCGTCGTTGTTACTCTTTCCAATAATCACCATGCATTTTGCGATAGAAGCAAAAAATTTGGCACAGATGTAAGTGTATATGTTATGAAAAGATATAGGGGCACTGCAAATTTGGCCCCTGGGGGTCGTAAATAGGCGCTAAATATTCCAAAATGTTGCAGAATATAATATATATATAATATAATATTAGCAGTAAAATCGATAGAGATCTCGCTGGACAAAGGTCAGGGTCACCAGTAACTTTTAATCACAGTTAAAGTAATACTGAACTTTGGTAGAACTTTGGGTTGTATTGCTAACTAGCCGTGATTTATGCCTAACTAAAGGAGAAAATCATCATCGATTGCTCCCGTGAGCAGATTACGGTTTGGTATGCTTTATTCTCTCTATCTATTTACTCCCTTGCTAGCGAAACAGGTTGCTAAGGTTTTATTCACTCATGACCCATTCTGTTGGGTTAAAATGAACTCAGGTCTATTTGCCTGGTTAGTATGGCTTGTTTGGGGTGGTGTGAAAGCTCATTCAAACTCTGGTGAAGACCAAACAACCAAACTCTGGTCCACCTTAAAAGTTGGGTCTCGGTCCGCTTCCAAGCGAACTCTGGTGCATTTTGTTTCTGGTGTGAAAGCAAGCGCACCAACCACCAGCAGATATGTGATTTTAGCATGATTTCAAAAGCTAAACTACTAATAAATTAATCTGCTGATGGTGAAATCTGTTCAGGAAGTGATGTATAGAAGCACGCCAGCTGTTAAAACTGCTGTGCTTGTATTCGACTCTGTGTACTTTGTCAGATCATGAACTCCATTAAAAAGTTTGACAGCGATCTCACAGTAATACGCCTCATGCACGTATCCGTGCGCTCCCCGACATTTGCACTATGCATTCGCACCAATCATATGAAAGCGTGCAAAGGGGCTTTTGTACAGTCCTGTCTCTACTATTATTCATCATAACATGTGGCCGATTTGCAGTCTAATAAGATATTAATGTTTATTATTAGTATTTATTAATCAAAGAACACAAATATGCACATCAGAAGCATTAAAGTGCTGCATAAACTTCTGTCAGTCACAGAATTTGATTTCCCCACGTGGGTCCTGATGATGAACTGATTACAATCAGTTACCTTTCAGTCTCTATAACTTCATGTCAGTCTTTATAACTTCATGTTTACTTCTCTGGTTTGTTTGTAAAAAGTCAGTGTGCACAGGATTCGGACCAGAACTACAACAATGTATAATTTTTTCACTCGTTCCGGACCAAATTAACCCCACTACAGGTGTGAAAACATCCTTAATCACACTTTTAGCACATAGACAAACATGAACAAAGGGGACTCTGCTAACATGTAAATAACGAGTTCTGAGGGCCCTGTGATTTGAATTTGATAATAAAAATGGAATCAACTGTAGAATGTGGAGTATCGTGGAATTTGCCAAAATGTGGCTACAATTGATAAAAATCAGGGTTTTCCCTGCCATTATAAGCGTTTTTTCACAGCGTCTGAGCCAACTGAACAGAAAAAAAACTATGCTGCTATGTTTTGGTGTCCTTTACCGGCTCACTGCTTCTGTCCTCTGCTCTCTGTGTTGGTGTTTCATCGAGAGCGAGGCTCAGCTCCTCCTCCACACACACGGACACACTGGTAGCGCGAGACCTACGAAAAACATGAAGACTCTGACTCTGAAGACTCACCTAGAAAAGATGTAATCTAATCTAAGAAAACAGCTACAAGCTTTTAAACCTCCTTATTGTCGACAGTAGCTATATCAGTAGCTATATCATTTGTGCCATCTTCCTCTTAGTATATGTGACAGCTGTCAGTCACCTAGAAAAGCTGTAATGTAATCAAATAGGACGGCTACAAACTTTTAAACCTCCTAATTATTGACAGTAACAGTAGTTTGTTTATTTAGAGCTAATTAAATGGCTTTAACATCAGAGAATTTATCAAGGATTCATGTGATGTGAATAAAATCATCTTGGTGTTTGCAGAGTTCAGTACAGACCGAGAGCAGAGTCTCCAGTACCCAGCTGTCTGTCTATGAAGAGTGACCGGTCCAAAGACGAACTTCTAGACTTCAGTAATGAACCTGGACCCTCAGAGTCAAAGTAAGAGACTGTTTTTACTGTAAGCTGTCCTGGTGGACGATGATGCATTGAGGATGAAGGCAAAACGTTCTGCTAAAAGATTTATATTCCTCAAAATTCAGCTTCATGTTGTACTAATTGAGCGAGAAGAAGTGTCAATTCTGGCTACCATCTATGTTTGGATTATGAAAAAGAGTTGCAACTCAGGAAAATAGCTTAAATTATTTTGTATTATGCAACAGACAATAGTTTTTTCTTTCAGATGCTGAGAAGAATCTTAGTCATATAAGTCTGAAAAAAACAGAATTATTACAGAAAAAAGCACACTAGTTTTTAATCCAATTGATTTAAACATAAAAATTAGATAACATTTGACCAAAACTCATTTTAATTCAACCTGTTCAAGCCAAAAAAGATTCTCATAAACACACCTTGTTAAAAAGCTGATTTGTGTCGGCAACACACACGCCCCCATACATAAACTCTAAGGTCAAAGAATTCCTGTAAATTAACTAGAATGGCACTCGGAGAGCGCAGACCTCCACCAAGCTGCCCGAGAACGATTTCCACCCCTCTCCGTGCAGCTTGCGCCATCATCCACGTGTAATTTTGTTTATGTTGAGATCAGCTGTATATAGCAGAGCAGCGTAAAACACCTCATTCAAACTGGACAGTACAAACAGAAACTCACCTAAACCATCGTTGTTACTCTTTCCAACAATCACCGAGCGTGCTTTGGTCGAACTCAACTGTAATTCCACCGGGTTTAATGTGAAAAAAACGCCATATCTACAGGTGTCCCCCCATCCCTCCACCCCCCGCTCTCTCTCTGTCCCTCTCTCAGCAGGCAGAAAGAAAGAGGCAGGGTGACGCGTCATCAGTTACACTGAGCATGTCTTAAAGCCTGTGGTGTTAATGCACAGGTTGAGCGGAGTTATTAAAAAAAATTCCCGAAGCCGGATCATGATCCGGATCGCCACCAAATCTAATGGATTGTTCATTGTGCCACACCCCACCCCTCGAAAAATGTTCCTTCAAATCAATCGTGGACTTTCGGAGTAATCCTCTAAACGGACAAACCAACAAACAAACCAACAAACCAATGCCGGTGAAAACATAACCTCCTTCCTTGGCGGAGGTAATAACAGAGCAGAAGGAGGAAAAGTGAAGACTGAAGCAGGGGGATAGTGGGGCAGCTAAGCTGAAATATTTGTAACAATTTTGCATTTTGCGATAGAAGCAACAAATTTGGCACAGATGTAAGTTTATATGTTATGAAAAGATATAGACATCTGGGCACTGCAAATTTGGCCTCTGGGGGTCATGGCAGCCATTTTTCTAAATGGCTGCCAAATAGGCGCTAAATATTCCAAAATGTTGCAGAATATAATATATATATAATATAATATTAGCAGTAAAATCGACAGAGATATCGCTGGACAAAGGTCTGGGTCATCAGTAACTTTTAATCACAGTTGAAGCAATACTGAACTTTGGTAGAACTTTGGGTTGTATTGCTAACTAGCCGTGATTTATGCCCAACTAAGCAAGAAAATCATCATCGATTGCTCCCTTTAGCAGATTACGGTTTGGTATGCTTTTTTCTGTCTCTCTATTTACTCCCTTGCTAGCGAAACAGGTCGCTAAGGTTGCATTCACTCATAACCCATTCTGTTCGATTAAAATAAACTCAGGTCTATTTGTCTGGTTAGTATGGCTTGTTTGAGGTGGTGTGAAAGCTCATTCAAACTCTGGTGAAGACCAAACAACCAAACTCTGGTCCACCTTAAAAGTTGGGTCTCGGTCCGCTTCCAAGCAAACTCTGGTGCATTTCTTTTTTGGTGTGAGAGCGAACCAACCACCAGCAGATATGTGATTTTAGCACGATTTCAAAAGCTAAACTACTAATAAATCCATCTGCTGATGGTGAAATCTGTTCAGGAAGTGATGTATAGAAGCACGCCAGCTGTTAAAACTGCTGTGCTTGTATTCGACTCTGTGTACTTTGTCAGATCATGAACTCCATTAAAAAGTGTGACAGCGATCTCACAGTAATACGCCTCATGCACGTATCCGTGCGCTCCCCGACATTTGCACTATGCATTCGCACCAATCATATGAAAGCGTGCAAAGGGGCTTTTGTACAGTCCTGTCTCTACTATTATTCATCATAACATGTGGCTGATTTGCAGTCTAATAAGACTAATAATGTTTATTATTAGTATTTATTAATCAAAGAACACAAATATGCACATCAGAAGCATTGAAGTGCTGCATAAACTTCTGTCAGTCACAGAATTTGATTTCCCCACGTGGGTCCTGATGATGAACTGATTACAATCAGTTACCTTTCAGTCTCTATAACTTCATGTCAGTCTCTATAACTTCATGTTTACTTCTCTGGTTTGTTTGTAAAAAGTCAGTGTGCACAGGATTTGGACCAGAACTACAACAATGTATAATTTTTTCACTTGGTCCGGACCAAATGAACCCGACTACAGGTGTGAAAACACCCTTAATCACACTTTTAGCACATAAACAAACGTGAACAAAGGGGACTCTGCTAACATGTAAATAACGAGTTCTGAGGGCCCTGTGATTTGAATTTGATAATAAAAATGGAATCAACTGTAGAATGTGGAGTATCGTGGAATTTGCCAAAATGTGGCCACAATTGATAAAAATCAGGGTTTTCCCTGTCATTATAAGCGTTTTTTCACAGCGTCTGAGCCAACTGAACAGAAAAAAAACTATGCTGCTATGTGTAGGTGTCCTTTACCGGCTCACTGCTTCTGTCCTCTGCTCTCTGTGTTGGTGTTTCATCGAGAGCGAGGCTCAGCTCCTCCTCCACACACACGGACACACTGGTAGCGCGAGACCTACGAAAAACATGAAGACTCTGACTCTGAAGACTCACCTAGAAAAGATGTAATCTAATCTAAGAAAACGGCTACAAGCTTTTAAACCTCCTTATTGTCGACAGTAGCTATATCAGTAGCTATATCATTTGGGCCATCTTCCTCTTAGTATCTGAGACAGCTGTCAGTCACCTAGAAAAGCTGTAATGTAATCAAATAGGATGGCTACAAACTTTTAAACCTCCTAATTATTGACAGTAACAGTAGTTTGTTTATTTAGAGCTAATTAAATGGCTTTAACATCAGAGAATTTATCAAGGATTCATGTGATGTGAATAAAATCATCTTGGTGTTTGCAGAGTTCAGTACAGACCGAGAGCAGAGTCTCCAGTACCCAGCTGTCTGTCTATGAAGAGTGACCGGTCCAAAGACGAACTTCTAGACTTCAGTAATGAACCTGGATCCTCAGAGTCAAAGTAAGAGACTGTTTTTACTGTAAACTGACCTGGTGGACGATGATGCATTGAGGATGAAGACAAAACGTTCTGCTAAAAGATTTATATTCCTCAAAATGCAGCTTCATGTTGTACTAATTGAGCGAGAAGAAGTGTCATTTCTGACTACCATCTATGTTTGGATTATGAAAAAGAGTTGCAACTCAGGAAAATGGCTTAAAATATTTTTTATAATGCAACAGACAATAGTTTTTTCTTTCAGATGCTGAGAAGAATCTTAGTCATATAAGTCTGAAAAAACCCAGAAATATTACAGAAAAAAGCACATTAGTTTTTAATCCAATTGATTTAAACATAAAAATTAGATAACATTTGACTTTTAAAAAGTCAGTGTGCACAGGATTCGGACCAGAACTACAACAATGTATAATTTTTTCACTTGGTCTGGACCAAATGAATCCGACTACAGGTGTGAAAACATCCTTAATCACACTTTTAGCACATAAACAAACGTGAACAAAGGGGACTCTGCTAACATGTAAATGACGAGTTCTGAGGGCCCTGTGATTTGAATTTGATAATAAAAATGGAATCAACTGTAGAATGTGGAGTATCGTGGAATTTGCCAAAATGTGGCTACAATTGATAAAAAATCAGGGTTTTCCCTGTCATTATAAGCGTTTTTTCACAGCGTCTGAGCCAACTGAACAGAAAAAAAACTATGCTGCTATGTGTAGGTGTCCTTTACCGGCTCACTGCTTCTGTCCTCTGCTCTCTGTGTTGGTGTTTCATCGAGAGCGAGGCTCAGCTCCTCCTCCACACACACGGACACACTGGTAGCGCGAGACCTACGAAAAACATGAAGACTCTGACTCTGAAGACTCACCTAGAAAAGATGTAATCTAATCTAAGAAAACGGCTACAAGCTTTTAAACCTCCTTATTGTCGACAGTAGCTATATCAGTAGCTATATCATTTGGGCCATCTTCCTCTTAGTATCTGAGACAGCTGTCAGTCACCTAGAAAAGCTGTAATGTAATCAAATAGGACGGCTACAAACTTTTAAACCTCCTAATTATTGACAGTAACAGTAGTTTGTTTATTTAGAGCTAATTAAATGGCTTTAACATCAGAGAATTTATCAAGGATTCATGTGATGTGAATAAAATCATCTTGGTGTTTGCAGAGTTCAGTACAGACCGAGAGCAGAGTCTCCAGTACCCAGCTGTCTGTCTATGAAGAGTGACCGGTCCAAAGACGAACTTCTAGACTTCAGTAATGAACCTGGATCCTCAGAGTCAAAGTAAGAGACTGTTTTTACTGTAAGTTGTCCTGGTGGACGATGATGCATTGAGAATGAAGACAAAACGTTCTGCTAAAAGATTCATATTCCTCAAAATGCAGCTTCATGTTGTACTAATTGAGCGAGAAGAAGTGTCAATTCTGGCTACCATCTATGTTTGGATTATGAAAAAGAGTTGCAACTCAGGAAAATGGCTTAAATTATTTTGTATTATGCAACAGACAATAGTTTTTTCTTTCAGATGCTGAGAAGAATCTTAGTCATATAAATCTGAAAAAAAACAGAAATTTTACAGAAAAAGCACATTAGTTTTTAATCCAATTGATTTAAACATAAAAGTTAGATAACATTTGACCAAAATTCATTTTAATTCAACCTGTTCAAGCCAAAAGAGATTCTCATAAACACACCTTGTTAAAAATCTGATTTGTGTGAGCAACACACACACGCCCTCATAGATAAACTCTAAGGTCAAAGATTTCCTGTAAATGAACTAGAATGGCACTCGGAGAGCGCAGACCTCCGCCAAGCTGCCCGAGAACGATTGCCCCCCCTCTCCGTTCAGCTTGCGCCATCATCCACGTGTAATTTTGTTTATGTTGAGATCAGCTGCACATAGCGGAGCAGCGTAAAACACTTCATTCAAACTGGACAGAAACAAAGTGAAACTCACCTAAACCGTTGTTGTTACTCTTTCCAACAATCACCAAGCGTGCTTTGGTCGAACTCAACTGTAATTTCACAAAGTTTAATGTGAAAAAACGCCAAATCTACAGGTGCCCCCCCCTCCCTCCATCCCCCGCTCTCTCTCTGTCCCTCTCTCAGCAGGCAGAAAGAAAGAGGCAGGGTGATGCGTTATCAGTTACACTGCGCATGTCTTAAAGCCTGTGGTGTTAATGCACAGGCTGAGCGGAGTTATTAAAAGAAATTCCCGAAGCCGGATCATGATCCGGATCGCCACCAAATCTAATGGATTGTTCATTGTGCCACACCCCACCCCTCGAAAAATGTTCCTTCAAATCAATCGTGGACTTTCGGAGTAATCCTCTAAACGGACAAACCAACAAACAAACCAACAAACCAATGCCGGTGAAAACATAACCTCCTTCCTTGGCGGAGGTAATAACAGAGCAGAAGGAGGAAAAGTGAAGACTGAAGCAGGGGGATAGTGGGGCAGCTAAGCTGAAATATTTGTAACAATTTTGCATTTTGCGATAGAAGCAACAAATTTGGCACAGATGTAAGTTTATATGTTATGAAAAGATATAGACATCTGGGCACTGCAAATTTGGCCTCTGGGGGTCATGGCAGCCATTTAGAAAAATGTATATCTATATAAATAGGCGCTAAATATTCCAAAATGTTGCAGAATATAATATAAATATAATATAATATTAGCAGTAAAATTGACAGAGATATCGCTGGACAAAGGTCAGGGTCACCAGTAACTTTTAATCACAGTTAAAGCAATACTGAACTTTGGTAGAACTTTGGGTTGTATCGTATCGCTAACTAGCCGTGATTTATGCCCAACTAAAGGAGAAAATCATCATCGATTGCTCCCGTGAGCAGATTACGGTTTGGTATGCTTTATTCTCTCTATCTATTTACTCCCTTGCTAGCAAAACAGGTCGCTAAGGTTGCATTCACTCATAACCCATTCTGTTCGGTTAAAATGAACTACCTAGATGTGTATGCCCAGTTAGTATGGTTTGTTTGGGGTGGTGTGAACGCTCATTCAAACTCTAGTGAAGACCAAACAACCGAACTCTGTTCCACCTTAAAAGAAAACACCCTTAATCACACTTTTAGCACATAAACAAACGTGAACAAAGGGGACTCTGCTAACATGTAAATAATGAGTTCTGAGGGCCCTGTGATTTGAATTTGATAATAAAAATGGAATCAACTGTAGAATGTGGAATATCGTGGAATTTGCCAAAATGTGGCTATAATCAAATAGGATGGCTACAAACTTTTAAACCTCCTAATTATTGACAGTAACAGTAGTTTGTTTATTTAGAGCTAATTAAATGGCTTTAACATCAGAGAATTTATCAAGGATTCATGTGATGTGAATGCTATGTGTAGGTGTCCTTTACCGGCTCACTGCTTCTGTCCTCTGCTCTCTGTGTTGGTGTTTCATCGAGAGCGAGGCTCAGCTCCTCCTCCACACACACGGACACACTGGTAGCGCGAGACCTACGAAAAACATGAAGACTCTGACTCTGAAGACTCACCTAGAAAAGATGTAATCTAATCTAAGAAAACGGCTGCAAGCTTTTAAACCTCCTTATTGTCGACAGTAGCTATATCAGTAGCTATATCATTTGTGCCATCTTCCTCTTAGTATCTGAGACAGCTGTCAGTCACCTAGAAAAGCTGTAATGTAATCAAATAGGATGGCTACAAACTTTTAAACCTACTAATTATTGACAATAACAGTAGTTTGTGTATTTAGAGCTAATTAAATGGCTTTAACATCAGAGAATTTATCAAGGATTCATGTGATGTGAATAAAATCATCTTGGTGTTTGCAGAGTTCAGTACAGACCGAGAGCAGAGTCTCCAGTACCCAGCTGTCTGTCTATGAAGAGTGACCGGTCCAAAGACGAACTTCTAGACTTCAGTAATGAACCTGGATCCTCAGAGTCAAAGTAAGAGACTGTTTTTACTGTAAGCTGTCCTGGTGGACGATGATGCATTGAGGATAAAGACAAAACGTTCTGCTAAAAGATTTATATTCCTCAAAATGAAGCTTCATGTTGTACTAATTGAGCGAGAAGAAGTGTCAATTCTGGCTACCATCTATGTTTGGATTATGAAAAAGAGTTGCAACTCAGGAAAATGGCTTAAATTCTTTTTTATTACGCAACAGACAATAGTTTTTTTCTTTCAGATGCTGAGAAGAATCTTAGTCATATAAGTCTGAATAAACAGAAATTTTACAGAAAAAGCACATTAGTTTTTAATCCAATTGATTTAAACATAGAAATGAGATAACATTTGACCAAAAGTCATTTTAATTCAACCTGTTCAAGCCAAAAGAGATTCTCATAAACACACCGTGTTAAAAGGCTGATTTGTGTGAGCAACACACACACGCCCTCATACATAAACTCTAAGGTCAAAGATTTCCTGTAAATGAACTAGAATGGCACTCAGAGAGCGCAGACCTCACTGACCAGGTGATCCAGGTATGTGAGAACAGGGAGGGAACCCTGAAAGTGAAAGTTTTCGGTCAGTCAGCTGAGACAGTTGACAGAGCAGAAGGAGGAAAGGAATTAAGCAGTGTTAATCCAACAGTTTATTACTATACTGCCAAAGTGTCTGAGTCAGTTTTCTCCCTGTGGACTGTAGAGGAGAGAAATGTGCTGCTGCCACCTTGTGGTTTCCTGGCGAGTCCATGAGCAAGTTGCAGTTTTTTTTCCATCATGTTATATAGCCTCCAGAATAATATTAATGTTTTAAAAGAGGCCAAAGAGAGCGGATTATGTCCTTTACTGATTTTGTCACTTTGGGTAGTTTAGTTTGAGTTAGTTAGGTTTGAACTGAAGTTACAAGTGGTCTAAATATTGAGGTGAACAGCGGTCTAAGACACACAGCATGTCACACTGGTGCCCTGGTGTTCCTTGTTAGAATAGAATAATAGCAATGTTTTAAAATGGCCTTTGCTCCCCTTTAATAAACAAACTTCAGCCAGATCACTAAATGTTTAATAAGACAGTCAGATAGGAAAAGCAGCTAATTCTTGTTTATTAAAGCAGAAGAGTTAAAATGAAGAAACATTTTCATTACAGACTGAATGCTGAACTCAAACAGAAAAGTAACAACACTTTAACTCTTCTCTGTGACTATCTGAGCTTCAGTATCAGCCAAGTCTTGATTTTTTTCAACAATCAACAAATCATTTTAATTATAATGTAATGTCTCCACAGAGAGAAGAAAAGGAGTCTTGCTTCTGTGGAGGAGCCGATGTCCAGATCCAGAACAAGAAGTGGACTGCAGACGGCCAGCCAGACCAGCACTGTACAAAGTAAGACCATAGATCGGTCTGCTGATGTCTTCATGTCTGAAAACAGGACTTGTTCTTTTAATACACTGACTATTGTTGTGACAACCATTTAAGATCTTCTCCACCATACATATCAGCTCTGTATCACTTGTACTTTGTTCTCCTTGAGAGAAAATCTGAACCCAAAAGAAATCATTTTCCATTTTTGTGTTTTGTTTTTATGATATCACTCCATCTTTGCATTAACCAATCAGAATGATGTTTCTTTTCCATCTGCGTAGATGAAGATGGTGAACTATTAATCTCTGTAAAGCAACAACATCATTGTTCTATCATAGACAGACAGACACACTGATGAAAGGGGAGTTATTCCTTGCCATTGTTGCATAACAATGCATGCTCATGCGGGATCTCTTGTTGGGTCTCTAAATTATAGCGTACGATCTAAACCTGCTCTATATGAAAAGCTTCTTAAGATAACTTCTGTTATGATTTGACGCCATATAAAAATAAATTGAATTGACTTTATAACCTTTACTTCTTTATATATTGTTATATGTATATATTGTTATATGGATTATTTTCATATTGGCATTGGAAATAATAAGTTTCTTTGTTTTGTCTTAAACTTGTTTTCTCTCTTTCAGCAGATAGGGTTCTGCAGGAGGTTGTAGATGAACATAAGATCAGTCTGAGGAGGAGATGTGAACGTGTGACTGAAGGAACTGATGAAACAGGAAGTGAAACCCTCCTCAATAAGATCTACACTGAGCTCTACATCACAGAGGGACAGAGTGAAGAGGTTAATACCCAACATGAGGTGAGGCAGCTTGAGACAGCTTCCAAGAAGAAGACCTTCCATGACACTCTAATCAAGTGCCACGACATCTTTAAAGCCTTACCTGACCAACGGGGACACATCAGAGTCGTTCTGACGAACGGCGTCGCTGGCGTTGGAAAAACCTTCTCAGTGCAGAAGTTCACTCTAGATTGGGCAGAGGGCTTGGAAAACCAAGATGTCAGTCTGGTGATTCTGCTTTCGTTCAGGGAGATGAACTTGATCAGAGATGAGCAGTACAGTCTTCTCATGCTGCTCCATGTTTTCCATCCAACATTACAGAAGGTCACAGCAGAGAAGCTCGCCGTCTGTAAAGTTCTGTTCATCTTTGACGGCCTGGATGAAAGCAGACTTTCACTGGATTTCCACAACAATGAGGTTGTGTCTGATGTCACCCAGAAGTCGTCAGTCAACGTGCTGTTGACAAACCTCATCCAGGGGAATCTGCTTCCCTCAGCTCTCGTCTGGATAACTTCCCGACCTGCAGCAGCCAATCAGATCCCTCCTGCATGTGTTGACAGGGTAACAGAAGTACGAGGCTTCGCTGACGCCCAGAAGGAGGAGTACTTCAGGAGGAGAGTCAGTGATGAAGAGCTGTCCAGCAGAATCATCTCCCACATCAAGACATCCAGGAGCCTCCACATCATGTGTCTAATCCCAGTCTTCTGCTGGATCACTGCTACAGTTCTGGACCACATGTTGACTACAGACCAGAGAGGAGAGCTGCCCAAGACCCTGACTGACCTGTACTCACACTTCCTGTTGATTCAGACAAAGAGGAAGAAGCAGAAGTACGGTGAGGGACATGAGACGAGTCCACAGGAGCTGACGGAGGCTGACGGGGAAGTTCTTCTGAAGCTGGGGAGGCTGGCGTTTGAACATCTGGAGAAAGGAAACCTTTTGTTCTACCAAGAAGACCTGGAGCGGTGTGGTCTTGATGTCACAGAGGCCTCGGTGTACTCAGGAGTTTGTACAGAGATCTTTAAAAGAGAGTGTGTGATCTTCCAGAAAACAGTCTACTGCTTTGTTCACCTGAGCATTCAGGAGTTTCTGGCTGCAGTCTACATGTTGCACTGTTACACAAACAGCAACACAAAGGTACTGGAGGCCTTCCTGGGAGAAGAATATGTTCATTCAACCTTGGATGTCTTCCTGAAGAGAGCCATGAAGAAATCCCTTAAAAGTAAAAATGGCCACTTGGACCTGTTTGTTCGCTTCCTTCATGGCCTCTCTCTGGACTCCAACCAGAAGCTCTTAGGAGGTCTGCTGGGTCAGACAGACAACAGCCCAGAAATTATCCGAAGAATCATTAACAACCTGAAGGCGATGAACATGTATGATACCAAAACCTCTCCTGACAGAAACATCAACATCTTCCACTGTCTTACGGAGATGAACGACCGCTCGGTACATCAGGAGATCCAAGAGTTCCTGAAGTCAGAGAACAGATCAGAGAAGAAACTCTCAGAGATCCACTGCTCAGCTCTGGCCTACATGCTGCAGATGTCAGAGGAGGTTCTGGATGAGTTGGACCTGAAGAAGTACAACACAACAAAGGAGGGACGACAGAGACTGATTCCAGCTGTGAGGAACTGCAGAAAAGCTCTGTAAGTCCAGATGTGATTAACTTTATAGATAAGTATAGATTAGTAGTTTAGTTTTTCAAATATACACACTATACAATTATTCCTAAAATATAATATTCTTATAAGTGTTCCACGTGTTTCTTACATAAATATGTCAGTTGTATTTTGTCACAGATGTTCTTGAGCTGTTTCAAATGTTGAGTTAAAAAATGTTTCAGTAGTTTGTGTTTCTAGCTGTCAAGTTAATGAACACTTATTCTAACTATTTCTAACAATTGATACATTTTACAGTTAACGTGTTACAGAGACACACGGTAAAATAATACTTTAACACAAGCTCTTTGGTGGATTATGTGTTTGGCGAATTTCAGGAGATGTTGGACAGATTCAGAAAAGATGGAAATACACAGCTTCCAGCAATAACAGCGGTCTGATGAATATGTAACAGCAGAATGGTAGAATTCAGACTTTTTAAGAGATCTCATACACACCAAAGATCAATATTATGTTTTTAATGCAAGATACACTGATAACATCTTCCTGATGATATTATGTTGAAAATAATGCAACCTTATTGGTTCATTAATTGTGTTTGTGAGCTGAATATGTTTGATGCTCAGAAAAGAGTGTTAATGACAAAACACCATGCAGTCATCAAAATATCTAATTATATGAATGTTTAATTATGTACAGGTCTAATATTATTGCGCGATTTGTTTAATTTCTCTACCGTTTGGCAGCAGTCACTGAATTTTCCCATTTATGGACGTGAACCTGACATCAGCAGGTAGCTAGTAAAGAGAGGTCATCTTTCTCAACTGTATTATTATTACTTATTCACTGAGTTTTAAAAATGCTTTACTAATCAAGAAGGCCTCATGCTAACTTTGTGGAGACAGACCTGGGATCAGATCACACTGACAGACTGGACATAAGGGAAGCATCATGTAACTACATTTTCTCTCACTTTATCTGCAAGATTAAAGAAAAACCAAAATTAAAAGTCTGCAGGTTAGAGAGAGAGTGATGAGAATGATTGTTTCATGTCAAACAGTGAGATAAGATTAGCTGAATGCTGATGTGAAAAGCAAATATTAATCAAAGAAGTATATATCAAACTGTTTAGTCATCAAATGTATGAAGTAAATATAAACTGTCCTCTTTCATAATAACATATTTTGTCATTTTTGTGTCATGACAGACTTTCTGACTGTGGACTCTCAGATACTCACTGTGAAGTTGTGGCCTCAGCTCTGAAGTCCAACCCCTCCCATCTGAGAGAGCTGGACCTGAGTTACAACAACAACCTGCAGGATTCAGGAGTGAAGTACCTGTTTGGTGGACTGGAGAGTCCAAACTGTAGACTGGAGACTCTGAGGTCAGTTCACTGACTGTAGCTTATATAGTTTGTACACACTCTCTATGCACTGGCTCTGCTCCAGATGGCTCTAGAGAGGGACTTTCACGTTTTCGCAACGGCCACCGTAGCTCTCCATCATGCTTGGCACACAGGAGAGGCTTCAGTTGGTTGCGATCTCCTTACGTCACTGCTAGATACCACCAGATCCTACACACTAATCGGAGGCTTCAGTAGTCTGAGTCATATGTATTAGGGCTAGGTGACTTGGAGAAAATCAAATATCTATATTTTTGACCAAATACTACGATATCGATTTTGCAACGATATTGTAGGGTTGACCATTGGTGCTTTCACAAAATATTTACACAATGAGATTTTTGATAAATAATCATCAGTGATGTGGATCTCATGACTTAGTGTAAATTACAAATAATAGAACAGCTAGAACAGTCTGGTAAGTTCAGAAAATTACATCACTTTAAAACCAGGAAAAGACAACACTTATGCCATAACACGATATTACGATATCCAAAATCTAAGATGATATCTTGTCTCATATTACGATATCGATATAATATTGATATATTGCCCAGCCTTAGTATGTATCCAGTAAGTATGTTGTGTTTGACAGTTTCCTTGTGGAGCTACAGGAGGATTAGTAACACAAAGAGGGAATTTGGTAATAAACAGTCTGTAACTTTGGTAAACACTAGGGGTAGGAAAAAAAATCGATTCACCTATGTATCGCAATTTTATTTTTACGATTTTGAAATTTATTTTTTAATGCCAGAATCAATATATTCCATTTAAGTCTATGTGGAGGTAGAAGGAAGTTACCACTTGTATTGTTGTAGTCTGAGTAACGTGATGTCATATCCATTCCACCCAAAAGAAACCACTATTTTGTGAGGAAAATGTCTTTATTCTTTGATTATAAGGGTTGCTGGAAAACATTTAATAAATAATGCCTGACACTGACTGATATATTTGACTTCAGGACATGAAAATCAAACATTTTTACTGTATTAATTTAGATATTTTCCAAAGTAAAAGTCCCTAGAAGTGTATGATTCAACTTTTTCCCATGGTCTAGTGTTAAAAACGTTGACAAAAATCGCAAAAAATCGCAAATTCGAATCACAACACTTTAAAATAATAATACATATCGAATTGTGATAGTATCGAATCAGGAGATTGTTGAATCGTCCCAGCTCTAGTAAACACCCACTTGATTTGTCGGACTCACATGGCTGAATCTTCATTTTAGTTTCAGTTGAACTTATGAAGTCATTTCTTACAGTGTAGTTGTGTTATGAAGGGACCACTTCACAGGAGGAATGATTACTGTCACCAATAACTCTTTTAATGTACATATGACATGTGGCTGTTGTTTTAAGAGACATTTGAACAAATGTGGACCTTTACTGTAAATGACATAAACCTACTAAGCTACAGTAAGAAGAAGGCCATGTAATAAATTAAATAATGAAGTCTAACAAGTCTGAATTGATATTGATCCTCTAATTCCGGACTTGACTGAGATCAGCAGCATGTTATTGATGTATGTTAACATGAATAGGTGTATGAATGTTGTGGTGACATTTGGATGATGTCTGTAGAAGGCTGACATTATGATGATCCACAATAACACAATGACAAAGTCACTCTACTCATTTTAGGGAAAAGCTCATTGATTAGGACATAGTAATGTTGAGCGACTCATTTAAAACCTGAACACATCTGATTGGATTATAAAGTAATTGATTTTTATCTTCATCATTTATTCTTTATTCAGATTGTTTGGCTGCAGTTTTTCAGAGATCAGCTGTGCTTCTCTGGTCTCAGCTCTAAAGTCCAACCCCTCCCATCTGAGAGAGCTGCAGCTGAGTCACAACAAGCTGCAGGATTCAGGAGTGAAGCTAATGTGTGGCTTTCTGGAGAGTCCACACTGTAGACTGGAGACTCTGAGGTCAGTCACCATTTTTTACTTCTGTACTGAGATTAATATGATGGGAAAGTTGTGGTGACACTAATCTGCAGACATAAGGCTGATATTATACTGATCCACACTGAGGGCCCTATCTTACACCCAGCGCAAAGCGACGCACAGCACTGACGCAATTGTCATTTTCATGCCCAGCGCCCACGTTTTGTTAGTAGCAAATGTCCTTTGGCTTATTTTTTTGTTGCCTGATATTCTTCCCATTCCCCCAAAATCCATCCTGACATATTTGGCATCTTTGGAAACTTTGAGATCTTGAGTTGAATCTTGAATCAATTTCTGTGGGTTTTTATTTGTGTTTGGCTGCTCAACATGAGTTTGTATAGATGGATCCACTGGTGGAGCTGTCAGGGTTTAAGAAGTGAAGTCACTACGTCTTTATTGAAGTAGCAGCACATTGTCATTAATATTAATGAGAGCTCTGTTTCACTTTTTGTATTTTACAGTTTTTAACCTGCATCCTGTTGGCTTCAGGTGTTTGGAGTTTACATTTTCTAAACTTCTGTGTTCTAAACCTTCAGCTCTGAACAGATTATTTAACATTGAATGATTTCAAGCAGGAACGTTGTCTTCTAAACTTAAATCATTTATTCTTTATTCAGATTGAGTTGGTGCAGTTTGTCAGAGATCAGCTGTGCTCCTCTGGCCTCAGCTCTGAGGTCCAACCCCTCCCATCTTAGAGAGCTGGATCTGAGTAACAACAAGCTGCAGGATTCAGGAGTGAAGCTTCTGTGTGGTTTTCTGGAGAGTCCACACTGTAGACTGGAGACTCTGAGGTCAGACACCATTTTTTACCTCTGTAATGAGATTAATATGATGTCAAAGTTGTGGTGACAAACTGCAGACATAAGGCTGATATTATACTGATCCACACTGAGTATCTTAATGCTAAAGTACATTTTCTTCTTCAGTGGTTTAGTCCATTGACTGTAGCTGAGCAATGTTGAGCTACACATTTAAAACCTCAATATATCACAAATTTGACTTCCATCATGTTTCCTTTTTCAAAGAAATGATAATAAAAAATCTGTAAGGGATAATGCACAGCGAGCCGGTCATTGTTGTGAAAGAATCCCAGACAGGGTGATGCTGCACCCCGACGCGGAGCAGTCTCTCATCGCCCTGTCTGGGATTCTTTGACAACAATGACCCGCTAGCTGTACATTATCCCGCTGATTACACGGCTACTTACTGAAAAAATCTATATTTTGACACATAAACGGTCTGCAAGAGTCCGACATCAGAACTGCGCCCATAGCAATGGTCTGCTATACATAGCAACGGTCTGTTATATATAAAGAATAAATAAATCATCTCTATTTCAGCTATCAGACAATAAAAAATATATTCACTATTTGCTTTTTCTATACATTTTATGAAGCTATAATGATGCTTATACTGACTGAATAGTTTAAACTGAAAATGCTTTGATTTTATGACCCAACTATTCCTAAAATAAATATGTTGTAGATGTCTTATCTTATATATCTTTAGTTTACATTTCCCCAAAATTCATCCTGACATATTTGGCATCTTTGGGAACTTTGAGATCTTGAGTCAAATCTTGAATCAATTTCTGTGGGTTTTTATTTGTGTTTGGCTGCTCAACATGAGTTTGCATAGCGGGATCCACTGGTGGAGCTGTCAGGGTTTAAGAGGTGAAGTCACTACCTCTTTATTGAAGTATCAGCACATTGTCATTAATATTAATAAGAGCTCTGTCTCACTTTTTGTATTTTACAGTTTTTAACCTGCATCCTGTTGGCTTCAGGTGTTTGGAGTTTACATTTTCTAAGCTTCTACGTTCTAAACTTTCTACAGCTCTGAACAGATTATCCCACTGTGGGACTAATAAAGGAATATCTTATATCTTATCTTATTATTAAACATTGAATGATTTCAAGCAGGAACGTTGTCTTCTAAACTTACATCATTTATTCTTTATTCAGATTGAGGGACTGCAGTTGGTCAGAGATCAGCTGTGCTTCTCTGGCCTCAACTCTGAAGTCCAACCCCTACCATCTGAGACAGCTGGAGCTGAGTCACAACAAGCTGCAGGATTCAGGAGTGAAGTTGCTGTGTGGTTTTCTGGAGAGTCCACACTGTAGACTGGAGACTCTGGGGTCAGTTCACTGACTCTCTATTACTATTATAGATCTTATATGTTTAATCAACAATTTAACCTAATTTATTTACAGACATAACTTACATCCATAGAGTTGTAAATTTCCTTTTCTTCATATTTTCATGTTTCTTGAACTAAATTCAGTCTGCAGTCACAGAAGACTTGTGTTTCTTAAAGAAACTGTAGAAAATGTCCACTGTTAGTTGTTAAAGTAAATTAATGTTTATCATTGTTGGTACATGGTCACATCTGGATACAGAAGATCCTTTGAACTAATATTGTTTTTAAATTGATCAAGTTTAGGTAATGAAGTAGAAATATTTCTCTGGTTTCTGTTAATTTCAGCATATTCCATAATGTCTGATCATTGATATTGATCATTCAGCACACACACATAGATGAACACAGAGATCAGCAGCATGTTATTGATGTGTGTTGACATGAAAAGGTGTATGATTGTTGTGGTGACAATTGGATGATGTCTGTAGAAGGCTAACATTATAATGATCCACAATAACACAATGACAAAGTCACTCTACTCATTTTAGGGAAAAGCTTATTAGTAATGTTGAGCTGCACATTTAAAACCTGAACACATCTGATTGGATTATAAAGTGATTTTTATCTTCATCATTTATTCTTTATTCAGATTGAGTGGCTGCTGGTTGTCAGAGATCAGCTGTGATGCTCTGGCCTCAGCTCTGAAGTCCAACCCCTCCCATCTGAGAGAGCTGCAGCTGAGTGAAAACAACCTGCAGGATTCAGATGTGAAGGTGCTGCTTGATCTTGTGAAGAGTCCAAACTGTAAACTGGAGACTATGAGGTCAGTAGAGGGTCCGAGTTGGTCCATGCTGGTTTCAGCAGTATTGTTGTGATATGTTTCCTCCGTTAAGCTGTGATAGGAGAACGGTGACACAGAGAGAGAGAGAGAACAGTCAGCCAATCAGATCAGCCAGAAGCTTGTTGTGATCATGTGTTAGAGTTGATGTGAAGAAGATGTTGTTGTTGTTGTTGTGTTCATGTCTCCAGGAAATACAGATGGATTACAACTGACAGCATCACAACATGTATAGAGACAGTGGTCCTAATCCATCAAACTATCATACCATCAAATCTGATCAGAAAGTCTTAGTTCTCTCATTGATCAGTTCATCTCTGTCACAGCTCTGAGATCAGTCTGACTGAAGGCTCAAATCATTGGCTCTTATTTCATAGAACCATCGTTACATTAAGCAACCATGATGTGGTCCCGCCAAAGAGCTATTAAAGGAGGGTAACGGGATGAGGGTGTGGAGTTTTAGTGTCTTTTGTAACTCATTCCAGTCACTAGGAGCAGCAAACTGGAATGAGTGACGACCAGAGGAGGTGCAGACTTTAGGAACGACCACACTAATGAATTTGCTTGAAGATAAATAAGCGGTTACAGTTAGAGATGAGTGAGCGGAGATATGGAGGTTGGTTCTGCCAATGATAGTTTTATAAATGAACTGTGTAATGCATCAGTGACTGACAGCTGATGGAGGGAGTCTCTGTAAACACTGATTCTTGACTTCTGTTCTCTTCTTCTCTCATCAGCTGGAAGAAGGGAGCTCTGTCACAGTGAGTGATCAGAAAAGCGGATGTGTTGAAAGGATCAGCCGTGTCCTGATTATCCACAGAGGTTCACCACCTGGACCTGCATCTTATTTTGTCTTTTTTTATTTATTCATATATTCTGAACCCAAAATGCCTCTGCAGAATAGTTCAGTTTATCACAACATAACTGTAGATTAACACATTTAAATAGATCTTTCTGCTTTGCTTTGTGTTGCAGCTCCACTCTGAGTTTTGCTGTTTATTTCCACTTATTTCTAAATAACAGTGGAAGATAATAAAGTTACCCTATTAAAACCAAGCCCTCAGGAAGAGCGCCAGACTTTGATGCCCATTTTCGTAGTGACCAAAACGGCGGTACTACAACTTCCGTGTCCGTCACGTGATGCCATTGGGCCTAAAAAGACTTTTTCCCATAGACTTACATTGGGAAAGAGACGTCTGTAACTCAGCGGATAATTTTTTTTTGAGGTGAATTAACTTCCCAGTATGAACATTCTAATAGTCTTTATTTAAATCGTTAGGTCCTAAAAGTTGTAAAATGCACTAATAGCTGAATCCAGAGTTATTTCCCTTCCTCCGTTCATGTGAATGAGACCCACATCGAGGCTGGAGCTAGGGCTGGGAGGCGGAGTTAAAGGAAACGCTACTGCTCCTGCTCTATGGGCCCAATGGGTGAGGAAGATCGCCGGATGATCCGGGTACTTTATCACTCGACAGTCGAGCCATTTTGGCTTCATGCTCCACTGAGCAGCTCTCATAGGAATGAATGGGAGCCTCCGACGCTGTATCCAGTTCTCTTTATACATCCATGATTAAAACCAATACCAGCCATTTCTCATATTATAAAAGATAAATATTTGCTTGTAACAAACAGAAAGAATTAGATCAAATCTGAATTCAGTCGAGGCTTCGCTTTAGTTTCTCACCTGACTACAAACAGATTATGTCTGGATTTTGGTGGAAAGTCAGCACCTTCATATTTTATATAATGTTTGATGTAAAATATACAAACAGAACTGATTAACATGTATATTCTAGATTTTATATTCACTAATAGAGAATAGCAGAGACTCTACTCTACTTCCTCAGGAAGCTGAAGCAGGCTCACCTTAAAACCTGTTGATTAATTTCTATCGGGCGACCATTGAGAGCCTCCTGACCTACTGCTGCACTGTGTGGTTTGCTAGCGGCACAGTAGAGGACAGGAGGGACCTGCAGCGGGTGGTGAGGATGGCAGAAAAAGTGATTGGGACCACATTACCCCCCCCTCAGTGACCTATACGCTGGCCGGCTCCGCAAGAAAGCCAGCTGTATTTCTTAAGACCCCACCCAGCCTGGACATGGACTGTTTACTACTCTTCCCTCCGGAAGGAGATACAGGACAATTAAAACACACACAAACAGACTATGGAATAGCTTTTACCCACAGGCAGTCAAGTGTGTCAAAAGCTTAGGACACTAGCTGCTGAACCATAATCATGGCACCTGCACTTTATGATCCATTTATTTGTCTATATTTTGATTTGAATGTTTTTTCATGTTTGCTTTTAATGTTTGCTTTTACTGCCAAGATCTGCTAAATTGTTTTTCATTGTTTTCAATGACAATAAAGTCTCTATTCTATTCTATTCTAATCATGCAGATACAGGAAAATTCCAGTTTTTTGTGTGAGTCTGCTAGTTTTCACGTTACATGACTCAACACAGACAGATAAAGTCACCCATGGAGCTTTTTCCCCTCAGAAATCAGTGTTGAAGCGGTCGTTCTCACCACCGTTCACGTTCTGTTGTTCCTGCTGGAGCTGCTTTCTGCCAGCAGATGTCACCATTTCCTCTGTTTTACCACAAAGGTGGTTTATCTGAATGGATGCAGTGAACACTGAACTGATGATGTGAATGCTTTCTTTCTGACTGACTTTGTTTTGTCAAGGTTAAGTGTCATCATAATGTAGTTAAACTTGATTTAAAATTATGGAAATTGGATTTGAAAATAAACTCAAGTTTCACAAACGCCCACTTGGACTCAAGTATGAACTCATTTAGAGTTTGGTGGTCACAGGTCACTGTGACCTCACAAAACACATTTTTGGCAATAACTCAAGAATTCATATGCTAATTATGACAGATTCACACGGATGACATTTTGGACAGACATGGATGTAAACTGCAACTTGACTGGTTGGGGGAGCCATACAACCGTGAGGCGGTGATTCTTGTTTTTTTTTTTTTCAAAGCGAAAACAAGTTTATTTGTTTCATCAATGTTTAAGTATTTCGAGTTAAGTCATTTTAAAATAAGTTAGCTAACTTTGCGATACTAACAAAGAAATGTAGCTAACGTTAGTGTTAACGGTCACTTTAATTTTTTAAAACTTAAACATGTTTCTGTGGTTTTCTGTCCACATTTTAAGATGAACAAATATCTGTTACTGGACTGGACAATGAACTCATCATTGTAGTAAAGATGAGACTGTAGGTATTTTGTCATATTAGTATTCAACAACTCTCTTTGACAGAACCTCTTTAACATCTCACACAATAAATAAAAGTTCACAGTGTTCCTCAGCAGTTAGAAAACTGCATGTCCACATGTTATAATAAGTGCAGGAGTATATTCTAGTATACTTTACAGTCCCAGTAGCTACAGTTTGTGCCTCTCATGTCTTACCTTTAAACTCAAGTCACTGAGCTAAGTAGACAATTTTCTGACTATCTTTGAAAAATCCATAAAGTCCTTCATCAGCAGCATTTAGAGCTGTTTTGAAGACTCCACAACTCTTCTGAACATCTGTTGCAAAATAAAAAGATTTTAATCAGTTTACCAAGTTGTGATTGTATTTCCAAATCCAGGTTGCTGGAAACGGCACGCCCTTGCTCTTTTTTGTAAAACACAAGCAAAACGTTCACACATTTTGTATGATATTGGAAGAAACATCAATATAAACAAATTTAACCTATACGATAATATAGAAACATTTTAAATTTGTGCTTAACATTGTAATAATTGAGCAATAAGATGTGTCATTTCTTGCTACCATCTGTGTTGGGATTATGAAAAAGAGTTGCACAGTTGCAACTCAGGAAAATGGCTGAGATTATTTTTTATTGTGCAACAGACAGAATAATTTTTCATCCAGATATTCAGAAGAATTTTATTTGTATAAGTCTGTAAAAGAAAAGAAAAAAGAAAAAAAGTTTTATACTAAATAGATTTATTAACACCATCATCATTCAGCCTGGAATTAGATATCAGAGACTATAGTTGGCAAAAAGCAATGGAAGGATTCTCAAAGATGTCTCAAAGATTATTATATCACAGCTCAATTGAGACCCTTGTTGGTATAACCCAGAGTACTTTGCCAGATGGAAGGAGATTGAGGAGGCTACAACAGGGGAGTTTCCAATTAAAGCTGTCAACGTTTTGAGATGGTGTGCATATGACCCAGATTTTGTACCAAAATGATGAGATGTAAGGTTTAGGGGGTGGGGTTTCTCAATGCATAACAGTATACTGTACCTTTCTTCATCAGGGGTCTATGAAGAGTTTTCAGAATCTGAGGATACAGCATGGTTTGAACGATTTATACAGACTTCCTCAAGTCCGGCATTATACTGAGCAATTAATGAGGGAAACAAGGCATAAGTGAGCATGGCTCACATACCCCCGCTCACTGCTCGACCAAAGGTAGGGCCAAAGGTTTTGCCCTTTTGGAACTAATGGAATTAGTCTATTGAGCACAATCTAGCTATTTATTAGCTCACCTTCCTCAGGATAAAGTCAGTAGAAGACAAATACAGCCTGTCTTGTTGATGCTCTCCAGGTTTTAACCACTTCATTACTTGCTTGTATTTCAACACCTGGACTCTGTGTCCACGCTGCCCCGGTTGATGGTGTCTGATATTTCATTAATTGTATATGATTTGGGAACTTTCCATCCAAGTTTGTTGATTCCAAGTATGTGATGAATCCAACACGGTGCCAAGATGATTCAAGATCTCCCCAAGCATACATAAATACATACATACATATATGCATAGAAATACTCATAGAGCGCTGGATTGTAGTATAAGCTGGTCTCTGATGAGAAAGTCTTTTCAGTTTTTGGACACCCTGGACTTCTAACCCCCAAAAGGCACAACTAGACCACACTGGCAACCATCATACCAAATTTGAAGTTCCTAAGTTAAACAGTTTTCGAGTTCTACTCCGGAAACTAAAGTGTGACACGCGAACAGAAGGACGGACACGCAGAGCGCTATATACCCCTGACTATGTTGTCGCAGGGGTATAATTATATAATATTCAACTAAAAGTCTTCATAGAGGCATATGTTTTGAATACAAACATAAGGAAACCAAAGTATACCAGAGGAGGAATGGGATCATTTATGTGAGCTGCAATGGAAAACTTCATGTTCAGTTTTAAGGAGAGATTTTTTAGTTGGAATAATCTCAGTCCCAAACCCAACACTCAGTTCACCCATCGTCATGTGATCCACTCCCCTCAGCTCATTGACCGTTTCAGCCTCCAGTTTCACAGCTCAGTCAAGTCTTGGTGGATGTTCTCTCAAAACACAAACTGAGGACACAGCACTTGGCTTCTGCGAGGCTAAAATTTGTCATTTGCAGAGATAAATAAAAACAACAATGTGAATGTGTCTTGGCCTCTGACAGTGGGCTCAGTCCTCAGCTTCACTCTGCATTGTCTGATGGAGTCCTGCCACAAACTCCTGATAGCATGGCTCTGAAATGAAAAGATCAAAACAAGACTTCCTTTAAAAAAAGAGATGTGAAGTTGTTTTATAATTTTATAATTGATTTCAACAGTGGACATTTTGTAGGTAGCCACAAACCTGTGTCTGGATCAATAAACGAGTGTCTAATGAGGAAGTCCAAGACCACCATGGCACAGTTGGGTTTGAAGTCATCAGTGGCCACCAGTTCCTTCACCTGAAACCAAGACGGAGCGATCACAAAATACCCCCTGCGTATTTTTGTGGTATCTAAATCTCGGTGCTTTCAATATCACGCCTCCGAATATTTTTTATTTCACAGGATTACTATTCAGAATATGTCATCAACACTAACCTTATCTATGGGCAGGAGGTAGAACTCTTGTACCTCTCCATCCCCTACTCTGGGCTTGAACTCCGGAGGAAGCTCCAAATCAAAGACAAACTGACTTTCCGGATACACCCCGTCTTCATCCTCGTAGGTGTAGCTAGAAAATACATTGAAGCAGTTAGTTATGGAATGTAAAGAGGCTTGTCTTTTACTTGTCTTTTGTAATATTCAAGCCTTTGTTTCATAATGACAAGATTCCGGCAGAACAGAAGGACCCTGCCCATGATGGTGGTCCTTCAGAGGACTTGAAGGGCAGACACCAGTCTAGTCTCTTGTGTAGTTTTCATGTAAACAAACAGTAAAGTTATGTTTTACATTTAGCGTTTCTAACCAAAATGCATTGTGTGTATCCTTGAGGTCTGTTGAATGAACTTCCTTCCTTATAAAACATCGTTAGCCGCATTAGCCGTTAATGCAAACTCAACACCTCCTCCATGATAAATTCAGGATAATGTCCATTTCTACAGCACTATTTCCATCACTACACAGTGATTTCTGAGTTTCTCTTTTTAACACAAATACTGTTTTCACTTACTAATTATTTTCAGTCACTTCAATTTTCCCATTTTTATTTTTATTTTTATCCGTGTTAAGCTACCATCAACAAAAAGCAACACTTTCTGTACATATTTTACATTAAAAACCCTCCACCAGGTCATAGGATGTCCTCTAGCTACCAGTAGGCTTTTAATTTGAAACAGGAAGTGCAGATATTCCGTGACAGTAACTTAACAGTAACAAATAATCATGGAAGCCACTGGAAATAATTAGTGAATGAAAACAGTATTTCTGTTAGAGAAGTATGACATGACTGTTGTTGTACTGATGGGATGGAAGTGTTAGCATGTGAGACCAATAATACAATAAGTCCATGCTCAGTGTTTTTAACCCAGCCATTATTTGTCGTTCAGTTGTTCCCCCATTATTACTCTCATTATTTAAATACCAGCTTTTATTTGGAACGGTGTACCTGTATGCCAGGGTAGAAGTGTGTTTTGTTTCCACTCTGCCAGTTCACTCATGATGCCTACAACTATTCATGTACCGCTTTTTATTCTGTCATATATTATTTTAACTATGTGATATTCTACTGGCTTATGTTGTATTATTTGCACACATCCTAAAACAAAAGGTCAGTGTGGTATACACACTTTGAAAAAAAAAAGTTGAATTATGAAACGCTAAATGCAAGCGACTCCTTAGGGATTGGTTATTTGTAAGAGGAATATTGTTTTGTATACAAACGTATCCTCATATTTTTTATTATGTATTCTAAAGGAAATAAATTGTAACTGAGAATGACCAAATTCTGCCACTGGTGTCACAGCTCACATGCTTTGTCTCTTAACACTGTTTCAGTTATTATCATAAATCATGCTTTTGTCCACCACTCACAGGGTCAGTCTTTACCAAGTCATGCTGTGAAGCCAAATTGTTGTTCAAACTTACTGGACTTTATTTTTAAATTCTAGTAAAGATCACAAATCTGTCAGGTTGGATTTTGGGGGAAAGAGATTTAATAAGTTGATTTTCATAAAAATTTGCATATTTAATGAGCTATTACTGAATAACCAAGATGATTGATATTTTAATTGTCTTTAATTCTTTGTCTCTCTCATAACTGTTATAAGTTTTAAAAACAATCCCAAAGGAAAATCAACCAACAGAGGGACTTCCGGTTCGGCAAGCAAGGAGGCTGTGGTGTTAGAAAACAGGCTACTAGCACTTTTGACTTAGCAATTTATGTTTGTTGAAATAATAGAAATAGGATTAGAATGGACATTAAACTGTTTGCCGTGGTCATTTGAGTAGTGCAAAAGAAAATGGTGATTCCTTATAGTTGTTATGGTGACGACACGTCAGTGGGGCCGTAAAGTGTATTTCTCCCTCGCTAAGCCGGCAGTGGAGGTAGTCACAGAGCCAAATGAACGTCTGTTAAAGCTTCAGTAGGCAGAATGTTTTTGGCATCATTGGGCAACAATTCCATAATAACCTTTAATCATATTGTAATTCAAGTGTTCTGAGAGAAAACTAGACTTCTGCACCTCCTCATGGCTCTGTTTTCAGGCTTAAAAAAATCTAGCCCGTGACGGGAGACTTTGACCAATCACAGCTCATTTCAGAGAGAGAGCGTTCCTATTGGCTGTTCATTCAACAGGCAGTTGTCAACCACTCGCAAATGCCAATCAAATAATCAAACTAGGGAGCGCTGATCAAATATGAATCAATATTCTGTTACTGTAATGCCTATTTCTCTCCTCAAATGTTTTGAGAAACATCTTGTAGTGCAGTGTTTAGCTGTAAAATGAGGAAGTTTGCTCCGGCTGGTGGGCAGTGCTTGGTATTTCCTCAACTGATCTCAACATGGCTGGCGGATCACAGTGTCACCGTGCGACCCTCTTACTGTGAGGTGGCAACCACTGCACCACCGTGTCACTCCGGAGGATTTTTCAAAATAAAAATATTAAAAAGGGATAGATATGAAGGGAGGAGAGCAAAAGATGTCCTTATTTGTTGACAATGTATTAGTATTCTTGTCCAACCGGTAACATTCACTTTTACAGTTATTCTTACTTCTGAAACAATATGGTTCTCTCTCTGGTTATTAACGGAATGCTCTAAAAATTTACAAAATTGTTTTCCAATAATTTCCTCCCTCTTAAATCAAACGATTAGGGAAGAAATTAGGATATGCGACCTCATCCCTCTTAGTTTTTGATATTGATTTGAATCTGTTAAAATGAATATTTGTCGAGATTGTTATCTCTTCCAGGCCCTTCCATTAGATCTACCTGACCAACAATTTCAGGAGTGCGACAAACTGTTCATGCTGTCGGTGCTCTACAGAGGTGAACACACACACACACACATACAGATTTAATTTAAAGAAGAACTTTGAGTGTAAACATGTTTGATTTCTGACTTCTTTAACATCAGATTGTTGCTGCAGAGATGGAGAAAGAACAGTTTCACATTAACTTTCTGTCAGTCGACTAAATGATTAATGGTTTCAGCTGTACTTTTATTAACAAATCGTCAGATTTTATAAACTCTTCATATGTTTTGTGTGTAAAAATTAGGGCTGTCAGTCAATTAAAATATTTAATCGAGATTAAACGCACATTTTTTATCTGTTCAAAATGTACCTTAAAGGGAGATTTGTCAAGTATTTAATACGCATCAATACAACATGAGAGTGGACAAATATGCTGCGTTATGCTAATGTATGTATATATTTATTATTGTAAATCAATTAACAGCACAAAACAATAACAAATATTGTCCAGAAACCTTCAAAAGTACTGCATTTAGCATAAAAAATCTGACCTGATTTTAATGCTACGGACGCTCTAGAAGACTCTGGTGAGAGGACGCCAAAAATGTCCTCATTTTTTCGAGTGTCCTGATATTGAAGCTGTGCTATCATAAAATTGTCCTCATTTGTCATGAAAACAAGTACACACACACACACACACACACACACACACACACACACACTCACACAAACTCAGCTGACTTCCTGTAAATGGAGAGGAGGAGCAACACTTAGCAGCTGATGCACGTACACAAACAGATCGGGAACCGTGACTCTTAAAGTGTTCAAAGACTCTATTTATAGTCAACGGAGCAGAAGGATGAATACTGAAGGCTGAAGCAGGGTGAGTTTTAATCCAACATTTTATTATTTCTCTGTCAAAGTGTCTGAGTCTGTTTCCTACCTGTGGACTGTAGAGGAAAGACATGTTAGAATGAACTCAACAGTTTGATTCATCTGTGAACACGAAGTCATGACTGGCTGAATAATACTCGTTAAACCTGCTGTAAACCAAGAAAACAAGCAGAGATTTAAAGAGAACTGACCAGGTGGAGTTCTGGATGGTTTTATTATACGGTATACTGTGTGTGTGTGCGTGTGTTACTTCCTGTTCTCTCAGTCTTGCCTGTGACTCTTGTGCAAACTTGTTTCCTTTAAAATTTAAAGGAAACAAGTTTGATCATTTAAAGTTTAAATGATCTTATCTCACAGTCAGCATTCCTGTTTTTACCTCTCAGACTGACTTCAGATAAGAAGATGAGTGATTGTGTGGAGGAAAAGGAGGACAGAGCAGAGTCTGGCTGTTTGTCTATGAAGAGTGACCAGTCCAAAGATGAATTTCTAGACTTCAGTAATGAACCTGGATCCTCAGAGTCAAAGTAAGAGACTGTTTTTACTGTAAGCTGTCCTGGTGGAAAATTATGCATTGAGGATGAAGACAAATCGTTCTGCTAAAAGATGTATGTTTCTTTCAGATGCTGAGAAGAATCTTAGTCATATAAATCTGAAAAAAAAAATTACAGGAAAAGCACATTAGTTTTTAATCAAGTTAATTTAAACATAAAAGTTAGATAACATTTGACCAAAACTCATTTTAATTCAACCTGTTCAAGCCAAAAGAGATTCTCATAAAAACACCTTGTTAAAATGCTGATTTGTGTGAGCAACACACACACGCCCTCATACATAAACTCAAAGGTCAAAGACCTGTTCAAGCCAAAAGAGATTCTCATAAGTCAAAGATTTCCTGTAAATAGAGAGGGGAGGAGCCACACTGACTAGGTGATCCAGGTACATGAGAATAGGGAGGGAACTCTGAAAGTGAAAGTGAAAGTGTTCAGTCAGTCAGCTGAGACAGTTGACAGAGCAAAAGGGGGAAAGGAATGAAGGAGTGTTAATCCAACATTTTATTACTTTACTGCCAAAGTGTCTGAGTCCGTTTTCTCCCTGTGGACTGTAGAGGAGAGAAATGTGCCGCTGCCACCTTGTGGTTTCCAGGCGAGCCCTCGCAATATGCGTGTCCATGAGCAAGTTGCAGTTTGAGATAACATTTGACCAAAACTCATTTTAATTCAACAGGTTGCTAAGGTTGCATTCACTCATGACCCATTCTGTTGGGTTAAAATGAACTCAGGTCTATTTGCCTGGTTAGTATGGCTTGTTTGGGGTGGTGTGAAAGCTCATTCAAACTCTGGTGAAGACCAAACAACCAAACTCTGGTCCACCTTAAAAGTTGGGTCTCGGTCCGCTTCCAAGCGAACTCTGGTGCATTTTGTTTCTGGTGTGAAAGCAAGCGCACCAACCACCAGCAGATATGTGATTTTAGCATGATTTCAAAAGCTAAACTACTAATAAATTAATCTGCTGATGGTGAAATCTGTTCAGGAAGTGATGTATAGAAGCACGCCAGCTGTTAAAACTGCTGTGCTTGTATTCGACTCTGTGTACTTTGTCAGATCATGAACTCCATTAAAAAGTTTGACAGCGATCTCACAGTAATACGCCTCATGCACGTATCCGTGCGCTCCCCGACATTTGCACTATGCATTCGCACCAATCATATGAAAGCGTGCAAAGGGGCTTTTGTACAGTCCTGTCTCTACTATTATTCATCATAACATGTGGTCGATTTGCAGTCTAATAAGATATTAATGTTTATTATTAGTATTTATTAATCAAAGAACACAAATATGCACATCAGAAGCATTAAAGTGCTGCATAAACTTCTGTCAGTCACAGAATTTGATTTCCCCACGTGGGTCCTGATGATGAACTGATTACAATCAGTTACCTTTCAGTCTCTATAACTTCATGTCAGTCTTTATAACTTCATGTTTACTTCTCTGGTTTGTTTGTAAAAAGTCAGTGTGCACAGGATTCGGACCAGAACTACAACAATGTATAATTTTTTCACTCGTTCCGGACCAAATTAACCCGACTACAGGTGTGAAAACATCCTTAATCACACTTTTAGCACATAGACAAACATGAACAAAGGGGACTCTGCTAACATGTAAATAATGAGTTCTGAGGGCCCTGTGATTTGAATTTGATAATAAAAATGGAATCAACTGTAGAATGTGGAGTATCGTGGAATTTGCCAAAATGTGGCTACAATTGATAAAAATCAGGGTTTTCCCTGCCATTATAAGCGTTTTTTCACAGCGTCTGAGCCAACTGAACCGAAAAAAAACTATGCTGCTATGTGTAGGTGTCCTTTACCGGCTCACTGCTTCTGTCCTCTGCTCTCTGTGTTGGTGTTTCATCGAGAGCGAGGCTCAGCTCCTCCTCCACACACACGGACACACTGGTAGCGCGAGACCTACGAAAAACATGAAGACTCTGACTCTGAAGCCTCACCTAGAAAAGATGTTATCTAATCTAAGAAAACAGCTACAAGCTTTTAAACCTCCTTATTGTCGACAGTATCTATATCAGTAGCTATATCATTTGTGCCATCTTCCTCTTAGTATCTGAGACAGCTGTCAGTCACCTAGAAAAGCTGTAATGTAATCAAATAGGATGGCTACAAACTTTTAAACCTACTAATTATTGACAGTAACAGTAGTTTGTGTATTTAGAGCTAATTAAATGGCTTTAACATCAGAGAATTTATCAAAGATTATGTGATGTGAATAAAATCATCTTGGTGTTTGCAGAGTTCAGTACAGACCGAGTGCAGAGTCTCCAGTACCCAGCTGTCTGTCTATGAAGAGTGACCAGTCCAAAGACGAATTTCTAGACTTCAGTAATGAACCTGGATCCTCAGAGTCAAAGTAAGAGACTGTTTTTACTGTAAGTTGACCTGGTGGACGATGATGCATTGAGGATGAAGACAAATCGTTGTGCTTAAAGATTTATATTCCTCAAAATGCAGCTTCATGTTGTACTAATTGAGCGAGAAGAAGTGTCAATTCTGGCTACCATCTATGTTTGGATTATGAAAAAGAGTTGCAACTCAGGAAAATGGCTTAAATTATTTTTTATTATGCAACAGACAATAGTTTTTTCTTTCAGATGCTGACAAGAATCTTAGTCATATAAGTCTGAAAAAAACAGAAATATTACAGAAAAAGCACATTAGTTTTTAATCAAATTGATTTAAACATAAAAAAGTAGATAACATTTGACCAAAACTAATTTCAATTCAACCTGTTCAGGCCAAAAGAGATTCTCATAAACACACCTTGTTAAAAAGCTGATTTGTGTGAGCAACACACACGCCCCCATACATAAACTCAAAGGTCAAAGATTTCCTGTAAATTAACTAGAATGGCACTCGGAGAGCGCAGACCTCCACCAAGCTGCCCGAAAACGATTGCCCCCCTCTCCGTTCAGCTTGCGCCATCATCCACGTGTAATTTTGTTCATGTTGAGATCAGCTGCACATAGCGGAGCAGCGTACACACTTCATTCAAACTGGACAGAAACAAAGTGAAACTCACCTAAACCGTTGTTGTTACTCTTTCCAATAATCACCAAGTGTGCTTTGGTCGAACTCAACTGTAATTTCACCGAGTTTAATGTGAAAAAATACTGAATCTACAGGTGTCCCCCCCCTCCCTCTACCTCCCCGCTCTCTCTCTGTCCCTCTCTCTGCAGGCAGAAGGAAAGAGGCAGGGTGACGCGTCATCAGTTACACTGCGCATGTCTTAAAGCCTGTGGTGTTAATGCACAGGCTGAGCATAATTATTACAATTTTTTTTTCAAAATGGCTGCCAAATAGGCGCTAAATATTCCAAAATGTTGCAGAATATTATATATATACAGTATAATATAATATTAGCAGTAAAATTGACAGAGATATCGCTGGACAAAGGTCTGGGTCACCAGTAACTTTTAATCACAGTTAAAGCAATACTGAACTTTGGTAGAACTTTGGGTTGTATTTCTAACTAGCCGTGATTTATGCCCAACTAAACGAGAAAATCATCATCGATTGCTCCCGTGAGCAGATTACGGTTTGCTATGCTTTTTTCTCTCTCTCTATTTACTCCCTTGCTAGTGAAACAGGTCGCTAAGGTTTTATTCACTCATAACCCATTCTGTTCGGTTAAAATGAACTACCTAGATGTGTATGCCCGGTTAGTATGGTTTGTTTGGGGTGGTGTGAAAGCTCATTCAAACTCTGGTGAAGACCAAACAACCAAACTCTGGTCCACCTTAAAAGAAAACACCCTTAATCACACTTTTAGCACATAAACAAACGTGAACAAAGGGGACTCTGCTTACATGTAAATAACGAGTTCTGAGGGCCCTGTGATTTGAATTTGATAATAAAAATGGAATCAACTGTAGAATGTGGAGTATCGTGGAATTTGCCAAAATGTGGCTACAATTGATAAAAATCAGGGTTTTCCCTGCCATTATAAGCGTTTTTTCACAGCGTCTGAGCCAACTGAACCGAAAAAAAACTATGCTGCTATGTTTTGGTGTCCTTTACGGGCTCGCTGCTTCTGTCCTCTGCTCTCTGTGTTGGTGTTTCATCGAGAGCGAGGCTCAGCTCCTCCTCCACACACACGGACACACTGGTCTCGCGAGACCTACGAAAAACATGAAGACTCTGACTCTGAAGACTCACCTAGAAAAGATGTTATCTAATCTAAGAAAACGGCTACAAGCTTTTAAACCTCCTTATTGTCGACAGTAGCTATATCAGTAGCTATATCATTTGGGCCATCTTCCTCTTAGTATCTGAGACAGCTGTCAGTCACCTAGAAAAGCTGTAATGTAATCAAATAGGATGGCTACAAACTTTCAAACCTCCTAATTATTGACAGTAACAGTAGTTTGTTTATTTAGAGCTAATTAAATGGCTTTAACATCAGAGAATTTATCAAGGATTCATGTGATATGAATAAAATCATCTTGGTGTTTGCAGAGTTTCTCTCTCTCTATTTACTCCCTTGCTAGCGAAACAGGTAGCTAAGGTTGCATTCACTCATAACCCATTCTGTTCGGTTAAATTAACTATCTAGATGTGTTTGCCCGGTTAGTATGGCTTGTTTGGGCTGGTGTGAGAGCTCATTCAAACTCTGGTGAAGACCAAACAACCAAACTCTGGTAAAACTTTTAAACCTCCTAATTATTGACAGTACCAGTAGTTTGTTTATTTAGAGCTAATTAAATGGCTTTAACATCAGAGAATTTATCAAGGATTCATGTGATGTGAATAAAATCATCTTGGTGTTTGCAGAGTTCAGTACAGACCGAGTGCAGAGTCTCCAGTACCCAGCTGTCTGTCTATGAAGAGTGACCAGTCCAAAGACAAATTTCTAGACTTCAGTAATGAACCTGGATCCTCAGAGTCAAAGTAAGAGACTGTTTTTACTGTAAGTTGTCCTGGTGGAAAATGATGCATTGAGGATGAAGACAAAACGTTCTGCTAAAAGATTTATATTCCTCAAAATGCAGCTTCATGTTGTATTAATTGAGCGAGAAGAAGTGTCATTTCTGGCTACCATCTATGTTTGGATTATGAAAAAGAGTTGCAACTTAGGAAAATGGCTTAAAATATTTTTTATTATGCAACAGACAATAGTTTTTTCTTTCAGATGCTGAGAAGAATCTTAGTCATATAAGTCTGAAAAAAACCAGAAATATTACAGAAAAAAGCACATTAGTTTTTAATCCAATTGATTTAAACATAAAAATTAGATAACATTTGACTTTTAAAAAGTCAGTGTGAACAGGATTCGGACCAGAACTACAACAATGTATAATTTTTTCACTTGGTCTGGACCAAATGAACCCAACTACAGGTGTGAAAACATCCTTAATCACACTTTTAGCACATAAACAAACGTGAACAAAGGGGACTCTGTTTACATGTAAATAACGAGTTCTGAGGGCCCTGTGATTTGAATTTGATAATAAAAATGGAATCAACTGTAGAATGTGGAGTATCGTGGAATTTGCCAAAATGTGGCTACAATTGATAAAAATCAGGGTTTTCCCTGCCATTATAAGCGTTTTTTCACAGCGTCTGAGCCAACTGAACCGAAAAAAACTATGCTGCTATGTGTAGGTGTCCTTTACGGGCTCACTGCTTCTGTCCTCTGCTCTCTGTGTTGGTGTTTCATCGAGAGCGAGGCTCAGCTCCTCCTCCACACACACGGACACACTGGTAGCGCGAGACCTACGAAAAACATGAAGACTCTGACTCTGAAGACTCACCTAGAAAAGATGTAATCTAATCTAAGAAAACAGCTACAAGCTTTTAAACCTCCTTATTGTCGACAGTATCTATATCAGTAGCTATATCATTTGTGCCATCTTCCTCTTAGTATCTGAGACAGCTGTCAGTCACCTAGAAAAGCTGTAATGTAATCAAATAGGATGGCTACAAACTTTTAAACCTACTAATTATTGACAGTAACAGTAGTTTGTGTATTTAGAGCTAATTAAATGGCTTTAACATCAGAGAATTTATCAAGGATTCATGTGATGTGAATAAAATCATCTTGGTGTTTGCAGAGTTCAGTACAGACCGAGAGCAGAGTCTCCAGTACCCAGCTGTCTGTCTATGAAGAGTGACCGGTCCAAAGACGAATTTCTAGACTTCAGTAATGAACCTGGATCCTCAGAGTCAAAGTAAGAGACTGTTTTTACTGTAAGTTGACCTGGTGGACGATGATGCATTGAGGATGAAGACAAATCGTTGTGCTAAAAGATTTATATTCCTCAAAATGCAGCTATATGTTGTACTAATTGAGCGAGAAGAAGTGTCAATTCTGGCTACCATCTATGTTTGGATTATGAAAAAGAGTTGCAACTCAGGAAAATGGCTTAAATTATTTTTTATTATGCAACAGACAATAGTTTTTTCTTTCAGATGCTGAGAAGAATCTTAGTCATATAAGTCTGAAAAAAACAGAAATATTACAGAAAAAGCACATTAGTTTTTAATCAAATTGATTTAAACATAAAAAAGTAGATAACATTTGACCAAAACTAATTTCAATTCAACCTGTTCAGGCCAAAAGAGATTCTCATAAACACACCTTGTTAAAAAGCTGATTTGTGTGAGCAACACACACGCCCCCATACATAAACTCAAAGGTCAAAGATTTCCTGTAAATTAACTAGAATGGCACTCGGAGAGCGCAGACCTCCGCCAAGCTGCCCGAAAACGATTGCCCCCCTCTCCGTTCAGCTTGCGCCATCATCCACGTGTAATTTTGTTCATGTTGAGATCAGCTGTACATAGCGGAGCAGCGTACACACTTCATTCAAACTGGACAGAAACAAAGTGAAACTCACCTAAACCGTTGTTGTTACTCTTTCCAATAATCACCAAGTGTGCTTTGGTCGAACTCAACTGTAATTTCACCGAGTTTAATGTGAAAAAATACTGAATCTACAGGTGTCCCCCCCTCCCTCTACCTCCCCGCTCTCTCTCTGTCCCTCTCTCTGCAGGCAGAAGGAAAGAGGCAGGGTGACGCGTCATCAGTTACACTGCGCATGTCTTAAAGCCTGTGGTGTTAATGCACAGGCTGAGCATAATTATTACAATTTTTTTTTCAAAATGGCTGCCAAATAGGCGCTAAATATTCCAAAATGTTGCAGAATATTATATATATACAGTATAATATAATATTAGCAGTAAAATTGACAGAGATATCGCTGGACAAAGGTCTGGGTCACCAGTAACTTTTAATCACAGTTAAAGCAATACTGAACTTTGGTAGAACTTTGGGTTGTATTTCTAACTAGCCGTGATTTATGCCCAACTAAACGAGAAAATCATCATCGATTGCTCCCGTGAGCAGATTACGGTTTGCTATGCTTTTTTCTCTCTCTCTATTTACTCCCTTGCTAGTGAAACAGGTCGCTAAGGTTTTATTCACTCATAACCCATTCTGTTCGGTTAAAATGAACTACCTAGATGTGTATGCCCGGTTAGTATGGTTTGTTTGGGGTGGTGTGAAAGCTCATTCAAACTCTGGTGAAGACCAAACAACCAAACTCTGGTCCACCTTAAAAGAAAACACCCTTAATCACACTTTTAGCACATAAACAAACGTGAACAAAGGGGACTCTGCTTACATGTAAATAACGAGTTCTGAGGGCCCTGTGATTTGAATTTGATAATAAAAATGGAATCAACTGTAGAATGTGGAGTATCGTGGAATTTGCCAAAATGTGGCTACAATTGATAAAAATCAGGGTTTTCCCTGCCATTATAAGCGTTTTTTCACAGCGTCTGAGCCAACTGAACCGAAAAAAAACTATGCTGCTATGTTTTGGTGTCCTTTACGGGCTCACTGCTTCTGTCCTCTGCTCTCTGTGTTGGTGTTTCATCGAGAGCGAGGCTCAGCTCCTCCTCCACACACACGGACACACTGGTCTCGCGAGACCTACGAAAAACATGAAGACTCTGACTCTGAAGACTCACCTAGAAAAGATGTAATCTAATCTAAGAAAACGGCTACAAGCTTCTAAACCTCCTTATTGTCGACAGTAGCTATATCAGTAGCTATATCATTTGTGCCATCTTCCTCTTAGTATCTGAGACAGCTGTCAGTCACCTAGAAAAGCTGTAATGTAATCAAATAGGATGGCTACAAACTTTCAAACCTACTAATTATTGACAGTACCAGTAGTTTGTTTATTTAGAGCTAATTAAATGGCTTTAACATCAGAGAATTTATCAAGGATTCATGTGATATGAATAAAATCATCTTGGTGTTTGCAGAGTTTCTCTCTCTCTCTATTTACTCCCTTGCTAGCGAAACAGGTAGCTAAGGTTGCATTCACTCATAACCCATTCTGTTCGGTTAAATTAACTATCTAGATGTGTTTGCCCGGTTAGTATGGCTTGTTTGGGCTGGTGTGAGAGCTCATTCAAACTCCGGTGAAGACCAAACAACCAAACTCTGGTAAAACTTTTAAACCTCCTAATTATTGACAGTAACAGTAGTTTGTGTATTTAGAGCTAATTAAATGGCTTTAACATCAGAGAATTTATCAAGGATTCATGTGATGTGAATAAAATCATCTTGATGTTTGCAGAGTTCAGTACAGACTGAGTGCAGAGTCTCCAGTACCCAGCTGTCTGTCTATGAAGAGTGACCAGTCCAAAGACGAATTTCTAGACTTCAGTAATGAACCTGGATCCTCAGAGTCAAAGTAAGAGACTGTTTTTACTGTAAGTTGACCTGGTGGACGATGATGCATTGAGGATGAAGACAAAACGTTCTGCTAAAAGATTTATATTCCTCAAAATGCAGCTTCATGTTGTATTAATTGAGCGAGAAGAAGTGTCATTTCTGGCTACCATCTATGTTTGGATTATGAAAAAGAGTTGCAACTTAGGAAAATGGCTTAAAATATTTTTTATTATGCAACAGACAATAGTTTTTTCTTTCAGATGCTGAGAAGAATCTTAGTCATATAAGTCTGAAAAAACCCAGAAATATTACAGAAAAAAGCACATTAGTTTTTAATCCAATTGATTTAAACATAAAAATTAGATAACATTTGACTTTTAAAAAGTCAGTGTGCACAGGATTCGGACCAGAACTACAACAATGTATAATTTTTTCACTTGGTCTGGACCAAATTAACCCGACTACAGGTGTGAAAACACCCTTAATCACACTTTTAGCACATAAACAAACGTGAACAAAGGGGACTCTGCTAACATGTAAATAATGAGTTCTGAGGGCCCTGTGATTTGAATTTGATAATAAAAATGTAATCAACTGTAGAATGTGGAGTATCGTGGAATTTGCCAAAATGTGGCTACAATTGATAAAAATCAGGGTTTTCCCTGTCATTATAAGCGTTTTTTCACAGCGTCTGAGCCAACTGAACCGAAAAAAACTATGCTGCTATGTTTATGTGTCCTTTACGGGCTCACTGCTTCTGTCCTCTGCTCTCTGTGTTGGTGTTAAATCGAGAGCGAGGCTCAGCTCCTCCTCCACACACACGGACACACTGGTCTCGCGAGACCTACGAAAAACATGAAGACTGACTCTGAAGCCTCACCTAGAAAAGATGTTATCTAATCTAAGAAAACGGCTACAAGCTTTTAAACCTCCTTATTGTCGACAGTATCTATATCAGTAGCTATATCATTTGTGCCATTTGCTCTTAGTATATGTGACAGCTGTCAGTCACCTAGAAAAGCTGTAATGTAATCAAATAGGATGGCTACAAACTTTTAAACCTACTAATTATTGACAGTAACAGTAGTTTGTGTATTTAGAGCTAATTAAATGGCTTTAACATCAGAGAATTTATCAAGGATTCATGTGATGTGAATAAAATCATCTTGGTGTTTGCAGAGTTCAGTACAGACCGAGAGCAGAGTCTCCAGTACCCAGCTGTCTGTCTATGAAGAGTGACCAGTCCAAAGACGAATTTCTAGACTTCAGTAATGAACCTGGATCCTCAGAGTCAAAGTAAGAGACTGTTTTTACTGTAAGTTGACCTGGTGGACGATGATGCATTGAGGATGAAGAAAAAAACGTTCTGCTAAAAGATTTATATTCCTCAAAATGCAGCTTCATGTTGTACTAATTGAGCGAGAAGAAGTGTCAATTCTGGCTACCATCTATGTTTGGATTATGAAAAAGAGTTGCAACTTAGGAAAATGGCTTAAATTATTTTTTATTATGCAACAGACAATAGTTGTTTTCTTTCAGATGCTGAGAAGAATCTTAGTCATATAAGTCTGAAAAAAACAGAAATTTTAAAGAAAAAGCACATTAGTTTTTAATCCAATTGATTTAAACATAAAAATTAGATAACATTTGACCAAAACTCATTTTAATTCAACCTGTTCAAGCCAAAAGAGATTCTCATAAGCACACCTTGTTAAAAAGCTGATTTGTGTGAGCAACACACACACGCCCTCATACATAAACTCAAAGGTCAAAGATTTCCTGTAAATGAACTAGAATGGCACTCAGAGAGCGCAGACCTCACTGACCAGGTGATCCAGATACATGAGAACAGGGAGGGACCCCTGAAAGTGAAAGTTTTCGGTCAGTCAGCTGAAACAGTTTTCGGTCAGTCAGCTGAGATAGTTGACTGAGCAGAAGGAGGAAAGGAATGAAGGAGAGTTAATCCAACAGTTTATTACTATACTGCCAAAGTGTCTGAGTCAGTTTTCTCCCTGTGGACTGGAGAGGAGAGAAATGTGCCGCTGCCACCTTGTGGTTTCCTGGCGTGTCCATGAGCAAGTTGCAGTTTTTTTCCCATCATGTTATATAGCCTCCAGAATAATATTAATGTTTTAAAAGTGGCCAAAGAGAGAAAATTACGTCGTTTACTGATTCACAGTCACTTTGTGTAGTTTAGTATGAGTTAATTAGGTGTGAACTGAGGTTATAAGTGGTCTAAATATTGAGGTGAACAGCAGTCTAAGACACACAGCATGTAACACTGGTGCCCTGGTGTTCCTTGTTAGAATAGAATAATATCAATGTTTTAAAAATGGCCGTTGCTCCCCTTTAATAAACTAACTTCAGCCAGATCACTAAATGTTTAATAAGACAGTCAGATAGGAAAAGCAGCTAATTCTTGTTTATTAAAGCAGAAGAGTTCAAATGAAGGAACATTTTCATTACAGCCTGAATGCTGAATTCAAACAGAAAAGTAACAACACTTTAACTCTTCTCTTTGACCATCTGAGCTTCAGTATCGGCCAAGTCTTGATATTTTTCACCAACAATCAACAGATCATTTTAGTTCTAAAGTAATGTCTCCACAGAAAGAAGAAGAGGAGTCATGCTTCTGTGGAGGAGCCGATGTCCAGATCCAGAAAAAGACCTCGCCTGCAGACAGCCAGTCAGACCAGCACTGTACAAAGTAAGACTGTAGATCGGTCTGCTGATGTCTTCATGTCTGAAAACAGGACTTGTTCTTTTAATACACTGACTATTGTTGTGACAACCGTTTAAGATCTTCTCCACCATACATATCTGCTCTGTAACTCTTGTACTTTGTTCTCCTTGAGAGAAAATCTGAACCCATAAGAAATCATTTTATATTTTTATGTTTTGTTTTTATGATATCACTCCGTCTTTGCATTAACCAATCAGAATGATGTTTGTTTTCCATCTGCATAGATGAAGATGGTGAACTATTAATCTCTGTAAAGCAACAACATCATTGTTCTATCACAGACAGACAGACACACTGATGAAAGGGGAGTTATTCCTTGCCATTGTCACATAACGATGCATGCTCATGGGGGATCTCTTGTTGGGTCTCTAAATTATAGAGTACGGTCTAAACCTGCTCTATATGAAAAGAGTCTTAAGATAACTTCTGTTATGATTTGACGCTATATAAAAATAAATTGAATTGACTTTATAACCTTTACTTCTTTATCTGTTGTTATAGTGATTATTTTCCTATTGGCATTGGAAATAATAAGTTTCTTTGTTTTGTCTTATACTTGTTTTCTCTCTTTCAGCAGATAGTGGTTTGCAGGAGGTTGTAGATGAACACAAGATCAGTCTGAGGAGGAGATGTGAACGTGTGACTGAAGGAGCTGATGAAACAGGAAGTGAAACCCTCCTCAACAGGATCTACACTGAGCTCTACATCACAGAGGGACAGAGTGAAGAGGTTAATACCCAACATGAGGTGAGGCAGCTTGAGACAGCTTCCAAGAAGAAGACCCTCCATGACACTCTAATCAAGTGCCACGACATCTTTAAAGCCTTACCTGACCAACAGGGACACATCAGAGTCGTTCTGACAAATGGCGTCGCTGGCGTTGGAAAAACCTTCTCAGTGCAGAAGTTCACTCTGGACTGGGCAGAGGGCTTGGAAAACCAAGATGTCAGTCTGGTGATTCTGCTTTCGTTCAGGGAGCTGAACTTGATCAGAGATGAGCAGTACAGTCTTCTCATGCTGCTCCATGTTTTCCATCCAACATTACAGAAGGTCACAGCAGAGAAGCTCGCTGTCTGTAAAGTTCTGTTCATCTTTGACGGCCTGGATGAAAGCAGACTTTCACTGGATTTCCACAACAATGAGGTTGTGTCTGATGTCACCCAGAAGTCATCAGTCAACGTGCTGTTGACAAACCTCATCGAGGGGAATCTGCTTCCCTCAGCTCTCGTCTGGATTACTTCCCGACCTGCAGCAGCCAATCAGATCCCTCCTGCATGTGTTGACAGGGTAACAGAAGTACGAGGATTCGCTGACGCCCAGAAGGAGGAGTACTTCAGGAGGAGAGTAAGTGATGAAGAGCTGTCCAGCAGAATCATCTCACACATCAAGACATCCAGGAGCCTCCACATCATGTGTCTAATCCCAGTCTTCTGCTGGATCACTGCTACAGTTCTGGACCACATGTTGACTACAGACCAGAGAGGAGAGCTGCCCAAGACCCTGACTGACATGTACTCACACTTCCTGTTGATTCAGACAAAGAGGAAGAAGCAGAAGTACGTTGAGGGACATGAGACGGGTCCACAGGAGCTGACGGAGGCCGACAGGGAAGTTCTTCTGAAGCTGGGGAGGCTGGCGTTTGAACATCTGGAGAAAGGAAACCTTTTGTTCTACCAAGAAGACCTGGAGCGATGTGGTCTTGATGTCACAGAGGCCTTAGTGTACTCAGGAGTTTGTACAGAGATCTTTAAAAGAGAGTGTGTGATCTTCCAGAAAACAGTTTACTGCTTTGTTCACCTGAGCATTCAGGAGTTTCTGGCTGCAGTCTACATGTTCCACTGTTACACAAACAGCAACACAGAGGTACTGGAGGCCTTCCTGGGAGAAAAATATGTTCATTCAACCTTGGATGTCTTCCTGAAGAGAGCCATGAAGAAATCCCTTAAAAGTAAAAATGGCCACTTGGACCTGTTTGTTCGCTTCCTTCATGGCCTCTCTCTGGACTCCAACCAGAAGCTCTTAGGAGGTCTGCTGGGTCAGACAGACAACAGCCCAGAAATTATCCGAAGAATCATTAACAACCTGAAGGCGATGAACATGTATGATACCAAAACCTCTCCTGACAGAAGCATCAACATCTTCCACTGTCTGACGGAGATGAACGACCGCTCGGTACATCAGGAGATCCAAGAGTTCCTGAAGTCAGAGAACAGATCAGAGAAGAAACTCTCAGAGATCCACTGCTCAGCTCTGGCCTACATGCTGCAGATGTCAGAGGAGGTTCTGGATGAGTTGGACCTGAAGAAGTACAACACAACAAAGGAGGGACGACAGAGACTGATTCCAGCTGTGAGGAACTGCAGAAAAGCTCTGTAAGTCCAGATGTGATTAACTTTATAGATAAGTATAGATTTGTAGTTTAGTTTTTCAAATATACACACTATTCAATTATTCCTAAAATATAATATTCTTATAAGTGTTCCACGTGTTTCTTACATAAATATGTCAGTTGTATTTTGTCACAGATGTTCTTGAGCTGTTTCAAATGTTGAGTTAAAAAATGTTTCAGTAGTTTGTGTTTCTAGCTGTCAAGTTAATGAACACTTATTCTAACTATTTCTAACAATTGATACATTTTACAGTTAACGTGTTACAGAGACACACGGTAAAATAATACTTTAACACAAGCTATTTGGTGGATTATGTGTTTGGCGAATTTCAGGAGATGTTGGACAGATTCAGAAAAGATGGAAATACACAGCTTCCAGCAATAACAGCGGTCTGATGAATATGTAACAGCAGAATGGTAGAATTCAGACTTTTTAAGAGATCTCATACACACCAAAGATCAATGTTATGTTTTTAATGCAAGATACACTGATAACATCTTTCTGATGATATTATGTTGAAAATAATGCAACCTTACTGGTTCATTAATTGTGTCTGTGAGCTGAATATGTTTGATGCTCAGAAAAGAGTGTTAATGACAAAACGCCATGCAGTCATCAAAATATCTAATTATATGAATGTTTAATTATGTACAGGTCTAATATTATTGCGTGATTTGTTTAATTTCTCTACCGTTTGGCAGCAGTCACTGAATTTTCCCATTTATGGACGTGAACCTGACATCAGCAGGTAGCTAGCAAAGAGAGGTCAACTTTCTCAACTGTATTATTATTACTTATTCACTGAGTTTTAAAAATGCTTTTCTAATCAAGAAGGCCTCATGCTAACTTTGTGGAGACAGACCTGGGATCAGATCACACTGACAGACTGGACATAAGGGAAGCATCATGTAACTACATTTTCTCTCACTTTATCTGCAAGATTAAAGAAAAAACAAAATTAAAAGTCTGCAGGTTTTAGAGAGAGTGATGAGAATGATTGTTTCATGTCAAACAGTGAGATAAGATTAGCTGAATGCTGATGTGAAAAGCAAATATTAATCAAAGAAGTATATATCAAACTGTTTAGTCATCAAATGTATGAAGTAAATATAAACTGGCCTCTTTCATAATAACATATTTTGTAATTTTTGTGTCATCACAGACTTTCTGACTGTGGACTCTCAGATACTCACTGTGAAGTTGTGGCCTCAGCTCTGAAGTCCAACCCCTCCCATCTGAGAGAGCTGGACCTGAGTTACAACATCAACCTGCCGGATTCAGGAGTGAAGCTGCTGTTTGGTGGTCTGGAGAGTCCAAACTGTAGACTGGAGACTCTGAGGTCAGTTCACTGACTGTAGCTTATATAGTTTGTACACACTCTCTATGCACTGGCTCTGCTCCAGATGGCTCTAGAGAGGGACTTTCACGTTTTTGCAACGGCCACCGTAGCTCTCCATCATGCTTGGCACACAGGAGAGGCTTCAGTTGGTTGCGATCTCCTTACGTCACTGCTAGATACCAGATTTTATACCTAGATTTTTGATAAATAATCATCAGTAATGTGGATCTCATGACTAAGTGTAAATTACAAATAATAGAACAGCTAGAACAGTCTGGTAAGTTCAGAAAATTACATCACTTTAAAACCAGGAAAAGACAACACTTATGCCATATCACGATATTACGATATCCAAAATCTAAGATGATATCTTGTCTCATATTACGATATCGATATAATATTGATATATTGCCCAGCCTTAGTATGTATCCAGTAAGTATGTTGTGTTTGACAGTTTCCTTGTGGAGCTACAGGAGGATTAGTAACACAAAGAGGGAATCTGGCACTAAACAGTCTGTCACTTTGGTAAACACTAGGGTTGGGAAAAAAAAATAGATTCACCTATGTATCGCAATTTTATTTTTACGATTTTGAAATTGATTTTTTTAATGCCAGAATCAATATATTTGCTCCATTTGAGTCTATGTGGAGGTAGAAGGAAGTTACCGCTTTTATTGTTGTAGTCTGAGTAACGTGATGTCATATCCGTTCCATCCAAAAGAAACCGCAGCGAGCCGAAACGAGAAAGTAGAAAACGTCGGTGGTAAACACTACACATCCAGTAAAGTATAGAAACACTTTGGGTTTCACACATTGCAGGAAAAGCAGAGCTAGACATCACGGCTAAAGCTGCATGCTAACTCTGTCATGAACAGGAAACGTTATCGTATCGTGGTAACGTGTGGTCAAGCCAGCCGTCACTCTCATCTCAGTGGTCAAATGGGCCGACGCTACAACTGTAAGGCACCCATATACTGACATTTATTTTAAATGCATTCAAACGGCCCCGATGGAGCTGACCATGGATGTATAAAGAGAACGGAGCTGACGGGAAAGTTAGAGACCACCTTGGAGAAGTTAGAGGAAGTACACATGTGTGACTACATTCAGTTTTCAACTGGATAAACAAAATACATATATGGAAATAAGATTGATTGGATTATATTCACCAGAAGTATAAAACATTACATGTAATTTCTAAATTAAAAGAAAATACCACTAATTGGTGAGGAAAATATCTTTATTCTTTGATTATAGGGGATGGTGGAAAACATTTAATAAATAATGCCTGACAATGACTGATATATTTGACTTCAGGACATGAAAATCAAACATTTTTACTGTATTAATTTAGATATTTTCCAAAGTAAAAGTCCCTAGAAGTGTATGATTCAACTACATGCAATAAACCGCAAATTCGAATCACAACACTTTAAAATCACAATACATATCGAATTGTGATAGTATTGAAATCAGGAGATAGTTGAATCATCCCAGCTTTAGTAAACACCCACTTGATTTGTCGGACTCACATGGCTGAATCTTCATTTTAGTTTCAGTTGAAAGTCATTTCTTACAGTGTAGTTGTGTTATGAAGGGACCACTTCTCAGGAGGAATGATTACTGTCACCAATCACTCTTTTAATGTACATATGACATGTGGCTGTTGTTTTAAGAGACATTTGAACAAATGTGGACCTTTACTGTAAATGACATAAACCTACTAAGCTACAGTAAGAAGAAGGCCATGTAATAAATGAAATAATGAAGTCTAACAAGTCTGAATTGATATTGATCCTCTAATTCCGGACTTGACCGAGATCAGCAGCATGTTATTGATGTATGTTAACATGAATAGGTGTATGAATGTTGTGGTGACATTTGGATGATGTCTGTAGAAGGCTGACATTATGATGATCCACAATAACACAATGACAAAGTCACTCTACTCATTTTAGGGAAAAGCTCATTGATTAGGACATAGTAATGTTGAGCGACTCATTTAAAACCTGAACACATCTGATTGGATTATAAAGTAATTGATTTTTATCTTCATCATTTATTCTTTATTCAGATTGTTTGGCTGCAGTTTGTCAGAGACCAGCTGTGCTTCTCTGGTCTCAGCTCTAAAGTCCAACCCCTCCCATCTGAGAGAGCTGCAGCTGAGTCACAACAAGCTGCAGGATTCAGGAGTGAAGCTCATGTGTGGCTTTCTGGAGAGTCCACACTGTAGACTGGAAACTCTGAGGTCAGACACCATTTTTTACTTCTGTACTGAGATTAATATGATGGGAAAGTTGTGGTGACACTAAACTGCAGACATAAGGCTGATATTATACTGATCCACACTGAGGGCCCTATCTTACACCCAGCGCAAAGCGATGCACAGCACTGACGCAATTGTCATTTTCATGCCCAGCGCCCACGTTTTGTTAGTAGCAAATGTCTTTTGGCTTATTTTTTTGTTGCCTGATATTCTTCCCATTCCCCCAAAATCTATCCTGACATATTTGGCATCTTTGGAAACTTTGAGATCTTGAGTCGAATCTTGAATCAATTTCTGTGGGTTTTTATTTGTGTTTGGCTGCTCAACATGAGTTTGTATAGATGGATCCACTGGTGGAGCTGTCAGGGTTTAAGAGGTGAAGTCACTACGTCTTTATTGAAGTAGCAGCACATTGTCATTAATATTAATGAGAGCTCTGTTTCACTTTTTGTATTTTACAGTTTTTAACCTGCATCCTGTTGGCTTCAGGTGTTTGGAGTTTACATTTTCTAAACTTCTACATTCTAAACCTTCAGCTGTGAACAGATTATTTAACATTGAATGATTTCAAGCAGGAACGTTGTCTTCTAAACTTACATCATTTATTCTTTATTCAGATTGTGGAACTGCAGTTTGTCAGAGATCAGCTGTGCTCCTCTGATCTCAGCTCTAAGGTCCAACCCCTCCCATCTGAGAGAGCTGGATCTGGGTGGAAACAAGCTGCAGGATTCAGGAGTGAAGCTCATGTGTGGTTTTCTGGAGAGTCCACACTGTGGACTGGAGACTCTGAGGTCAGACACCATTTTTTACTTGTGTACTGAGATTAATATGATGTGAACGTTGTGGTGACACTAAACTGCAGACATAAGGCTGATATTATACTGATCCACACTGAGTATCTTAATGCTAAAGTACATTTTCTTCTTCAGTGGTTTAGTCCATTGACTGTAGCTGAGCAATGTTGAGCTACACATTTAAAACCTCAATATATCACAAATTTGACTTCCATCATGTTTCCTTTTTCAAAGAAATGATAATAAAAAATCTGTAAGGGATAATGCACAGCGAGCCGGTCATTGTTGTGAAAGAATCCCAGACAGGGTGATGCTGCACCCCGACGCGGAGCAGTCTCTCATCGCCCTGTCTGGGATTCTTTGACAACAATGACCCGCTAACTGTACATTATCCCGCTGATTACATGGCTACTTACTGAAGAAATCAATATTTTGACACATAAACGGTCCGCCAGAGTCCGACATCAGAACTGCGCCCATAGCAACGGTCTGCTATACATAGCAACGGTCTGTTATATATAAAGAATAAATAAATCATCTCTATTTCAGCTATCAGACAACAAATATATTCACTATTTGCTTTTTCTATACATTTTATGAAGCTATAATGATGCTTATACTGACTGAATAGTTTAAACTGAAAATGCTTTGATTTTATGACCGAACTATTTCTAAAATAAATATGTTGTAGATGTCTTATCTTATATACCTTTAGTTCACATTTCCCCAAAATTCATCCTGACATATTTGGCATCTTTGGGAACTTTGAGATCTTGAGTCAAATCTTGAATCAATTTCTGTGGGTTTTTATTTGTGTTTGGCTGCTCAACATGAGTTTGCATAGCTGGATCCACTGGTGGAGCTGTCAGGGTTTAAGAGGTGAAGTCACTATGTCTTTATTGAAGTAGCAGCACATTGTCATTAACATTAATGAGAGCTCTGTCTCACTTTTTGTATTTTACAGTTTTTAACCTGCATCCTGTTGGCTTCAGGTGTTTGGAGTTTACATTTTCTAAGCTTCTACGTTCTAAACTTTCTACAGCTCTGAACAGATTATCCCACTGTGGGACTAATAAAGGAATATCTTATATCTTATCTTATTATTAAACATTGAATGATTTCAAGCAGGAACGTTGTCTTCTAAACTTACATCATTTATTCTTTATTCAGATTGAGGGACTGCAGTTGGTCAGAGATCAGCTGTGCTTCTCTGGCCTCAACTCTGAAGTCCAACCCCTCCCATCTGAGACAGCTGGAGCTGAGTCACAACAAGCTGCAGGATTCAGGAGTGAAGTTGCTGTGTGGTTTTCTGGAGAGTCCACACTGTAGACTGGAGACTCTGGGGTCAGTTCACTGACTCTCTGTTACTATTATAGATCTTATATGTTTAATCAACAATTTAACCTAATTTATTTACAGACATAACTTACATCCATAGAGTTGTAAATTTCCTTTTCTTCATATTTTCATGTTTCTTGAATTAAATTCAGTCTGCAGTCACAGAAGACTTGTGTTTCTTAAAGAAACTGTAGAAAATGTCCACTGTTAGTTGTTAAAGTAAATGAATGTTTATCATTGTTGGTACATGGTCACATCTGGATACAGAAGATCCTCTGAACTAATATTGTTTTTAAATTGATCAAGTTTAGGTAATGAAGTAGAAATATTTCTCTGGTTTCTGTTAATTTCAGCGTATTCCATAATGTCTGATCATTGATATTGATCATTCAGCACACACGCATAGATGAACACAGAGATCAGCAGCATGTTATTGATGTGTGTTGACATGAAAAGGTGTATGATTGTTGTGGTGACAATTGGATGATGTCTGTAGAAGGCTAACATTATGATGATCCACAATAACACAATGACAAAGTCACTCTACTCATTTTAGGGAAAAGCTTATTAGTAATGTTGAGCTGCACATTTAAAACCTGAACACATCTGATTGGATTATAAAGTGATTTTTATCTTCATCATTTATTCTTTATTCAGATTGAGTGGCTGCAGGTTGTCAGAGATCAGCTGTGATGCTCTGGCCTCAGCTCTGAAGTCCAACCCCTCCCATCTGAGAGAGCTGCAGCTGAGTGAAAACAACCTGAAGGGTTCAGGAGTGAAGGTGCTGTGTGATCTTGTGAAGAGTCCAAACTGTAGACTGGAGACTATGAGGTCAGTAGAGGGTCCGAGTCGGTCCATGCTGGTTTCATCAGTATTGTTGTGATGTGTTTCCTCCGTTAAGCTGTGAGAGGAGAACGGTGACACAGAGAGAGAGAGAGAGAGAACAGTCAGCCAATCAGATCAGCCAGAAGCTTGTTGTGATCATGTGTTGGAGTTGATGTGAAGAAGATGTTGTTGTTGTCGTGTTCATGTCTCCAGGAAATACAGATGGATTACAACTGACAGCATCACAACATGTATAGAGACAGTGGTCCTAATCCATCAAACTATCATACCATCAAATCTGATCAGAAAGTCTTAGTTCTCTCATTGATCAGTTCATCTCTGTCACAGCTCTGAGATCAGTCTGACTGAAGGCTCAAATCATTGGCTCTTATTTCATAGAACCATCGTTACATTAAGCAACCATGATGTGGTCCCGCCAAAGAGCTATTAAAGGAGGGTAACGGGATGAGGGTGTGGAGTTTTAGTGTCTTTTGTAACTCATTCCAGTCACTAGGAGCAGCAAACTGGAATGAGTGACGACCAGAGGAGGTGCAGACTTTAGGAACGACCACACTAATGAATTTGCTTGAAGATAAATAAGCGGTTACAGTTGGAGATGAGTGAGCGGAGATATGGAGGTTGGTTCTGCCAATGATAGTTTTATAAATGAACTGTGTAATGCATCAGTGACTGACAGCTGATGGAGGGAGTCTCTGTAAACACTGATTCTTGACTTCTGTTCTCTTCTTCTCTCATCAGCTGGAAGAAGGGAGCTCTGTCACAGTGAGTGATCAGAAAAGCGGATGTGTTGAAAGGATCAGCCGTGTCCTGATTATCCACAGAGGTTCACCACCTGGACCTGCATCTTATTTTGTCTTTTTTTTATTTATTCATATATTCTGAACCCAAAATGCCTCTGCAGAATAGTTCAGTTTATCACAACATAACTGTAGATTAACACATTTAAATAGATCTTTCTGCTTTGCTTTGTGTTGCAGCTCCACTCTGAGTTTTGCTGTTTATTTCCACTTATTTCTAAATAACAGTGGAAGATAATAAAGTTACCCTATTAAAACCAAGCCCTCAGGAAGAGCGCCAGACTTTGATGCCCATTTTCGTAGTGACCAAAACGGCGGTACTACAACTTCCGTGTCCGTCACGTGATGCCATTGGGCCTAAAAAGACTTTTTCCCATAGACTTACATTGGGAAAGAGACGTCTGTAACTCAGCGGATAATTTTTTTTTGAGGTGAATTAACTTCCCAGTATGAACATTCTAATAGTCTTTATTTAAATCGTTAGGTCCTAAAAGTTGTAAAATGCACTAATAGCTGAATCCAGAGTTATTTCCCTTCCTCCGTTCATGTGAATGAGACCCACATCGAGGCTGGAGCTAGGGCTGGGAGGCGGAGTTAAAGGAAACGCTACTGCTCCTGCTCTATGGGCCCAATGGGTGAGGAAGATCGCCGGATGATCCGGGTACTTTATCACTCGACAGTCGAGCCATTTTGGCTTCATGCTCCACTGAGCAGCTCTCATAGGAATGAATGGGAGCCTCCGACGCTGTATCCAGTTCTCTTTATACATCCATGATTAAAACCAATACCAGCCATTTCTCATATTATAAAAGATAAATATTTGCTTGTAACAAACAGAAAGAATTAGATCAAATCTGAATTCAGTCGAGGCTTCGCTTTAGTTTCTCACCTGACTACAAACAGATTATGTCTGGATTTTGGTGGAAAGTCAGCACCTTCATATTTTATATAATGTTTGATGTAAAATATACAAACAGAACTGATTAACATGTATATTCTAGATTTTATATTCACTAATAGAGAATAGCAGAGACTCTACTCTACTTCCTCAGGAAGCTGAAGCAGGCTCACCTTCCTTAAAACCTGTTGATTAATTTCTATCGGGCGACCATTGAGAGCCTCCTGACCTACTGCTGCACTGTGTGGTTTGCTAGCGGCACAGTAGAGGACAGGAGGGACCTGCAGCGGGTGGTGAGGATGGCAGAAAAAGTGATTGGGACCACATTACCCCCCCCTCAGTGACCTATACGCTGGCCGGCTCCGCAAGAAAGCCAGCTGTATTTCTTAAGACCCCACCCAGCCTGGACATGGACTGTTTACTACTCTTCCCTCCGGAAGGAGATACAGGACAATTAAAACACACACAAACAGACTATGGAATAGCTTTTACCCACAGGCAGTCAAGTGTGTCAAAAGCTTAGGACACTAGCTGCTGAACCATAATCATGGCACCTGCACTTTATGATCCATTTATTTGTCTATATTTTGATTTGAATGTTTTTTCATGTTTGCTTTTAATGTTTGCTTTTACTGCCAAGATCTGCTAAATTGTTTTTCATTGTTTTCAATGACAATAAAGTCTCTATTCTATTCTATTCTAATCATGCAGATACAGGAAAATTCCAGTTTTTTGTGTGAGTCTGCTAGTTTTCACGTTACATGACTCAACACAGACAGATAAAGTCACCCATGGAGCTTTTTCCCCTCAGAAATCAGTGTTGAAGCGGTCGTTCTCACCACCGTTCACGTTCTGTTGTTCCTGCTGGAGCTGCTTTCTGCCAGCAGATGTCACCATTTCCTCTGTTTTACCACAAAGGTGGTTTATCTGAATGGATGCAGTGAACACTGAACTGATGATGTGAATGCTTTCTTTCTGACTGACTTTGTTTTGTCAAGGTTAAGTGTCATCATAATGTAGTTAAACTTGATTTAAAATTATGGAAATTGGATTTGAAAATAAACTCAAGTTTCACAAACGCCCACTTGGACTCAAGTATGAACTCATTTAGAGTTTGGTGGTCACAGGTCACTGTGACCTCACAAAACACATTTTTGGCAATAACTCAAGAATTCATATGCTAATTATGACAGATTCACACGGATGACATTTTGGACAGACATGGATGTAAACTGCAACTTGACTGGTTGGGGGAGCCATACAACCGTGAGGCGGTGATTCTTGTTTTTTTTTTTTCAAAGCGAAAACAAGTTTATTTGTTTCATCAATGTTTAAGTATTTCGAGTTAAGTCATTTTAAAATAAGTTAGCTAACTTTGCGATACTAACAAAGAAATGTAGCTAACGTTAGTGTTAACGGTCACTTTAATTTTTTAAAACTTAAACATGTTTCTGTGGTTTTCTGTCCACATTTTAAGATGAACAAATATCTGTTACTGGACTGGACAATGAACTCATCATTGTAGTAAAGATGAGACTGTAGGTATTTTGTCATATTAGTATTCAACAACTCTCTTTGACAGAACCTCTTTAACATCTCACACAATAAATAAAAGTTCACAGTGTTCCTCAGCAGTTAGAAAACTGCATGTCCACATGTTATAATAAGTGCAGGAGTATATTCTAGTATACTTTACAGTCCCAGTAGCTACAGTTTGTGCCTCTCATGTCTTACCTTTAAACTCAAGTCACTGAGCTAAGTAGACAATTTTCTGACTATCTTTGAAAAATCCATAAAGTCCTTCATCAGCAGCATTTAGAGCTGTTTTGAAGACTCCACAACTCTTCTGAACATCTGTTGCAAAATAAAAAGATTTTAATCAGTTTACCAAGTTGTGATTGTATTTCCAAATCCAGGTTGCTGGAAACGGCACGCCCTTGCTCTTTTTTGTAAAACACAAGCAAAACGTTCACACATTTTGTATGATATTGGAAGAAACATCAATATAAACAAATTTAACCTATACGATAATATAGAAACATTTTAAATTTGTGCTTAACATTGTAATAATTGAGCAATAAGATGTGTCATTTCTTGCTACCATCTGTGTTGGGATTATGAAAAAGAGTTGCACAGTTGCAACTCAGGAAAATGGCTGAGATTATTTTTTATTGTGCAACAGACAGAATAATTTTTCATCCAGATATTCAGAAGAATTTTATTTGTATAAGTCTGTAAAAGAAAAGAAAAAAGAAAAAAAGTTTTATACTAAATAGATTTATTAACACCATCATCATTCAGCCTGGAATTAGATATCAGAGACTATAGTTGGCAAAAAGCAATGGAAGGATTCTCAAAGATGTCTCAAAGATTATTATATCACAGCTCAATTGAGACCCTTGTTGGTATAACCCAGAGTACTTTGCCAGATGGAAGGAGATTGAGGAGGCTACAACAGGGGAGTTTCCAATTAAAGCTGTCAACGTTTTGAGATGGTGTGCATATGACCCAGGTTTTGTACCAAAAAGATGAGATGTAAGGTTTAGGGGGTGGGGTTTCTCAATGCATAACAGTATACTGTACCTTTCTTCATCAGGGGTCTATGAAGAGTTTTCAGAATCTGAGGATACAGCATGGTTTGAACGATTTATACAGACTTCCTCAAGTCCGGCATTATACTGAGCAATTAATGAGGGAAACAAGGCATAAGTGAGCATGGCTCACATCCCCCTGCTCACTGCTCGACCAAAGGTAGGGCCAAAGGTTTTGCCCTTTTGGAACTAATGGAATTAGTCTATTGAGCACAATCTAGCTATTTATTAGCTCACCTTCCTCAGGATAAAGTCAGTAGAAGACAAATACAGCCTGTCTTGTTGATGCTCTCCAGGTTTTAACCACTTCCATTACTTGCTTGTATTTCAATACCTGGACTCTGTGTCCACGCTGCCCCGGTTGATGGTGTCTGATATTTCATTAATTGTATATGATTTGGGAACTTTCCATCCAAGTTTGTTGATTCCAAGTATGTGATGAATCCAACACGGTGCCAAGATGATTCAAGATCTCCCCAAGCATACATAAATACATACATACATATATGCATAGAAATACTCATAGAGCGCTGGATTGTAGTATAAGCTGGTCTCTGATGAGAAAGTCTTTTCAGTTTTTGGACACCCTGGACTTCTAACCCCCAAAAGGCACAACTAGACCACACTGGCAACCATCATACCAAATTTGAAGTTCCTAAGTTAAACAGTTTTCGAGTTCTACTCCGGAAACTAAAGTGTGACACGCGAACAGAAGGACGGACACGCAGAGCGCTATATACCCCCGACTATGTTGTCGCAGGGGTATAATTATATAATATTCAACTAAAAGTCTTCATAGAGGCATATGTTTTGAATACAAACATAAGGAAACCAAAGTATACCAGAGGAGGAATGGGATCATTTATGTGAGCTGCAATGGAAAACTTCATGTTCAGTTTTAAGGAGAGATTTTTTAGCTGGAATAATCTCAGTCCCAAACCCAACACTCAGTTCACCGTCCTCATGTGATCCACTCCCCTCAGCTCATTGACCGTTTCAGCCTCCAGTTTCACAGCTCAGTCAAGTCTTGGTGGATGTTCTCTCAAAACACAAACTGAGGACACAGCACTTGGCTTCTGCGAGACTAACATTTGTCATTTGCAGAGATAAATAAAAACAACAATGTGAATGTGTCTTGGCCTCTGACAGTGGGCTCAGTCCTCAGCTTCACTCTGCATTGTCTGATGGAGTCCTGCCACAAACTCCTGATAGCATGGCTCTGAAATGAAAAGATCAAAACAAGACTTCCTTTAAAAAAAGAGATGTGAAGTTGTTTTATAATTTTATAATTGATTTCAACAGTGGACATTTTGTAGGTAGCCACAAACCTGTGTCTGGATCAATAAACGAGTGTCTAATGAGGAAGTCCAAGACCACCATGGCACAGTTGGGTTTGAAGTCATCAGTGGCCACCAGTTCCTTCACCTGAAACCAAGACGGAGCAATCACAAAATACCCCCTGCGTATTTTTGTGGTATCTAAATCTCGGTGCTTTCAATATCACGCCTCCGAATATTTTTTATTTCATAGGATTACTATTCAGAATATGTCATCAACACTAACCTTATCTATGGGCAGGAGGTAGAACTCTTGTACCTCTCCATCCCCTACTCTGGGCTTGAACTCCGGAGGAAGCTCCAAATCAAAGACAAACTGACTTTCCGGATACACCCCGTCTTCATCCTCGTAGGTGTAGCTAGAAAATACATTGAAGCAGTTAGTTATGGAATGTAAAGAGGCTTGTCTTTTACTTGTCTTTTGTAATATTCAAGCCTTTGTTTCATAATGACAAGATTCCGGCAGAACAGAAGGACCCTGCCCATGATGGTGGTCCTTCAGAGGACTTGAAGGGCAGACACCAGTCTAGTCTCTTGTGTAGTTTTCATGTAAACAAACAGTAAAGTTATGTTTTACATTTAGCGTTTCTAACCAAAATGCATTGTGTGTATCCTTGAGGTCTGTTGAATGAACTTCCTTCCTTATAAAACATCGTTAGCCGCATTAGCCGTTAATGCAAACTCAACACCTCCTCCATGATAAATTCAGGATAATGTCCATTTCTACAGCACTATTTCCATCACTACACAGTGATTTCTGAGTTTCTCTTTTTAACACAAATACTGTTTTCACTTACTAATTATTTTCAGTCACTTCAATTTTCCCATTTTTATTTTTATTTTTATCCGTGTTAAGCTACCATCAACAAAAAGCAACACTTTCTGTACATATTTTACATTAAAAACCCTCCACCAGGTCATAGGATGTCCTCTAGCTACCAGTAGGCTTTTAATTTGAAACAGGAAGTGCAGATATTCCGTGACAGTAACTTAACAGTAACAAATAATCATGGAAGCCACTGGAAATAATTAGTGAATGAAAACAGTATTTCTGTTAGAGAAGTATGACATGACTGTTGTTGTACTGATGGGATGGAAGTGTTAGCATGTGAGACCAATAATACAATAAGTCCATGCTCAGTGTTTTTAACCCAGCCATTATTTGTCGTTCAGTTGTTCCCCCATTATTACTCTCATTATTTAAATACCAGCTTTTATTTGGAACGGTGTACCTGTATGCCAGGGTAGAAGTGTGTTTTGTTTCCACTCTGCCAGTTCACTCATGATGCCTACAACTATTCATGTACCGCTTTTTATTCTGTCATATATTATTTTAACTATGTGATATTCTACTGGCTTATGTTGTATTATTTGCACACATCCTAAAACAAAAGGTCAGTGTGGTATACACACTTTGAAAAAAAAAAGTTGAATTATGAAACGCTAAATGCAAGCGACTCCTTAGGGATTGGTTATTTGTAAGAGGAATATTGTTTTGTATACAAACGTATCCTCATATTTTTTATTATGTATTCTAAAGGAAATAAATTGTAACTGAGAATGACCAAATTCTGCCACTGGTGTCACAGCTCACATGCTTTGTCTCTTAACACCGTTTCAGTTATTATCATAAATCATGCTTTTGTCCACCACTCACAGGGTCAGTCTTTACCAAGTCATGCTGTGAAGCCAAATTGTTGTTCAAACTTACTGGACTTTATTTTTAAATTCTAGTAAAGATCACAAATCTGTCAGGTTGGATTTTGGGGGAAAGAGATTTAATAAGTTGATTTTCATAAAAATTTGCATATTTAATGAGCTATTACTGAATAACCAAGATGATTGATATTTTAATTGTCTTTAATTCTTTGTCTCTCTCATAACTGTTATAAGTTTTAAAAACAATCCCAAAGGAAAATCAACCAACAGAGGGACTTCCGGTTCGGCAAGCTAGGAGGCTGTGGTGTTAGAAAACAGGCTACTAACACTTTTGACTTAGCAATTTATGTTTGTTGAAATAATAGAAATAGGATTAGAATGGACATTAAACTGTTTGCCGTGGTCATTTGAGTAGTACAAAAGAAAATGGTGATTCCTTATAGTTGTTATGGTGACGACACGTCAGTGGGGCCGTAAAGTGTATTTCTCCCTCGCTAAGCCGGCAGTGGAGGTAGTCACAGAGCCAAATGAACGTCTGTTAAAGCTTCAGTAGGCAGAACGTTTTTGGCATCATTGGGCAACAATTCCATAATAACCTTTAATCATATTGTAATTCAAGTGTTCTGAGAGAAAACTAGACTTCTGCACCTCGTCATGGCTCTGTTTTCAGGCTTAAAAAAATCTAGCCCGTGACGGGAGACTTTGACCAATCACAGCTCATTTCAGAGAGAGAGCGTTCCTATTGGCTGTTCATTCAACAGGCAGTTGTCAACCACTCGCAAATGCCAATCAAATAATCAAACTAGGGAGCGCTGATCAAATATGAATCAATATTCTGTTACTGTAATGCCTATTTCTCTCCTCAAATGTTTTCAGAAACATCTTGTAGTGCAGTGTTTAGCTGTAAAATGAGGAAGTTTGCTCTGGCTGTTGGGCAGTGCTTGGTATTTCCTCAACTGATCTCAACATGGCTGGCGGATCACAGTGTCACCGTGCGACCCTCTTACTGTGAGGTGGCAACCACTGCACCACCGTGTCACTCCGGAGGATTTTTCAAAATAAAAATATTAAAAAGGGATAGATATGAAGGGAGGAGAGCAAAAGATGTCCTTATTTGTTGACAATGTATTAATATTCTTGTCCAACCGGTAACATTCACTTTTACAGTTATTCTCACTTCTGAAACAATATGGTTCTCTCTCTGGTTATTAACGGAATGCTCTAAAAATTTACAAAATTGTTTTCCAATAATTTCCTCCCTCTTAAATCAAACGATTAGGGAAGAAATTAGGATATGCGACCTCATCCCTCTTAGTTTTTGATATTGATTTGAATCTGTTAAAATGAATATTTGTCGAGATTGTTATCTCTTCCAGGCCCTTCCATTAGATCTACCTGACCAACAATTTCAGGAGTGCGACAAACTGTTCATGCTGTCGGTGCTCTACAGAGGTGAACACACACACACATACAGATTTAATTTAAAGAAGAACTTTGAGTGTAAACATGTTTGATTTCTGACTTCTTTAACATCAGATTGTTGCTGCAGAGATGGAGAAAGAACAGTTTCACATTCTCTTTCTGTCAGTCGACTAAATGATTAATGGACTAATGGTTTCAGCTGTACTTGTATTAACAAATCGTCAGATTTTATAAACTCTTCATATGTTTTTGTGTGTAAAAATTAGGGCTGTCAGTCAATTAAAATATTTAATCGAGATTAATCGCACATTTTTTATCTGTTCAAAATGTACCTTAAAGGGAGATTTGTCAAGTATTTAATACGCATCAATACAACATGAGAGTGGACAAATATGCTGCGTTATGCTAATGTATGTATATATTTATTATTGTAAATCAATTAACAGCACAAAACAATGACAAATATTGTCCAGAAACCTTCAAAAGTACTGCATTTAGCATAAAAAATCTGACCTGATTTTAATGCTACGGACGCTCTAGAAGACTCTGGTGAGAGGACGCCAAAAATGTCCTAATTTTTTCGAAGTGTCCTGATATTGAAGCTGTGCTATCATAAAATTGTCCTCATTTGTCATGAAAACAAGTACACACACGCACGCACGCATGCACGCACGCACACACACTCAGATGAACTCAGCTGACTTCCTGTAAATGGAGAGAGGAGGAGCAACACTTCAGCAGCTGATGCAGGTACACAAACAGGTCGGACTGTTGACTGATGGTGTTGACTCTTAAAGTGTTCAATGACTCCATTTAGAGTCAACGGAGCAGAAGGATGAATACTGAAGGCTGAAGCAGGGTGAGTTTTAATCCAACATTTTATTATTTCACTGTCAAAGTGTCTGAGTCTGTTTCCTACCTGTGGACTGTAGAGGACAGACATGTTAGAATGAACTCAACAGTTTGATTCATCTGTGAACACGAAGTCATGACTGGCTGAATAATACTCGTTAAACCTGCTGTAAACCAAGAAAACAAGCAGAGATTTAAAGAGAACTGACCAGGTGGAGTTCTGGATGGTTTTATTATACGGTATACTGTGTGTGTGTGCGTGTGTTACTTCCTGTTCTCTCAGTCTTGCCTGTGACTCTTGTGCAAACTTGTTTCCTTTAAATTTTAAAGGAAACAAGTTTGATCATTTAAAGTTTAAATGATCTTATCTCACAGTCAGCATTCCTGTTTTTACCTCTCAGACTGACTTCAGATAAGAAGATGAGTGATTGTGTGGAGGAAAAGGAGGACAGAGCAGAGTCTGGCTGTTTGTCTATGAAGAGTGACCAGTCCAAAGATGAATTTCTAGACTTCAGTAATGAACCTGGATCCTCAGAGTCAAAGTAAGAGACTGTTTTTACTGTAAGCTGACCTGGTGGACGACGATGCATTGAGGATGAAGACAAATCGTTGTGCTTAAAGATTTATATTCCTCAAAATGCAGCTTCATGTTGTACTGATTGAGCGAGAAGAAGTGTCAATTCTGGCTACCATCTATGTTTGGATAATGAAAAAGAGTTGCAACTCAGGAAAATGGCTTAAATTATTTTTTATTATGAAACAGACAATAGTTTTTTTCTTTCAGATGCTGAGAAGAATCTTAGTCATATAAATCTGGAAAAAAAATTACAGGAAAAGCACATTAGTTTTTAATCAAGTTAATTTAAACATAAAAGTTAGATAACATTTGACCAAAAGTAATTTTAATTCAACCTGTTCAAGCCAAAAGAGATTCTCATAAACACACCTTGTTAAAATGCTGATTTGTGTGAGCAACACACACACGCCCTCATACATAAACTTAAAGGTCAAAGACCTGTTCAAGCCAAAAGAGATTCTCATAAAACAAAGATTTCCTGTAAATGGAGAGGGGAGGAGCCACACTGACTAGGTGATCCAGGTACGTGAGAATAGGGAGGGAACTCTGAAAGTGAAAGTGTTCAGTCAGTCAGCTGAGACAGTTGACAGAGCAGAAGGTGGAAAGGAATGAAGGAGTGTTAATCCAACATTTTATTACTTTACTGCCAAAGTGTCTGTGTCCATTTTCTCCCTGTGGACTGTAGAGGAGAGAAATGTGCCGCTGCCACCTTGTGGTTTCCAGGCGAGCCCTCGCAATATGCGTGTCCATGAGCAAGTTGCAGTTTGAGATAACATTTGACCAAAACTCATTTTAATTCAACCTGTTCAAGCCAAAAGAGATTCTCATAAACACACCTTGTTACAAAGCTGATTTGTGTCAGCAACACACACACGCCCTCATAGATAAACTCTAAGGTCAAAGATTTCCTGTAAATGAACACCAAGCTGCCCGAGAGCGAACCATCATCCACGTGTAATTTTGTTTATGTTGAGATCAGCTGCACATAGCGGAGCAGCGTAAAACACTTCATTCAAACTGTATAGAAACAAAGTGAAACACACCTAAACCGTCGTTGTTACTCTTTCCAATAATCACCATGCATTTTGCGATAGAAGCAAAAAATTTGGCACAGATGTAAGTGTATATGTTATGAAAAGATATAGGGACACTGCAAATTTGGCCCCTGGGGGTCGTAAATAGGCGCTAAATATTCCAAAATGTTGCAGAATATAATATATATATAATATAATATTAGCAGTGAAATCGATAGAGATATCGCTGGACAAAGGTCTGAGTCACCAGTAACTTTTAATCACAGTTAAAGCAATACTGAACTTTGGTAGAACTTTGGGTTGTATTGCTAACTAGCCGTGATTTATGCCCAACTAAAGGAGAAAATGATCATCGATTGTTCCCTTGAGGAGATTACGGTTTGGTATGCTTTATTCTCTCTATCTATTTACTCCCTTGCTAGCGAAACAGGTTGCTAAGGTTGCATTCACTCATGACCCATTCTGTTGGGTTAAAATGAACTCAGGTCTATTTGCCTGGTTAGTATGGCTTGTTTGGGGTGGTGTGAAAGCTCATTCAAACTCTGGTGAAGACCAAACAACCAAACTCTGGTTCACCTTAAAAGTTGGGTCTCGGTCCGCTTCCAAGCAAACTCTGCTGCATTTTGTTTCTGGTGTGAAAGCAAGCGCACCCACCACCAGCAGATATGTGATTTTAGCATGATTTCAAAAGCTAAACTACTGATAAATCCATCTGCTGATGGTGAAATCTGTTCAGGAAGTGATGTATAGAAGCATGCCAGCTGTTAAAACTGCTGTGCTTGTATTCGACTCTGTGTACTTTGTCAGATCATGAACTCCATTAAAAAGTTTGACAGCGATCTCACAGTAATACGCCTCATGCACGTATCCGTGCGCTCCCCGACATTTGCACTATGCATTCGCACCAATCATATAAAAGCGTGCAAAGGGGCTTTTTGTACAGTCCTGTCTCTACTATTATTCATCATAACATGTGGCCGATTTGCAGTCTAATAAGACTATAATGTTTATTATTAGTATTTATTAATCAAAGAACACAAATATGCACATCAGAAGCATTAAAGTGCTGCATAAACTTCTGTCAGTCACAGAATTTGATTTCCCCACGTGGGTCCTGATGATGAACTGATTACAATCAGTTACCTTTCAGTCTCTATAACTTCATGTCAGTCTTTATAACTTCATGTTTACTTCTCTGGTTTGTTTGTAAAAAGTCAGTGTGCACAGGATTCGGACCAGAACTACAACAATGTATAATTTTTTCACTCGTTCCGGACCAAATTAACCCGACTACAGGTGTGAAAACATCCTTAATCACACTTTTAGCACATAGACAAACATGAACAAAGGGGACTCTGCTAACATGTAAATAATGAGTTCTGAGGGCCCTGTGATTTGAATTTGATAATAAAAATGGAATCAACTGTAGAATGTGGAGTATCGTGGAATTTGCCAAAATGTGGCTACAATTGATAAAAATCAGGGTTTTCCCTGCCATTATAAGCGTTTTTTCACAGCGTCTGAGCCAACTGAACCGAAAAAAACTATGCTGCTATGTGTAGGTGTCCTTTACCGGCTCACTGCTTCTGTCCTCTGCTCTCTGTGTTGGTGTTTCATCGAGAGCGAGGCTCAGCTCCTCCTCCACACACACGGACACACTGGTAGCGCGAGACCTACGAAAAACATGAAGACTCTGACTCTGAAGCCTCACCTAGAAAAGATGTTATCTAATCTAAGAAAACAGCTACAAGCTTTTAAACCTCCTTATTGTCGACAGTATCTATATCAGTAGCTATATCATTTGTGCCATCTTCCTCTTAGTATCTGAGACAGCTGTCAGTCACCTAGAAAAGCTGTAATGTAATCAAATAGGATGGCTACAAACTTTTAAACCTACTAATTATTGACAGTAACAGTAGTTTGTGTATTTAGAGCTAATTAAATGGCTTTAACATCAGAGAATTTATCAAAGATTATGTGATGTGAATAAAATCATCTTGGTGTTTGCAGAGTTCAGTACAGACCGAGTGCAGAGTCTCCAGTACCCAGCTGTCTGTCTATGAAGAGTGACCAGTCCAAAGACGAATTTCTAGACTTCAGTAATGAACCTGGATCCTCAGAGTCAAAGTAAGAGACTGTTTTTACTGTAAGTTGACCTGGTGGACGATGATGCATTGAGGATGAAGACAAATCGTTGTGCTTAAAGATTTATATTCCTCAAAATGCAGCTTCATGTTGTACTAATTGAGCGAGAAGAAGTGTCAATTCTGGCTACCATCTATGTTTGGATTATGAAAAAGAGTTGCAACTCAGGAAAATGGCTTAAATTATTTTTTATTATGCAACAGACAATAGTTTTTTCTTTCAGATGCTGACAAGAATCTTAGTCATATAAGTCTGAAAAAAACAGAAATATTACAGAAAAAGCACATTAGTTTTTAATCAAATTGATTTAAACATAAAAAAGTAGATAACATTTGACCAAAACTAATTTCAATTCAACCTGTTCAGGCCAAAAGAGATTCTCATAAACACACCTTGTTAAAAAGCTGATTTGTGTGAGCAACACACACGCCCCCATACATAAACTCAAAGGTCAAAGATTTCCTGTAAATTAACTAGAATGGCACTCGGAGAGCGCAGACCTCCACCAAGCTGCCCGAAAACGATTGCCCCCCTCTCCGTTCAGCTTGCGCCATCATCCACGTGTAATTTTGTTCATGTTGAGATCAGCTGCACATAGCGGAGCAGCGTACACACTTCATTCAAACTGGACAGAAACAAAGTGAAACTCACCTAAACCGTTGTTGTTACTCTTTCCAATAATCACCAAGTGTGCTTTGGTCGAACTCAACTGTAATTTCACCGAGTTTAATGTGAAAAAATACTGAATCTACAGGTGTCCCCCCCCTCCCTCTACCTCCCCGCTCTCTCTCTGTCCCTCTCTCTGCAGGCAGAAGGAAAGAGGCAGGGTGACGCGTCATCAGTTACACTGCGCATGTCTTAAAGCCTGTGGTGTTAATGCACAGGCTGAGCATAATTATTACAATTTTTTTTTCAAAATGGCTGCCAAATAGGCGCTAAATATTCCAAAATGTTGCAGAATATTATATATATACAGTATAATATAATATTAGCAGTAAAATTGACAGAGATATCGCTGGACAAAGGTCTGGGTCACCAGTAACTTTTAATCACAGTTAAAGCAATACTGAACTTTGGTAGAACTTTGGGTTGTATTTCTAACTAGCCGTGATTTATGCCCAACTAAACGAGAAAATCATCATCGATTGCTCCCGTGAGCAGATTACGGTTTGCTATGCTTTTTTCTCTCTCTCTATTTACTCCCTTGCTAGTGAAACAGGTCGCTAAGGTTTTATTCACTCATAACCCATTCTGTTCGGTTAAAATGAACTACCTAGATGTGTATGCCCGGTTAGTATGGTTTGTTTGGGGTGGTGTGAAAGCTCATTCAAACTCTGGTGAAGACCAAACAACCAAACTCTGGTCCACCTTAAAAGAAAACACCCTTAATCACACTTTTAGCACATAAACAAACGTGAACAAAGGGGACTCTGCTTACATGTAAATAACGAGTTCTGAGGGCCCTGTGATTTGAATTTGATAATAAAAATGGAATCAACTGTAGAATGTGGAGTATCGTGGAATTTGCCAAAATGTGGCTACAATTGATAAAAATCAGGGTTTTCCCTGCCATTATAAGCGTTTTTTCACAGCGTCTGAGCCAACTGAACCGAAAAAAAACTATGCTGCTATGTTTTGGTGTCCTTTACGGGCTCGCTGCTTCTGTCCTCTGCTCTCTGTGTTGGTGTTTCATCGAGAGCGAGGCTCAGCTCCTCCTCCACACACACGGACACACTGGTCTCGCGAGACCTACGAAAAACATGAAGACTCTGACTCTGAAGACTCACCTAGAAAAGATGTTATCTAATCTAAGAAAACGGCTACAAGCTTTTAAACCTCCTTATTGTCGACAGTAGCTATATCAGTAGCTATATCATTTGGGCCATCTTCCTCTTAGTATCTGAGACAGCTGTCAGTCACCTAGAAAAGCTGTAATGTAATCAAATAGGATGGCTACAAACTTTCAAACCTCCTAATTATTGACAGTAACAGTAGTTTGTTTATTTAGAGCTAATTAAATGGCTTTAACATCAGAGAATTTATCAAGGATTCATGTGATATGAATAAAATCATCTTGGTGTTTGCAGAGTTTCTCTCTCTCTATTTACTCCCTTGCTAGCGAAACAGGTAGCTAAGGTTGCATTCACTCATAACCCATTCTGTTCGGTTAAATTAACTATCTAGATGTGTTTGCCCGGTTAGTATGGCTTGTTTGGGCTGGTGTGAGAGCTCATTCAAACTCTGGTGAAGACCAAACAACCAAACTCTGGTAAAACTTTTAAACCTCCTAATTATTGACAGTACCAGTAGTTTGTTTATTTAGAGCTAATTAAATGGCTTTAACATCAGAGAATTTATCAAGGATTCATGTGATGTGAATAAAATCATCTTGGTGTTTGCAGAGTTCAGTACAGACCGAGTGCAGAGTCTCCAGTACCCAGCTGTCTGTCTATGAAGAGTGACCAGTCCAAAGACAAATTTCTAGACTTCAGTAATGAACCTGGATCCTCAGAGTCAAAGTAAGAGACTGTTTTTACTGTAAGTTGTCCTGGTGGAAAATGATGCATTGAGGATGAAGACAAAACGTTCTGCTAAAAGATTTATATTCCTCAAAATGCAGCTTCATGTTGTATTAATTGAGCGAGAAGAAGTGTCATTTCTGGCTACCATCTATGTTTGGATTATGAAAAAGAGTTGCAACTTAGGAAAATGGCTTAAAATATTTTTTATTATGCAACAGACAATAGTTTTTTCTTTCAGATGCTGAGAAGAATCTTAGTCATATAAGTCTGAAAAAAACCAGAAATATTACAGAAAAAAGCACATTAGTTTTTAATCCAATTGATTTAAACATAAAAATTAGATAACATTTGACTTTTAAAAAGTCAGTGTGAACAGGATTCGGACCAGAACTACAACAATGTATAATTTTTTCACTTGGTCTGGACCAAATGAACCCAACTACAGGTGTGAAAACATCCTTAATCACACTTTTAGCACATAAACAAACGTGAACAAAGGGGACTCTGTTTACATGTAAATAACGAGTTCTGAGGGCCCTGTGATTTGAATTTGATAATAAAAATGGAATCAACTGTAGAATGTGGAGTATCGTGGAATTTGCCAAAATGTGGCTACAATTGATAAAAATCAGGGTTTTCCCTGCCATTATAAGCGTTTTTTCACAGCGTCTGAGCCAACTGAACCGAAAAAAACTATGCTGCTATGTGTAGGTGTCCTTTACGGGCTCACTGCTTCTGTCCTCTGCTCTCTGTGTTGGTGTTTCATCGAGAGCGAGGCTCAGCTCCTCCTCCACACACACGGACACACTGGTAGCGCGAGACCTACGAAAAACATGAAGACTCTGACTCTGAAGACTCACCTAGAAAAGATGTAATCTAATCTAAGAAAACAGCTACAAGCTTTTAAACCTCCTTATTGTCGACAGTATCTATATCAGTAGCTATATCATTTGTGCCATCTTCCTCTTAGTATCTGAGACAGCTGTCAGTCACCTAGAAAAGCTGTAATGTAATCAAATAGGATGGCTACAAACTTTTAAACCTACTAATTATTGACAGTAACAGTAGTTTGTGTATTTAGAGCTAATTAAATGGCTTTAACATCAGAGAATTTATCAAGGATTCATGTGATGTGAATAAAATCATCTTGGTGTTTGCAGAGTTCAGTACAGACCGAGAGCAGAGTCTCCAGTACCCAGCTGTCTGTCTATGAAGAGTGACCAGTCCAAAGACGAATTTCTAGACTTCAGTAATGAACCTGGATCCTCAGAGTCAAAGTAAGAGACTGTTTTTACTGTAAGTTGACCTGGTGGACGATGATGCATTGAGGATGAAGACAAATCGTTGTGCTAAAAGATTTATATTCCTCAAAATGCAGCTATATGTTGTACTAATTGAGCGAGAAGAAGTGTCAATTCTGGCTACCATCTATGTTTGGATTATGAAAAAGAGTTGCAACTCAGGAAAATGGCTTAAATTATTTTTTATTATGCAACAGACAATAGTTTTTTCTTTCAGATGCTGAGAAGAATCTTAGTCATATAAGTCTGAAAAAAACAGAAATATTACAGAAAAAGCACATTAGTTTTTAATCAAATTGATTTAAACATAAAAAAGTAGATAACATTTGACCAAAACTAATTTCAATTCAACCTGTTCAGGCCAAAAGAGATTCTCATAAACACACCTTGTTAAAAAGCTGATTTGTGTGAGCAACACACACGCCCCCATACATAAACTCAAAGGTCAAAGATTTCCTGTAAATTAACTAGAATGGCACTCGGAGAGCGCAGACCTCCGCCAAGCTGCCCGAAAACGATTGCCCCCCTCTCCGTTCAGCTTGCGCCATCATCCACGTGTAATTTTGTTCATGTTGAGATCAGCTGTACATAGCGGAGCAGCGTACACACTTCATTCAAACTGGACAGAAACAAAGTGAAACTCACCTAAACCGTTGTTGTTACTCTTTCCAATAATCACCAAGTGTGCTTTGGTCGAACTCAACTGTAATTTCACCGAGTTTAATGTGAAAAAATACTGAATCTACAGGTGTCCCCCCCTCCCTCTACCTCCCCGCTCTCTCTCTGTCCCTCTCTCTGCAGGCAGAAGGAAAGAGGCAGGGTGACGCGTCATCAGTTACACTGCGCATGTCTTAAAGCCTGTGGTGTTAATGCACAGGCTGAGCATAATTATTACAATTTTTTTTTCAAAATGGCTGCCAAATAGGCGCTAAATATTCCAAAATGTTGCAGAATATTATATATATACAGTATAATATAATATTAGCAGTAAAATTGACAGAGATATCGCTGGACAAAGGTCTGGGTCACCAGTAACTTTTAATCACAGTTAAAGCAATACTGAACTTTGGTAGAACTTTGGGTTGTATTTCTAACTAGCCGTGATTTATGCCCAACTAAACGAGAAAATCATCATCGATTGCTCCCGTGAGCAGATTACGGTTTGCTATGCTTTTTTCTCTCTCTCTATTTACTCCCTTGCTAGTGAAACAGGTCGCTAAGGTTTTATTCACTCATAACCCATTCTGTTCGGTTAAAATGAACTACCTAGATGTGTATGCCCGGTTAGTATGGTTTGTTTGGGGTGGTGTGAAAGCTCATTCAAACTCTGGTGAAGACCAAACAACCAAACTCTGGTCCACCTTAAAAGAAAACACCCTTAATCACACTTTTAGCACATAAACAAACGTGAACAAAGGGGACTCTGCTTACATGTAAATAACGAGTTCTGAGGGCCCTGTGATTTGAATTTGATAATAAAAATGGAATCAACTGTAGAATGTGGAGTATCGTGGAATTTGCCAAAATGTGGCTACAATTGATAAAAATCAGGGTTTTCCCTGCCATTATAAGCGTTTTTTTCACAGCGTCTGAGCCAACTGAACCGAAAAAAAAACTATGCTGCTATGTTTTGGTGTCCTTTACGGGCTCACTGCTTCTGTCCTCTGCTCTCTGTGTTGGTGTTTCATCGAGAGCGAGGCTCAGCTCCTCCTCCACACACACGGACACACTGGTCTCGCGAGACCTACGAAAAACATGAAGACTCTGACTCTGAAGACTCACCTAGAAAAGATGTAATCTAATCTAAGAAAACGGCTACAAGCTTCTAAACCTCCTTATTGTCGACAGTAGCTATATCAGTAGCTATATCATTTGTGCCATCTTCCTCTTAGTATCTGAGACAGCTGTCAGTCACCTAGAAAAGCTGTAATGTAATCAAATAGGATGGCTACAAACTTTCAAACCTACTAATTATTGACAGTACCAGTAGTTTGTTTATTTAGAGCTAATTAAATGGCTTTAACATCAGAGAATTTATCAAGGATTCATGTGATATGAATAAAATCATCTTGGTGTTTGCAGAGTTTCTCTCTCTCTCTATTTACTCCCTTGCTAGCGAAACAGGTAGCTAAGGTTGCATTCACTCATAACCCATTCTGTTCGGTTAAATTAACTATCTAGATGTGTTTGCCCGGTTAGTATGGCTTGTTTGGGCTGGTGTGAGAGCTCATTCAAACTCCGGTGAAGACCAAACAACCAAACTCTGGTAAAACTTTTAAACCTCCTAATTATTGACAGTAACAGTAGTTTGTGTATTTAGAGCTAATTAAATGGCTTTAACATCAGAGAATTTATCAAGGATTCATGTGATGTGAATAAAATCATCTTGATGTTTGCAGAGTTCAGTACAGACTGAGTGCAGAGTCTCCAGTACCCAGCTGTCTGTCTATGAAGAGTGACCAGTCCAAAGACGAATTTCTAGACTTCAGTAATGAACCTGGATCCTCAGAGTCAAAGTAAGAGACTGTTTTTACTGTAAGTTGACCTGGTGGACGATGATGCATTGAGGATGAAGACAAAACGTTCTGCTAAAAGATTTATATTCCTCAAAATGCAGCTTCATGTTGTATTAATTGAGCGAGAAGAAGTGTCATTTCTGGCTACCATCTATGTTTGGATTATGAAAAAGAGTTGCAACTTAGGAAAATGGCTTAAAATATTTTTTATTATGCAACAGACAATAGTTTTTTCTTTCAGATGCTGAGAAGAATCTTAGTCATATAAGTCTGAAAAAACCCAGAAATATTACAGAAAAAAGCACATTAGTTTTTAATCCAATTGATTTAAACATAAAAATTAGATAACATTTGACTTTTAAAAAGTCAGTGTGCACAGGATTCGGACCAGAACTACAACAATGTATAATTTTTTCACTTGGTCTGGACCAAATTAACCCGACTACAGGTGTGAAAACACCCTTAATCACACTTTTAGCACATAAACAAACGTGAACAAAGGGGACTCTGCTAACATGTAAATAATGAGTTCTGAGGGCCCTGTGATTTGAATTTGATAATAAAAATGTAATCAACTGTAGAATGTGGAGTATCGTGGAATTTGCCAAAATGTGGCTACAATTGATAAAAATCAGGGTTTTCCCTGTCATTATAAGCGTTTTTTCACAGCGTCTGAGCCAACTGAACCGAAAAAAACTATGCTGCTATGTTTATGTGTCCTTTACGGGCTCACTGCTTCTGTCCTCTGCTCTCTGTGTTGGTGTTAAATCGAGAGCGAGGCTCAGCTCCTCCTCCACACACACGGACACACTGGTCTCGCGAGACCTACGAAAAACATGAAGACTGACTCTGAAGCCTCACCTAGAAAAGATGTTATCTAATCTAAGAAAACGGCTACAAGCTTTTAAACCTCCTTATTGTCGACAGTATCTATATCAGTAGCTATATCATTTGTGCCATTTGCTCTTAGTATATGTGACAGCTGTCAGTCACCTAGAAAAGCTGTAATGTAATCAAATAGGATGGCTACAAACTTTTAAACCTACTAATTATTGACAGTAACAGTAGTTTGTGTATTTAGAGCTAATTAAATGGCTTTAACATCAGAGAATTTATCAAGGATTCATGTGATGTGAATAAAATCATCTTGGTGTTTGCAGAGTTCAGTACAGACCGAGAGCAGAGTCTCCAGTACCCAGCTGTCTGTCTATGAAGAGTGACCAGTCCAAAGACGAATTTCTAGACTTCAGTAATGAACCTGGATCCTCAGAGTCAAAGTAAGAGACTGTTTTTACTGTAAGTTGACCTGGTGGACGATGATGCATTGAGGATGAAGAAAAAAACGTTCTGCTAAAAGATTTATATTCCTCAAAATGCAGCTTCATGTTGTACTAATTGAGCGAGAAGAAGTGTCAATTCTGGCTACCATCTATGTTTGGATTATGAAAAAGAGTTGCAACTTAGGAAAATGGCTTAAATTATTTTTTATTATGCAACAGACAATAGTTGTTTTCTTTCAGATGCTGAGAAGAATCTTAGTCATATAAGTCTGAAAAAAACAGAAATTTTAAAGAAAAAGCACATTAGTTTTTAATCCAATTGATTTAAACATAAAAATTAGATAACATTTGACCAAAACTCATTTTAATTCAACCTGTTCAAGCCAAAAGAGATTCTCATAAGCACACCTTGTTAAAAAGCTGATTTGTGTGAGCAACACACACACGCCCTCATACATAAACTCAAAGGTCAAAGATTTCCTGTAAATGAACTAGAATGGCACTCAGAGAGCGCAGACCTCACTGACCAGGTGATCCAGATACATGAGAACAGGGAGGGACCCCTGAAAGTGAAAGTTTTCGGTCAGTCAGCTGAAACAGTTTTCGGTCAGTCAGCTGAGATAGTTGACTGAGCAGAAGGAGGAAAGGAATGAAGGAGAGTTAATCCAACAGTTTATTACTATACTGCCAAAGTGTCTGAGTCAGTTTTCTCCCTGTGGACTGGAGAGGAGAGAAATGTGCCGCTGCCACCTTGTGGTTTCCTGGCGTGTCCATGAGCAAGTTGCAGTTTTTTTCCCATCATGTTATATAGCCTCCAGAATAATATTAATGTTTTAAAAGTGGCCAAAGAGAGAAAATTACGTCGTTTACTGATTCACAGTCACTTTGTGTAGTTTAGTATGAGTTAATTAGGTGTGAACTGAGGTTATAAGTGGTCTAAATATTGAGGTGAACAGCAGTCTAAGACACACAGCATGTAACACTGGTGCCCTGGTGTTCCTTGTTAGAATAGAATAATATCAATGTTTTAAAAATGGCCGTTGCTCCCCTTTAATAAACTAACTTCAGCCAGATCACTAAATGTTTAATAAGACAGTCAGATAGGAAAAGCAGCTAATTCTTGTTTATTAAAGCAGAAGAGTTCAAATGAAGGAACATTTTCATTACAGCCTGAATGCTGAATTCAAACAGAAAAGTAACAACACTTTAACTCTTCTCTTTGACCATCTGAGCTTCAGTATCGGCCAAGTCTTGATATTTTTCACCAACAATCAACAGATCATTTTAGTTCTAAAGTAATGTCTCCACAGAAAGAAGAAGAGGAGTCATGCTTCTGTGGAGGAGCCGATGTCCAGATCCAGAAAAAGACCTCGCCTGCAGACAGCCAGTCAGACCAGCACTGTACAAAGTAAGACTGTAGATCGGTCTGCTGATGTCTTCATGTCTGAAAACAGGACTTGTTCTTTTAATACACTGACTATTGTTGTGACAACCGTTTAAGATCTTCTCCACCATACATATCTGCTCTGTAACTCTTGTACTTTGTTCTCCTTGAGAGAAAATCTGAACCCATAAGAAATCATTTTATATTTTTATGTTTTGTTTTTATGATATCACTCCGTCTTTGCATTAACCAATCAGAATGATGTTTGTTTTCCATCTGCATAGATGAAGATGGTGAACTATTAATCTCTGTAAAGCAACAACATCATTGTTCTATCACAGACAGACAGACACACTGATGAAAGGGGAGTTATTCCTTGCCATTGTCACATAACGATGCATGCTCATGGGGGATCTCTTGTTGGGTCTCTAAATTATAGAGTACGGTCTAAACCTGCTCTATATGAAAAGAGTCTTAAGATAACTTCTGTTATGATTTGACGCTATATAAAAATAAATTGAATTGACTTTATAACCTTTACTTCTTTATCTGTTGTTATAGTGATTATTTTCCTATTGGCATTGGAAATAATAAGTTTCTTTGTTTTGTCTTATACTTGTTTTCTCTCTTTCAGCAGATAGTGGTTTGCAGGAGGTTGTAGATGAACACAAGATCAGTCTGAGGAGGAGATGTGAACGTGTGACTGAAGGAGCTGATGAAACAGGAAGTGAAACCCTCCTCAACAGGATCTACACTGAGCTCTACATCACAGAGGGACAGAGTGAAGAGGTTAATACCCAACATGAGGTGAGGCAGCTTGAGACAGCTTCCAAGAAGAAGACCCTCCATGACACTCTAATCAAGTGCCACGACATCTTTAAAGCCTTACCTGACCAACAGGGACACATCAGAGTCGTTCTGACAAATGGCGTCGCTGGCGTTGGAAAAACCTTCTCAGTGCAGAAGTTCACTCTGGACTGGGCAGAGGGCTTGGAAAACCAAGATGTCAGTCTGGTGATTCTGCTTTCGTTCAGGGAGCTGAACTTGATCAGAGATGAGCAGTACAGTCTTCTCATGCTGCTCCATGTTTTCCATCCAACATTACAGAAGGTCACAGCAGAGAAGCTCGCTGTCTGTAAAGTTCTGTTCATCTTTGACGGCCTGGATGAAAGCAGACTTTCACTGGATTTCCACAACAATGAGGTTGTGTCTGATGTCACCCAGAAGTCATCAGTCAACGTGCTGTTGACAAACCTCATCGAGGGGAATCTGCTTCCCTCAGCTCTCGTCTGGATTACTTCCCGACCTGCAGCAGCCAATCAGATCCCTCCTGCATGTGTTGACAGGGTAACAGAAGTACGAGGATTCGCTGACGCCCAGAAGGAGGAGTACTTCAGGAGGAGAGTAAGTGATGAAGAGCTGTCCAGCAGAATCATCTCACACATCAAGACATCCAGGAGCCTCCACATCATGTGTCTAATCCCAGTCTTCTGCTGGATCACTGCTACAGTTCTGGACCACATGTTGACTACAGACCAGAGAGGAGAGCTGCCCAAGACCCTGACTGACATGTACTCACACTTCCTGTTGATTCAGACAAAGAGGAAGAAGCAGAAGTACGTTGAGGGACATGAGACGGGTCCACAGGAGCTGACGGAGGCCGACAGGGAAGTTCTTCTGAAGCTGGGGAGGCTGGCGTTTGAACATCTGGAGAAAGGAAACCTTTTGTTCTACCAAGAAGACCTGGAGCGATGTGGTCTTGATGTCACAGAGGCCTTAGTGTACTCAGGAGTTTGTACAGAGATCTTTAAAAGAGAGTGTGTGATCTTCCAGAAAACAGTTTACTGCTTTGTTCACCTGAGCATTCAGGAGTTTCTGGCTGCAGTCTACATGTTCCACTGTTACACAAACAGCAACACAGAGGTACTGGAGGCCTTCCTGGGAGAAAAATATGTTCATTCAACCTTGGATGTCTTCCTGAAGAGAGCCATGAAGAAATCCCTTAAAAGTAAAAATGGCCACTTGGACCTGTTTGTTCGCTTCCTTCATGGCCTCTCTCTGGACTCCAACCAGAAGCTCTTAGGAGGTCTGCTGGGTCAGACAGACAACAGCCCAGAAATTATCCGAAGAATCATTAACAACCTGAAGGCGATGAACATGTATGATACCAAAACCTCTCCTGACAGAAGCATCAACATCTTCCACTGTCTGACGGAGATGAACGACCGCTCGGTACATCAGGAGATCCAAGAGTTCCTGAAGTCAGAGAACAGATCAGAGAAGAAACTCTCAGAGATCCACTGCTCAGCTCTGGCCTACATGCTGCAGATGTCAGAGGAGGTTCTGGATGAGTTGGACCTGAAGAAGTACAACACAACAAAGGAGGGACGACAGAGACTGATTCCAGCTGTGAGGAACTGCAGAAAAGCTCTGTAAGTCCAGATGTGATTAACTTTATAGATAAGTATAGATTTGTAGTTTAGTTTTTCAAATATACACACTATTCAATTATTCCTAAAATATAATATTCTTATAAGTGTTCCACGTGTTTCTTACATAAATATGTCAGTTGTATTTTGTCACAGATGTTCTTGAGCTGTTTCAAATGTTGAGTTAAAAAATGTTTCAGTAGTTTGTGTTTCTAGCTGTCAAGTTAATGAACACTTATTCTAACTATTTCTAACAATTGATACATTTTACAGTTAACGTGTTACAGAGACACACGGTAAAATAATACTTTAACACAAGCTATTTGGTGGATTATGTGTTTGGCGAATTTCAGGAGATGTTGGACAGATTCAGAAAAGATGGAAATACACAGCTTCCAGCAATAACAGCGGTCTGATGAATATGTAACAGCAGAATGGTAGAATTCAGACTTTTTAAGAGATCTCATACACACCAAAGATCAATGTTATGTTTTTAATGCAAGATACACTGATAACATCTTTCTGATGATATTATGTTGAAAATAATGCAACCTTACTGGTTCATTAATTGTGTCTGTGAGCTGAATATGTTTGATGCTCAGAAAAGAGTGTTAATGACAAAACGCCATGCAGTCATCAAAATATCTAATTATATGAATGTTTAATTATGTACAGGTCTAATATTATTGCGTGATTTGTTTAATTTCTCTACCGTTTGGCAGCAGTCACTGAATTTTCCCATTTATGGACGTGAACCTGACATCAGCAGGTAGCTAGCAAAGAGAGGTCAACTTTCTCAACTGTATTATTATTACTTATTCACTGAGTTTTAAAAATGCTTTTCTAATCAAGAAGGCCTCATGCTAACTTTGTGGAGACAGACCTGGGATCAGATCACACTGACAGACTGGACATAAGGGAAGCATCATGTAACTACATTTTCTCTCACTTTATCTGCAAGATTAAAGAAAAAACAAAATTAAAAGTCTGCAGGTTTTAGAGAGAGTGATGAGAATGATTGTTTCATGTCAAACAGTGAGATAAGATTAGCTGAATGCTGATGTGAAAAGCAAATATTAATCAAAGAAGTATATATCAAACTGTTTAGTCATCAAATGTATGAAGTAAATATAAACTGGCCTCTTTCATAATAACATATTTTGTAATTTTTGTGTCATCACAGACTTTCTGACTGTGGACTCTCAGATACTCACTGTGAAGTTGTGGCCTCAGCTCTGAAGTCCAACCCCTCCCATCTGAGAGAGCTGGACCTGAGTTACAACATCAACCTGCCGGATTCAGGAGTGAAGCTGCTGTTTGGTGGTCTGGAGAGTCCAAACTGTAGACTGGAGACTCTGAGGTCAGTTCACTGACTGTAGCTTATATAGTTTGTACACACTCTCTATGCACTGGCTCTGCTCCAGATGGCTCTAGAGAGGGACTTTCACGTTTTTGCAACGGCCACCGTAGCTCTCCATCATGCTTGGCACACAGGAGAGGCTTCAGTTGGTTGCGATCTCCTTACGTCACTGCTAGATACCAGATTTTATACCTAGATTTTTGATAAATAATCATCAGTAATGTGGATCTCATGACTAAGTGTAAATTACAAATAATAGAACAGCTAGAACAGTCTGGTAAGTTCAGAAAATTACATCACTTTAAAACCAGGAAAAGACAACACTTATGCCATATCACGATATTACGATATCCAAAATCTAAGATGATATCTTGTCTCATATTACGATATCGATATAATATTGATATATTGCCCAGCCTTAGTATGTATCCAGTAAGTATGTTGTGTTTGACAGTTTCCTTGTGGAGCTACAGGAGGATTAGTAACACAAAGAGGGAATCTGGCACTAAACAGTCTGTCACTTTGGTAAACACTAGGGTTGGGAAAAAAAAATAGATTCACCTATGTATCGCAATTTTATTTTTACGATTTTGAAATTGATTTTTTTAATGCCAGAATCAATATATTTGCTCCATTTGAGTCTATGTGGAGGTAGAAGGAAGTTACCGCTTTTATTGTTGTAGTCTGAGTAACGTGATGTCATATCCGTTCCATCCAAAAGAAACCGCAGCGAGCCGAAACGAGAAAGTAGAAAACGTCGGTGGTAAACACTACACATCCAGTAAAGTATAGAAACACTTTGGGTTTCACACATTGCAGGAAAAGCAGAGCTAGACATCACGGCTAAAGCTGCATGCTAACTCTGTCATGAACAGGAAACGTTATCGTATCGTGGTAACGTGTGGTCAAGCCAGCCGTCACTCTCATCTCAGTGGTCAAATGGGCCGACGCTACAACTGTAAGGCACCCATATACTGACATTTATTTTAAATGCATTCAAACGGCCCCGATGGAGCTGACCATGGATGTATAAAGAGAACGGAGCTGACGGGAAAGTTAGAGACCACCTTGGAGAAGTTAGAGGAAGTACACATGTGTGACTACATTCAGTTTTCAACTGGATAAACAAAATACATATATGGAAATAAGATTGATTGGATTATATTCACCAGAAGTATAAAACATTACATGTAATTTCTAAATTAAAAAGAAAATACCACTAATTGGTGAGGAAAATATCTTTATTCTTTGATTATAGGGGATGGTGGAAAACATTTAATAAATAATGCCTGACAATGACTGATATATTTGACTTCAGGACATGAAAATCAAACATTTTTACTGTATTAATTTAGATATTTTCCAAAGTAAAAGTCCCTAGAAGTGTATGATTCAACTACATGCAATAAACCGCAAATTCGAATCACAACACTTTAAAATCACAATACATATCGAATTGTGATAGTATTGAAATCAGGAGATAGTTGAATCATCCCAGCTTTAGTAAACACCCACTTGATTTGTCGGACTCACATGGCTGAATCTTCATTTTAGTTTCAGTTGAAAGTCATTTCTTACAGTGTAGTTGTGTTATGAAGGGACCACTTCTCAGGAGGAATGATTACTGTCACCAATCACTCTTTTAATGTACATATGACATGTGGCTGTTGTTTTAAGAGACATTTGAACAAATGTGGACCTTTACTGTAAATGACATAAACCTACTAAGCTACAGTAAGAAGAAGGCCATGTAATAAATGAAATAATGAAGTCTAACAAGTCTGAATTGATATTGATCCTCTAATTCCGGACTTGACCGAGATCAGCAGCATGTTATTGATGTATGTTAACATGAATAGGTGTATGAATGTTGTGGTGACATTTGGATGATGTCTGTAGAAGGCTGACATTATGATGATCCACAATAACACAATGACAAAGTCACTCTACTCATTTTAGGGAAAAGCTCATTGATTAGGACATAGTAATGTTGAGCGACTCATTTAAAACCTGAACACATCTGATTGGATTATAAAGTAATTGATTTTTATCTTCATCATTTATTCTTTATTCAGATTGTTTGGCTGCAGTTTGTCAGAGACCAGCTGTGCTTCTCTGGTCTCAGCTCTAAAGTCCAACCCCTCCCATCTGAGAGAGCTGCAGCTGAGTCACAACAAGCTGCAGGATTCAGGAGTGAAGCTCATGTGTGGCTTTCTGGAGAGTCCACACTGTAGACTGGAAACTCTGAGGTCAGACACCATTTTTTACTTCTGTACTGAGATTAATATGATGGGAAAGTTGTGGTGACACTAAACTGCAGACATAAGGCTGATATTATACTGATCCACACTGAGGGCCCTATCTTACACCCAGCGCAAAGCGATGCACAGCACTGACGCAATTGTCATTTTCATGCCCAGCGCCCACGTTTTGTTAGTAGCAAATGTCTTTTGGCTTATTTTTTTGTTGCCTGATATTCTTCCCATTCCCCCAAAATCTATCCTGACATATTTGGCATCTTTGGAAACTTTGAGATCTTGAGTCGAATCTTGAATCAATTTCTGTGGGTTTTTATTTGTGTTTGGCTGCTCAACATGAGTTTGTATAGATGGATCCACTGGTGGAGCTGTCAGGGTTTAAGAGGTGAAGTCACTACGTCTTTATTGAAGTAGCAGCACATTGTCATTAATATTAATGAGAGCTCTGTTTCACTTTTTGTATTTTACAGTTTTTAACCTGCATCCTGTTGGCTTCAGGTGTTTGGAGTTTACATTTTCTAAACTTCTACATTCTAAACCTTCAGCTGTGAACAGATTATTTAACATTGAATGATTTCAAGCAGGAACGTTGTCTTCTAAACTTACATCATTTATTCTTTATTCAGATTGAGTTGGTGCAGTTTGTCAGAGATCAGCTGTGCTCCTCTGGCCTCAGCTCTGAGGTCCAACCCCTCCCATCTTAGAGAGCTGGATCTGAGTGACAACAAGCTGCAGGATTCAGGAGTGAAGCTCATGTGTGGTTTTCTGGAGAGTCCACACTGTAGACTGGAGACTCTGAGGTCAGACACCATTTTTTACCTCTGTAATGAGATTAATATGATGTGAACGTTGTGGTGACACTAAACTGCAGACATAAGGCTGATATTATACTGATCCACACTGAGTATCTTAATGCTAAAGTACATTTTCTTCTTCAGTGGTTTAGTCCATTGACTGTAGCTGAGCAATGTTGAGCTACACATTTAAAACCTCAATATATCACAAATTTGACTTCCATCATGTTTCCTTTTTCAAAGAAATGATAATAAAAAATCTGTAAGGGATAATGCACAGCGAGCCGGTCATTGTTGTGAAAGAATCCCAGACAGGGTGATGCTGCACCCCGACGCGGAGCAGTCTCTCATCGCCCTGTCTGGGATTCTTTGACAACAATGACCCGCTAACTGTACATTATCCCGCTGATTACATGGCTACTTACTGAAGAAATCAATATTTTGACACATAAACGGTCCGCCAGAGTCCGACATCAGAACTGCGCCCATAGCAACGGTCTGCTATACATAGCAACGGTCTGTTATATATAAAGAATAAATAAATCATCTCTATTTCAGCTATCAGACAACAAATATATTCACTATTTGCTTTTTCTATACATTTTATGAAGCTATAATGATGCTTATACTGACTGAATAGTTTAAACTGAAAATGCTTTGATTTTATGACCGAACTATTTCTAAAATAAATATGTTGTAGATGTCTTATCTTATATACCTTTAGTTCACATTTCCCCAAAATTCATCCTGACATATTTGGCATCTTTGGGAACTTTGAGATCTTGAGTCAAATCTTGAATCAATTTCTGTGGGTTTTTATTTGTGTTTGGCTGCTCAACATGAGTTTGCATAGCTGGATCCACTGGTGGAGCTGTCAGGGTTTAAGAGGTGAAGTCACTATGTCTTTATTGAAGTAGCAGCACATTGTCATTAACATTAATGAGAGCTCTGTCTCACTTTTTGTATTTTACAGTTTTTAACCTGCATCCTGTTGGCTTCAGGTGTTTGGAGTTTACATTTTCTAAGCTTCTACGTTCTAAACTTTCTACAGCTCTGAACAGATTATCCCACTGTGGGACTAATAAAGGAATATCTTATATCTTATCTTATTATTAAACATTGAATGATTTCAAGCAGGAACGTTGTCTTCTAAACTTACATCATTTATTCTTTATTCAGATTGAGGGACTGCAGTTGGTCAGAGATCAGCTGTGCTTCTCTGGCCTCAACTCTGAAGTCCAACCCCTCCCATCTGAGACAGCTGGAGCTGAGTCACAACAAGCTGCAGGATTCAGGAGTGAAGTTGCTGTGTGGTTTTCTGGAGAGTCCACACTGTAGACTGGAGACTCTGGGGTCAGTTCACTGACTCTCTGTTACTATTATAGATCTTATATGTTTAATCAACAATTTAACCTAATTTATTTACAGACATAACTTACATCCATAGAGTTGTAAATTTCCTTTTCTTCATATTTTCATGTTTCTTGAATTAAATTCAGTCTGCAGTCACAGAAGACTTGTGTTTCTTAAAGAAACTGTAGAAAATGTCCACTGTTAGTTGTTAAAGTAAATGAATGTTTATCATTGTTGGTACATGGTCACATCTGGATACAGAAGATCCTCTGAACTAATATTGTTTTTAAATTGATCAAGTTTAGGTAATGAAGTAGAAATATTTCTCTGGTTTCTGTTAATTTCAGCGTATTCCATAATGTCTGATCATTGATATTGATCATTCAGCACACACGCATAGATGAACACAGAGATCAGCAGCATGTTATTGATGTGTGTTGACATGAAAAGGTGTATGATTGTTGTGGTGACAATTGGATGATGTCTGTAGAAGGCTAACATTATGATGATCCACAATAACACAATGACAAAGTCACTCTACTCATTTTAGGGAAAAGCTTATTAGTAATGTTGAGCTGCACATTTAAAACCTGAACACATCTGATTGGATTATAAAGTGATTTTTATCTTCATCATTTATTCTTTATTCAGATTGAGTGGCTGCAGGTTGTCAGAGATCAGCTGTGATGCTCTGGCCTCAGCTCTGAAGTCCAACCCCTCCCATCTGAGAGAGCTGCAGCTGAGTGAAAACAACCTGAAGGGTTCAGGAGTGAAGGTGCTGTGTGATCTTGTGAAGAGTCCAAACTGTAGACTGGAGACTATGAGGTCAGTAGAGGGTCCGAGTCGGTCCATGCTGGTTTCATCAGTATTGTTGTGATGTGTTTCCTCCGTTAAGCTGTGAGAGGAGAACGGTGACACAGAGAGAGAGAGAGAGAGAACAGTCAGCCAATCAGATCAGCCAGAAGCTTGTTGTGATCATGTGTTGGAGTTGATGTGAAGAAGATGTTGTTGTTGTCGTGTTCATGTCTCCAGGAAATACAGATGGATTACAACTGACAGCATCACAACATGTATAGAGACAGTGGTCCTAATCCATCAAACTATCATACCATCAAATCTGATCAGAAAGTCTTAGTTCTCTCATTGATCAGTTCATCTCTGTCACAGCTCTGAGATCAGTCTGACTGAAGGCTCAAATCATTGGCTCTTATTTCATAGAACCATCGTTACATTAAGCAACCATGATGTGGTCCCGCCAAAGAGCTATTAAAGGAGGGTAACGGGATGAGGGTGTGGAGTTTTAGTGTCTTTTGTAACTCATTCCAGTCACTAGGAGCAGCAAACTGGAATGAGTGACGACCAGAGGAGGTGCAGACTTTAGGAACGACCACACTAATGAATTTGCTTGAAGATAAATAAGCGGTTACAGTTGGAGATGAGTGAGCGGAGATATGGAGGTTGGTTCTGCCAATGATAGTTTTATAAATGAACTGTGTAATGCATCAGTGACTGACAGCTGATGGAGGGAGTCTCTGTAAACACTGATTCTTGACTTCTGTTCTCTTCTTCTCTCATCAGCTGGAAGAAGGGAGCTCTGTCACAGTGAGTGATCAGAAAAGCGGATGTGTTGAAAGGATCAGCCGTGTCCTGATTATCCACAGAGGTTCACCACCTGGACCTGCATCTTATTTTGTCTTTTTTTTATTTATTCATATATTCTGAACCCAAAATGCCTCTGCAGAATAGTTCAGTTTATCACAACATAACTGTAGATTAACACATTTAAATAGATCTTTCTGCTTTGCTTTGTGTTGCAGCTCCACTCTGAGTTTTGCTGTTTATTTCCACTTATTTCTAAATAACAGTGGAAGATAATAAAGTTACCCTATTAAAACCAAGCCCTCAGGAAGAGCGCCAGACTTTGATGCCCATTTTCGTAGTGACCAAAACGGCGGTACTACAACTTCCGTGTCCGTCACGTGATGCCATTGGGCCTAAAAAGACTTTTTCCCATAGACTTACATTGGGAAAGAGACGTCTGTAACTCAGCGGATAATTTTTTTTTGAGGTGAATTAACTTCCCAGTATGAACATTCTAATAGTCTTTATTTAAATCGTTAGGTCCTAAAAGTTGTAAAATGCACTAATAGCTGAATCCAGAGTTATTTCCCTTCCTCCGTTCATGTGAATGAGACCCACATCGAGGCTGGAGCTAGGGCTGGGAGGCGGAGTTAAAGGAAACGCTACTGCTCCTGCTCTATGGGCCCAATGGGTGAGGAAGATCGCCGGATGATCCGGGTACTTTATCACTCGACAGTCGAGCCATTTTGGCTTCATGCTCCACTGAGCAGCTCTCATAGGAATGAATGGGAGCCTCCGACGCTGTATCCAGTTCTCTTTATACATCCATGATTAAAACCAATACCAGCCATTTCTCATATTATAAAAGATAAATATTTGCTTGTAACAAACAGAAAGAATTAGATCAAATCTGAATTCAGTCGAGGCTTCGCTTTAGTTTCTCACCTGACTACAAACAGATTATGTCTGGATTTTGGTGGAAAGTCAGCACCTTCATATTTTATATAATGTTTGATGTAAAATATACAAACAGAACTGATTAACATGTATATTCTAGATTTTATATTCACTAATAGAGAATAGCAGAGACTCTACTCTACTTCCTCAGGAAGCTGAAGCAGGCTCACCTTCCTTAAAACCTGTTGATTAATTTCTATCGGGCGACCATTGAGAGCCTCCTGACCTACTGCTGCACTGTGTGGTTTGCTAGCGGCACAGTAGAGGACAGGAGGGACCTGCAGCGGGTGGTGAGGATGGCAGAAAAAGTGATTGGGACCACATTACCCCCCCCTCAGTGACCTATACGCTGGCCGGCTCCGCAAGAAAGCCAGCTGTATTTCTTAAGACCCCACCCAGCCTGGACATGGACTGTTTACTACTCTTCCCTCCGGAAGGAGATACAGGACAATTAAAACACACACAAACAGACTATGGAATAGCTTTTACCCACAGGCAGTCAAGTGTGTCAAAAGCTTAGGACACTAGCTGCTGAACCATAATCATGGCACCTGCACTTTATGATCCATTTATTTGTCTATATTTTGATTTGAATGTTTTTTCATGTTTGCTTTTAATGTTTGCTTTTACTGCCAAGATCTGCTAAATTGTTTTTCATTGTTTTCAATGACAATAAAGTCTCTATTCTATTCTATTCTAATCATGCAGATACAGGAAAATTCCAGTTTTTTGTGTGAGTCTGCTAGTTTTCACGTTACATGACTCAACACAGACAGATAAAGTCACCCATGGAGCTTTTTCCCCTCAGAAATCAGTGTTGAAGCGGTCGTTCTCACCACCGTTCACGTTCTGTTGTTCCTGCTGGAGCTGCTTTCTGCCAGCAGATGTCACCATTTCCTCTGTTTTACCACAAAGGTGGTTTATCTGAATGGATGCAGTGAACACTGAACTGATGATGTGAATGCTTTCTTTCTGACTGACTTTGTTTTGTCAAGGTTAAGTGTCATCATAATGTAGTTAAACTTGATTTAAAATTATGGAAATTGGATTTGAAAATAAACTCAAGTTTCACAAACGCCCACTTGGACTCAAGTATGAACTCATTTAGAGTTTGGTGGTCACAGGTCACTGTGACCTCACAAAACACATTTTTGGCAATAACTCAAGAATTCATATGCTAATTATGACAGATTCACACGGATGACATTTTGGACAGACATGGATGTAAACTGCAACTTGACTGGTTGGGGGAGCCATACAACCGTGAGGCGGTGATTCTTGTTTTTTTTTTTCAAAGCGAAAACAAGTTTATTTGTTTCATCAATGTTTAAGTATTTCGAGTTAAGTCATTTTAAAATAAGTTAGCTAACTTTGCGATACTAACAAAGAAATGTAGCTAACGTTAGTGTTAACGGTCACTTTAATTTTTTAAAACTTAAACATGTTTCTGTGGTTTTCTGTCCACATTTTAAGATGAACAAATATCTGTTACTGGACTGGACAATGAACTCATCATTGTAGTAAAGATGAGACTGTAGGTATTTTGTCATATTAGTATTCAACAACTCTCTTTGACAGAACCTCTTTAACATCTCACACAATAAATAAAAGTTCACAGTGTTCCTCAGCAGTTAGAAAACTGCATGTCCACATGTTATAATAAGTGCAGGAGTATATTCTAGTATACTTTACAGTCCCAGTAGCTACAGTTTGTGCCTCTCATGTCTTACCTTTAAACTCAAGTCACTGAGCTAAGTAGACAATTTTCTGACTATCTTTGAAAAATCCATAAAGTCCTTCATCAGCAGCATTTAGAGCTGTTTTGAAGACTCCACAACTCTTCTGAACATCTGTTGCAAAATAAAAAGATTTTAATCAGTTTACCAAGTTGTGATTGTATTTCCAAATCCAGGTTGCTGGAAACGGCACGCCCTTGCTCTTTTTTGTAAAACACAAGCAAAACGTTCACACATTTTGTATGATATTGGAAGAAACATCAATATAAACAAATTTAACCTATACGATAATATAGAAACATTTTAAATTTGTGCTTAACATTGTAATAATTGAGCAATAAGATGTGTCATTTCTTGCTACCATCTGTGTTGGGATTATGAAAAAGAGTTGCACAGTTGCAACTCAGGAAAATGGCTGAGATTATTTTTTATTGTGCAACAGACAGAATAATTTTTCATCCAGATATTCAGAAGAATTTTATTTGTATAAGTCTGTAAAAGAAAAGAAAAAAGAAAAAAAGTTTTATACTAAATAGATTTATTAACACCATCATCATTCAGCCTGGAATTAGATATCAGAGACTATAGTTGGCAAAAAGCAATGGAAGGATTCTCAAAGATGTCTCAAAGATTATTATATCACAGCTCAATTGAGACCCTTGTTGGTATAACCCAGAGTACTTTGCCAGATGGAAGGAGATTGAGGAGGCTACAACAGGGGAGTTTCCAATTAAAGCTGTCAACGTTTTGAGATGGTGTGCATATGACCCAGGTTTTGTACCAAAAAGATGAGATGTAAGGTTTAGGGGGTGGGGTTTCTCAATGCATAACAGTATACTGTACCTTTCTTCATCAGGGGTCTATGAAGAGTTTTCAGAATCTGAGGATACAGCATGGTTTGAACGATTTATACAGACTTCCTCAAGTCCGGCATTATACTGAGCAATTAATGAGGGAAACAAGGCATAAGTGAGCATGGCTCACATCCCCCTGCTCACTGCTCGACCAAAGGTAGGGCCAAAGGTTTTGCCCTTTTGGAACTAATGGAATTAGTCTATTGAGCACAATCTAGCTATTTATTAGCTCACCTTCCTCAGGATAAAGTCAGTAGAAGACAAATACAGCCTGTCTTGTTGATGCTCTCCAGGTTTTAACCACTTCCATTACTTGCTTGTATTTCAATACCTGGACTCTGTGTCCACGCTGCCCCGGTTGATGGTGTCTGATATTTCATTAATTGTATATGATTTGGGAACTTTCCATCCAAGTTTGTTGATTCCAAGTATGTGATGAATCCAACACGGTGCCAAGATGATTCAAGATCTCCCCAAGCATACATAAATACATACATACATATATGCATAGAAATACTCATAGAGCGCTGGATTGTAGTATAAGCTGGTCTCTGATGAGAAAGTCTTTTCAGTTTTTGGACACCCTGGACTTCTAACCCCCAAAAGGCACAACTAGACCACACTGGCAACCATCATACCAAATTTGAAGTTCCTAAGTTAAACAGTTTTCGAGTTCTACTCCGGAAACTAAAGTGTGACACGCGAACAGAAGGACGGACACGCAGAGCGCTATATACCCCCGACTATGTTGTCGCAGGGGTATAATTATATAATATTCAACTAAAAGTCTTCATAGAGGCATATGTTTTGAATACAAACATAAGGAAACCAAAGTATACCAGAGGAGGAATGGGATCATTTATGTGAGCTGCAATGGAAAACTTCATGTTCAGTTTTAAGGAGAGATTTTTTAGCTGGAATAATCTCAGTCCCAAACCCAACACTCAGTTCACCGTCCTCATGTGATCCACTCCCCTCAGCTCATTGACCGTTTCAGCCTCCAGTTTCACAGCTCAGTCAAGTCTTGGTGGATGTTCTCTCAAAACACAAACTGAGGACACAGCACTTGGCTTCTGCGAGACTAACATTTGTCATTTGCAGAGATAAATAAAAACAACAATGTGAATGTGTCTTGGCCTCTGACAGTGGGCTCAGTCCTCAGCTTCACTCTGCATTGTCTGATGGAGTCCTGCCACAAACTCCTGATAGCATGGCTCTGAAATGAAAAGATCAAAACAAGACTTCCTTTAAAAAAAGAGATGTGAAGTTGTTTTATAATTTTATAATTGATTTCAACAGTGGACATTTTGTAGGTAGCCACAAACCTGTGTCTGGATCAATAAACGAGTGTCTAATGAGGAAGTCCAAGACCACCATGGCACAGTTGGGTTTGAAGTCATCAGTGGCCACCAGTTCCTTCACCTGAAACCAAGACGGAGCAATCACAAAATACCCCCTGCGTATTTTTGTGGTATCTAAATCTCGGTGCTTTCAATATCACGCCTCCGAATATTTTTTATTTCATAGGATTACTATTCAGAATATGTCATCAACACTAACCTTATCTATGGGCAGGAGGTAGAACTCTTGTACCTCTCCATCCCCTACTCTGGGCTTGAACTCCGGAGGAAGCTCCAAATCAAAGACAAACTGACTTTCCGGATACACCCCGTCTTCATCCTCGTAGGTGTAGCTAGAAAATACATTGAAGCAGTTAGTTATGGAATGTAAAGAGGCTTGTCTTTTACTTGTCTTTTGTAATATTCAAGCCTTTGTTTCATAATGACAAGATTCCGGCAGAACAGAAGGACCCTGCCCATGATGGTGGTCCTTCAGAGGACTTGAAGGGCAGACACCAGTCTAGTCTCTTGTGTAGTTTTCATGTAAACAAACAGTAAAGTTATGTTTTACATTTAGCGTTTCTAACCAAAATGCATTGTGTGTATCCTTGAGGTCTGTTGAATGAACTTCCTTCCTTATAAAACATCGTTAGCCGCATTAGCCGTTAATGCAAACTCAACACCTCCTCCATGATAAATTCAGGATAATGTCCATTTCTACAGCACTATTTCCATCACTACACAGTGATTTCTGAGTTTCTCTTTTTAACACAAATACTGTTTTCACTTACTAATTATTTTCAGTCACTTCAATTTTCCCATTTTTATTTTTATTTTTATCCGTGTTAAGCTACCATCAACAAAAAGCAACACTTTCTGTACATATTTTACATTAAAAACCCTCCACCAGGTCATAGGATGTCCTCTAGCTACCAGTAGGCTTTTAATTTGAAACAGGAAGTGCAGATATTCCGTGACAGTAACTTAACAGTAACAAATAATCATGGAAGCCACTGGAAATAATTAGTGAATGAAAACAGTATTTCTGTTAGAGAAGTATGACATGACTGTTGTTGTACTGATGGGATGGAAGTGTTAGCATGTGAGACCAATAATACAATAAGTCCATGCTCAGTGTTTTTAACCCAGCCATTATTTGTCGTTCAGTTGTTCCCCCATTATTACTCTCATTATTTAAATACCAGCTTTTATTTGGAACGGTGTACCTGTATGCCAGGGTAGAAGTGTGTTTTGTTTCCACTCTGCCAGTTCACTCATGATGCCTACAACTATTCATGTACCGCTTTTTATTCTGTCATATATTATTTTAACTATGTGATATTCTACTGGCTTATGTTGTATTATTTGCACACATCCTAAAACAAAAGGTCAGTGTGGTATACACACTTTGAAAAAAAAAAGTTGAATTATGAAACGCTAAATGCAAGCGACTCCTTAGGGATTGGTTATTTGTAAGAGGAATATTGTTTTGTATACAAACGTATCCTCATATTTTTTATTATGTATTCTAAAGGAAATAAATTGTAACTGAGAATGACCAAATTCTGCCACTGGTGTCACAGCTCACATGCTTTGTCTCTTAACACCGTTTCAGTTATTATCATAAATCATGCTTTTGTCCACCACTCACAGGGTCAGTCTTTACCAAGTCATGCTGTGAAGCCAAATTGTTGTTCAAACTTACTGGACTTTATTTTTAAATTCTAGTAAAGATCACAAATCTGTCAGGTTGGATTTTGGGGAAAGAGATTTAATAAGTTGATTTTCATAAAAATTTGCATATTTAATGAGCTATTACTGAATAACCAAGATGATTGATATTTTAATTGTCTTTAATTCTTTGTCTCTCTCATAACTGTTATAAGTTTTAAAAACAATCCCAAAGGAAAATCAACCAACAGAGGGACTTCCGGTTCGGCAAGCTAGGAGGCTGTGGTGTTAGAAAACAGGCTACTAACACTTTTGACTTAGCAATTTATGTTTGTTGAAATAATAGAAATAGGATTAGAATGGACATTAAACTGTTTGCCGTGGTCATTTGAGTAGTACAAAAGAAAATGGTGATTCCTTATAGTTGTTATGGTGACGACACGTCAGTGGGGCCGTAAAGTGTATTTCTCCCTCGCTAAGCCGGCAGTGGAGGTAGTCACAGAGCCAAATGAACGTCTGTTAAAGCTTCAGTAGGCAGAACGTTTTTGGCATCATTGGGCAACAATTCCATAATAACCTTTAATCATATTGTAATTCAAGTGTTCTGAGAGAAAACTAGACTTCTGCACCTCGTCATGGCTCTGTTTTCAGGCTTAAAAAAATCTAGCCCGTGACGGGAGACTTTGACCAATCACAGCTCATTTCAGAGAGAGAGCGTTCCTATTGGCTGTTCATTCAACAGGCAGTTGTCAACCACTCGCAAATGCCAATCAAATAATCAAACTAGGGAGCGCTGATCAAATATGAATCAATATTCTGTTACTGTAATGCCTATTTCTCTCCTCAAATGTTTTCAGAAACATCTTGTAGTGCAGTGTTTAGCTGTAAAATGAGGAAGTTTGCTCTGGCTGTTGGGCAGTGCTTGGTATTTCCTCAACTGATCTCAACATGGCTGGCGGATCACAGTGTCACCGTGCGACCCTCTTACTGTGAGGTGGCAACCACTGCACCACCGTGTCACTCCGGAGGATTTTTCAAAATAAAAATATTAAAAAGGGATAGATATGAAGGGAGGAGAGCAAAAGATGTCCTTATTTGTTGACAATGTATTAATATTCTTGTCCAACCGGTAACATTCACTTTTACAGTTATTCTCACTTCTGAAACAATATGGTTCTCTCTCTGGTTATTAACGGAATGCTCTAAAAATTTACAAAATTGTTTTCCAATAATTTCCTCCCTCTTAAATCAAACGATTAGGGAAGAAATTAGGATATGCGACCTCATCCCTCTTAGTTTTTGATATTGATTTGAATCTGTTAAAATGAATATTTGTCGAGATTGTTATCTCTTCCAGGCCCTTCCATTAGATCTACCTGACCAACAATTTCAGGAGTGCGACAAACTGTTCATGCTGTCGGTGCTCTACAGAGGTGAACACACACACACATACAGATTTAATTTAAAGAAGAACTTTGAGTGTAAACATGTTTGATTTCTGACTTCTTTAACATCAGATTGTTGCTGCAGAGATGGAGAAAGAACAGTTTCACATTCTCTTTCTGTCAGTCGACTAAATGATTAATGGACTAATGGTTTCAGCTGTACTTGTATTAACAAATCGTCAGATTTTATAAACTCTTCATATGTTTTTGTGTGTAAAAATTAGGGCTGTCAGTCAATTAAAATATTTAATCGAGATTAATCGCACATTTTTTATCTGTTCAAAATGTACCTTAAAGGGAGATTTGTCAAGTATTTAATACGCATCAATACAACATGAGAGTGGACAAATATGCTGCGTTATGCTAATGTATGTATATATTTATTATTGTAAATCAATTAACAGCACAAAACAATGACAAATATTGTCCAGAAACCTTCAAAAGTACTGCATTTAGCATAAAAAATCTGACCTGATTTTAATGCTACGGACGCTCTAGAAGACTCTGGTGAGAGGACGCCAAAAATGTCCTAATTTTTTCGAAGTGTCCTGATATTGAAGCTGTGCTATCATAAAATTGTCCTCATTTGTCATGAAAACAAGTACACACACGCACGCACGCATGCACGCACGCACACACACTCAGATGAACTCAGCTGACTTCCTGTAAATGGAGAGAGGAGGAGCAACACTTCAGCAGCTGATGCAGGTACACAAACAGGTCGGACTGTTGACTGATGGTGTTGACTCTTAAAGTGTTCAATGACTCCATTTAGAGTCAACGGAGCAGAAGGATGAATACTGAAGGCTGAAGCAGGGTGAGTTTTAATCCAACATTTTATTATTTCACTGTCAAAGTGTCTGAGTCTGTTTCCTACCTGTGGACTGTAGAGGACAGACATGTTAGAATGAACTCAACAGTTTGATTCATCTGTGAACACGAAGTCATGACTGGCTGAATAATACTCGTTAAACCTGCTGTAAACCAAGAAAACAAGCAGAGATTTAAAGAGAACTGACCAGGTGGAGTTCTGGATGGTTTTATTATACGGTATACTGTGTGTGTGTGCGTGTGTTACTTCCTGTTCTCTCAGTCTTGCCTGTGACTCTTGTGCAAACTTGTTTCCTTTAAATTTTAAAGGAAACAAGTTTGATCATTTAAAGTTTAAATGATCTTATCTCACAGTCAGCATTCCTGTTTTTACCTCTCAGACTGACTTCAGATAAGAAGATGAGTGATTGTGTGGAGGAAAAGGAGGACAGAGCAGAGTCTGGCTGTTTGTCTATGAAGAGTGACCAGTCCAAAGATGAATTTCTAGACTTCAGTAATGAACCTGGATCCTCAGAGTCAAAGTAAGAGACTGTTTTTACTGTAAGCTGACCTGGTGGACGACGATGCATTGAGGATGAAGACAAATCGTTGTGCTTAAAGATTTATATTCCTCAAAATGCAGCTTCATGTTGTACTGATTGAGCGAGAAGAAGTGTCAATTCTGGCTACCATCTATGTTTGGATAATGAAAAAGAGTTGCAACTCAGGAAAATGGCTTAAATTATTTTTTATTATGAAACAGACAATAGTTTTTTTCTTTCAGATGCTGAGAAGAATCTTAGTCATATAAATCTGGAAAAAAAATTACAGGAAAAGCACATTAGTTTTTAATCAAGTTAATTTAAACATAAAAGTTAGATAACATTTGACCAAAAGTAATTTTAATTCAACCTGTTCAAGCCAAAAGAGATTCTCATAAACACACCTTGTTAAAATGCTGATTTGTGTGAGCAACACACACACGCCCTCATACATAAACTTAAAGGTCAAAGACCTGTTCAAGCCAAAAGAGATTCTCATAAAACAAAGATTTCCTGTAAATGGAGAGGGGAGGAGCCACACTGACTAGGTGATCCAGGTACGTGAGAATAGGGAGGGAACTCTGAAAGTGAAAGTGTTCAGTCAGTCAGCTGAGACAGTTGACAGAGCAGAAGGTGGAAAGGAATGAAGGAGTGTTAATCCAACATTTTATTACTTTACTGCCAAAGTGTCTGTGTCCATTTTCTCCCTGTGGACTGTAGAGGAGAGAAATGTGCCGCTGCCACCTTGTGGTTTCCAGGCGAGCCCTCGCAATATGCGTGTCCATGAGCAAGTTGCAGTTTGAGATAACATTTGACCAAAACTCATTTTAATTCAACCTGTTCAAGCCAAAAGAGATTCTCATAAACACACCTTGTTACAAAGCTGATTTGTGTCAGCAACACACACACGCCCTCATAGATAAACTCTAAGGTCAAAGATTTCCTGTAAATGAACACCAAGCTGCCCGAGAGCGAACCATCATCCACGTGTAATTTTGTTTATGTTGAGATCAGCTGCACATAGCGGAGCAGCGTAAAACACTTCATTCAAACTGTATAGAAACAAAGTGAAACACACCTAAACCGTCGTTGTTACTCTTTCCAATAATCACCATGCATTTTGCGATAGAAGCAAAAAATTTGGCACAGATGTAAGTGTATATGTTATGAAAAGATATAGGGACACTGCAAATTTGGCCCCTGGGGGTCGTAAATAGGCGCTAAATATTCCAAAATGTTGCAGAATATAATATATATATAATATAATATTAGCAGTGAAATCGATAGAGATATCGCTGGACAAAGGTCTGAGTCACCAGTAACTTTTAATCACAGTTAAAGCAATACTGAACTTTGGTAGAACTTTGGGTTGTATTGCTAACTAGCCGTGATTTATGCCCAACTAAAGGAGAAAATGATCATCGATTGTTCCCTTGAGGAGATTACGGTTTGGTATGCTTTATTCTCTCTATCTATTTACTCCCTTGCTAGCGAAACAGGTTGCTAAGGTTGCATTCACTCATGACCCATTCTGTTGGGTTAAAATGAACTCAGGTCTATTTGCCTGGTTAGTATGGCTTGTTTGGGGTGGTGTGAAAGCTCATTCAAACTCTGGTGAAGACCAAACAACCAAACTCTGGTTCACCTTAAAAGTTGGGTCTCGGTCCGCTTCCAAGCAAACTCTGCTGCATTTTGTTTCTGGTGTGAAAGCAAGCGCACCCACCACCAGCAGATATGTGATTTTAGCATGATTTCAAAAGCTAAACTACTGATAAATCCATCTGCTGATGGTGAAATCTGTTCAGGAAGTGATGTATAGAAGCATGCCAGCTGTTAAAACTGCTGTGCTTGTATTCGACTCTGTGTACTTTGTCAGATCATGAACTCCATTAAAAAGTTTGACAGCGATCTCACAGTAATACGCCTCATGCACGTATCCGTGCGCTCCCCGACATTTGCACTATGCATTCGCACCAATCATATAAAAGCGTGCAAAGGGGCTTTTTGTACAGTCCTGTCTCTACTATTATTCATCATAACATGTGGCCGATTTGCAGTCTAATAAGACTATAATGTTTATTATTAGTATTTATTAATCAAAGAACACAAATATGCACATCAGAAGCATTAAAGTGCTGCATAAACTTCTGTCAGTCACAGAATTTGATTTCCCCACGTGGGTCCTGATGATGAACTGATTACAATCAGTTACCTTTCAGTCTCTATAACTTCATGCTTACTTCTCTGGTTTGTTTGTAAAAAGTCAGTGTGCACAGGATTCGGACCAGAACTACAACAATGTATAATTTTTTCACTTGGTCTGGACCAAATTAACCCAACTACAGGTGTGAAAACACCCTTAATCACACTTTTAGCACATAAACAAACGTGAACAAAGGGGACTCTGCTAACATGTAAATAACGAGTTCTGAGGGCCCTGTGATTTGAATTTGATAATAAAAATGGAATCAACTGTAGAATGTGGAGTATCGTGGAATTTGCCAAAATGTGGCTACAATTGATAAAAATCAGGGTTTTCCCTGTCATTATAAGCGTTTTTTTCACAGCGTCTGAGCCAACTGAACAGAAAAAAACGATGCTGCTATGTTTTGGTGTCCTTTACGGGCTCACTGCTTCTGTCCTCTGCTCTCTGTGTTGGTGTTTCATCGAGAGCGAGGCTCAGCTCCTCCTCCACACACACGGACACACTGGTCTCGCGAGACCTACGAAAAACATGAAGACTCTGACTCTGAAGACTCACCTAGAAAAGATGTAATCTAATCTAAGAAAATGGCTGCAAGCTTTTAAACCTCCTCATTGTCGACAGTAGCTATATCAGTACTTATATCATTTGTGCCATTTGCTCTTAGTATCTGTGACAGCTCTCAGTCACCTAGAAAAGCTGTAATGTAATCAAATAGGATGGCTACAAACTTTTAAACCTCCTAATTATTGACAGTAACAGTAGTTTGTTTATTTAGAGCTAATTAAATGGCTTTAGCATCAGAGAATTTATCAAAGATTATGTGATGTGAATAAAATCATCTTGGTGTTTGCAGAGTTCAGTACAGACCGAGAGCAGAGTCTCCAGTACCCAGCTGTCTGTCTATGAAGAGTGACCGGTCCAAAGACGAACTTCTAGACTTCAGTAATGAACCTGGACCCTCAGAGTCAAAGTAAGAGACTGTTTTTACTGTAAACTGACCTGGTGGACGATGATGCATTGAGGATGAAGACAAAACGTTCTGCTAAAAGATTCATATTCCTCAAAATGCATTTTCATGTTGTACTAATTGAGCGAGAAGAAGTGTCAATTCTGGGCACCATCTATGTTTGGATTATGAAAAAGAGTTGCAACTCAGGAAAATGGCTTAAATTATTTTGTATTATGCAACAGACAATAGTTTTTTCTTTCAGATGCTGAGAAGAATCTTAGTCATATAAGTCTGAAAAAAACAGAAATATTACAGAAAAAGCACATTAGTTTTTAATCCAATTGATTTAAACATAAAAGTTAGATAACATTTGACCAAAACTCATTTTAATTCAACCTGTTCAAGCCAAAAGAGATTCTCATAAACACACCTTGTTAAAATGCTGATTTGTGTGAGCAACACACACACGCCCTCATACATAAACTCAAAGGTCAAAGATTTCCTGTAAATGAACTAGAATGGCACTCTGAGAGCGCAGACCTCCGCCAAGCTGCCCGAGAACGATTGCCCCCCCTCTCCGTGCAGCTTGCGCCATCATCCACGTGTAATTTTGTTTATGTTGAGATCAGCTGCACATAGCGGAGAGCAGCGTAAAGCACTTCATTCAAACTGGACAGAAACAAAGTGAAACTCACCTAAACCGTCGTTGTTACTCTTTCCAACAATCACCAAGTGTGCTTTGGTCAAACTCAACTGTAATTTCACAGAGTTTAATGTGAAAAAACGCCAAATCTACAGATGTCCCCCCCTCCCTCCACCCCCCGCTCTCTCTCTGTCCCTCTCTCAGCAGGCAGAAGGAAAGAGGCAGGGTGATGCGTTATCAGTTACACTGCGCATGTCTTAAAGCCTGTGGTGTTAATGCACAGGCTGAGCGGAGTTATTAAAAGAAATTCCCGAAGCCGGATCATGATCCGGATCGCCACCAAATCTAATGGATTGTTCATTGTGCCACACCCCACACCTAAACATTTTTTTCATTCAAATCCATCGCAGACTTTTGGAGTAATCCTCCAAACGGACAAACCAACAAACAAACCAACAAACCAACGCTGGTGAAAACATAACCTCCTTCCTAGGCCTTTGGCCTTGGCGGAGGTAATAACAGAGCAGAAGGAGGAAAACTGAGGACTGAAGCAGGGGGATAGTGGGGCAGCTAAGCTGAAATATTTGTAACAATTGTGCATTTTGCAATAGAAGCAAGAAATTTGGCACAGATGTAAGTTTATATGTTATGAAAAGATATAGACATCGGGGCACTGCAAATTTGGCCTCTGGGGGTCATGGCAGCCATTTAGAAAAATGTATATCTATATAAATAGGCGCTAAATATTCCAAAATGTTGCAGAATATAATATATATATATAATATAATATTAGCAGTAAAATTGACAGAGATATCGCTGGACAAAGGTCTGGGTCACCAGTAACTTTTAATCACAGTTGAAGCAATACTGAACTTTGGTAGAACTTTGGGTTGTATCGCTAACTAGCCGTGATTTATGCCCAACTAAAGGAGAAAATCAACATTGATTGCTCCCGTGAGCAGATTACGGTTTGGTATGCTTTATTCTCTCTCTCTATTTACTCCCTTGCTAGCAAAACAGGTCGCTAAGGTTGCATTTACTCATAACCCATTCTGTTCGGTTAAAATGAACTACCTAGATGTGTATGCCCGGTTAGTATGGTTTGTATGGGGTGGTGTGAAAGCTCATTCAAACTCTGGTGAAGACCAAACAACCGAACTCTGTTCCACCTTAAAAAAAAACACCCCTAATCACACTTTTAGCACATAAACAAACGTGAACAAAGGGGACTCTGCTTACATGTAAATAACGAGTTCTGAGGGCCCTGTGATTTGAATTTGATAATAAAAATGGAATCAACTGTAAAATATGGAATATCGTGGAATTTGCCAAAATGTGGTTATAATCAAATAGGACGGCTACAAACTTTTAAACCTCCTAATTATTGACAGTAACAGTAGTTTGTTTATTTAGAGCTAATTAAATGGCTTTAACATCAGAGAATTTATCAAGGATTCATGTGATATGAATAAAATCATCTTGGTGTTTGCAGAGTTCAGTACAGACCGAGAGCAGAGTCTCCAGTACCCAGCTGTCTGTCTATGAAGAGTGACCAGTCCAAAGACGAACTTCTAGACTTCAGTAATGAACCTGGACCCTCAGAGTCAAAGTAAGAGACTGTTTTTACTGTAAGCTGACCTGGTGGACGATGATGCATTGAGGATGAAGGCAAAACGTTCTGCTAAAAGATTTATATTCCTCAAAATGCAGCTTCATGTTGTACTAATTGAGCGAGAAGAAGTGTCAATTCTGGCTACCATCTATGTTTGGATTATGAAAAAGAGTTGCAACTCAGGAAAATAGCTTAAATTATTCTGTATTATGCAACAGACAATAGTTTTTTCTTTCAGATGCTGAGAAGAATCTTAGTCATATAAGTCTGAAAAAAACAGAATTATTACAGAAAAAAGCACATTAGTTTTTAATCCAATTGATTTAAACATAAAAATTAGATAACATTTGACCAAAACTCATTTTAATTCAACCTGTTCAAGCCAAAAAAGATTCTCATAAACACACCTTGTTAAAAAGCTGATTTGTGTCGGCAACACACACACGCCCTCATAGATAAACTCTAAGGTCAAAGAATTCCTGTAAATGAACTAGAATGGCACTCGGAGAGCGCAGACCTCCACCAAGCTGCCCGAGAACGATTTCCACCCCTCTCCGTGCAGCTTGCGCCATCATCCACGTGTAATTTTGTTTATGTTGAGATCAGCTGTATATAGCGGAGCAGCGTAAAACACCTCATTCAAACTGGACAGTACAAACAGAAACTCACCTAAACCATCGTTGTTACTCTTTCCAACAATCACCGAGCGTGCTTTGGTCGAACTCAACTGTAATTTCACCGGGTTTAATGTGAAAAAACGCCATATCTACAGGTGTCCCCCCATCCCTCCACCCCCCGCTCTCTCTCTGTCCCTCTCTCAGCAGGCAGAAGGAAAGAGGCAGGGTGACGCGTCATCAGTTACGCTGAGCATGTCTTAAAGCCTGTGGTGTTAATGCACAGGTTGAGCGGAGTTATTAAAAAAATTTCCCGAAGCCGGATCATGATCTGGATCGCCACCAAATCTAATGGATTGTTCATTGTGCCACACCCCACCCCTCGAAAAATGTTCCTTCAAATCAATCGTGGACTTTCGGAGTAATCCTCCAAACGGACAAACCAACAAACAAACCAACAAACCAATGCCGGTGAAAACATAACCTCCTTCCTTGGCTGAGGTAATAACAGAACACAAGGAGGAAAAGTGAAGACTGAAGCAGGAGGATAGTGGGGCAGCTAAGCTGAAATATTTGTAACAATTTTGCATTTTGCGATAGAAGCAACAAATTTGGCACAGATGTAAATTTACAGTATATGTTATGAAAAGATATAGACATCTGGGCACTGCAAATTTGGCCTTTGGGGGTCGTGGCGCTAATAATAGGCGCTAAATATTCCAAAATGTTGCAGAATATAATATATATATAATATAATAATAGCAGTAAAATCGACAGAGATATCGCTGGACAAAGGTCTGAGTCACCAGTAACTTTTAATCACAGTTAAAGCAATACTGAACTTTGGTAGAACTTTGGGTTGTATTTCTAACTAGCCGTGATTTATGCCCAACTAAAGGAGAAAATGATCATCGATTGTTCCCTTGAGGAGATTACGGTTTGGTATGCTTTTTTCTGTCTCTCTATTTACTCCCTTGCTAGCGAAACAGGTCGCTAAGGTTGCATTCACTCATAACCCATTCTGTTCGATTAAAATGAACTCAGGTCTATTTGCCTGGTTAGTATGGTTTGTTCGGGCTGGTGTGAAAGCTCATTCAAACTCTGGTGAAGACCAAACAACCAAACTCTGGTCCACCTTAAAAGTTGGGTCTCGGTCCGCTTCCAAGCAAACTCTGGTGCATTTTTTTTTTGGTGTGAGAGCGAACCAACCACCAGCAGATATGTGATTTTAGCATGATTTCAAAAGCTAAACTACTAATAAATCCATCTGCTGATGGTGAAATCTGTTCAGGAAGTGATGTATAGAAGCACGCCAGCTGTTAAAACTGCTGTGCTTGTATTCGACTCTGTGTACTTTGTCAGATCATGAACTCCATTAAAAAGTGTGACAGCGATCTCACAGTAATACGCCTCATGCACGTATCCGTGCGCTCCCCGACATTTGCACTATGCATTCGCACCAATCATATGAAAGTGTGCAAAGGGGCTTTTGTACAGTCCTGTCTCTACTATTATTCATCATAACATGTGGCTGATTTGCAGTCTAATAAGACTATAATGTTTATTATTAGTATTTATTAATCAAAGAACACAAATATGCACATCAGAAGCATTAAAGTGCTGCATAAACTTCTGTCAGTCACAGAATTTGATTTCCCCACGTGGGACCTGATGATGAACTGATGACAATCAGTTACCTTTCAGTCTCTATAACTTCATGTCAGTCTTTATAACTTCATGTTTACTTCTCTGGTTTGTTTGTAAAAAGTCAGTGTGAACAGGATTTGGACCAGAACTACAACAATGTATAATTTTTTCACTTGGTCCGGACCAAATTAACCCAACTACAGATGTGAAAACTCCCTTTATCACACTTTTAGCACATAAACAAACGTGAACAAAGGGGACTCTGCTAACATTTAAATAACGAGTTCTGAGGGCCCTGTGATTTGAATTTGATAATAAAAATGGAATCAACTGTAGAATGTGGAGTATTGTGGAATTTGCCAAAAATGTGGCCACAATTGATAAAAATCAGGGTTTTCTCTGTCATTATAAGCGTTTTTTCACAGCGTCTGAGCCAACTGAACAGAAAAAAACTATGCTGCTATGTTTAGGTGTCCTTTACGGGCTCACTGCTTCTGTCCTCTGCTCTCTGTGTTGGTGTTTCATCGAGAGCGAGGCTCAGCTCCTCCTCCACACAAACTGGTAGCGCGAGACCTACAAAAAACATGAAGACTCTGACTCTGAAGCCTCACCTAGAAAAGATGTAATCTAATCTAAGAAAACGGCTACAAGCTTTTAAACCTCCTTATTGTCGACAGTAGCTATATCAGTAGCTATATCATTTGTGCCATCTTCCTCTTAGTATCTGAGACAGCTGTCAGTCACCTAGAAAAGCTGTAATGAAATCAAATAGGATGGCTACAAACTTTCAAACCTCCTAATTATTGACAGTAACAGTAGTTTGTGTATTTAGAGCTAATTAAATGGCTTTAACATCAGAGAATTTATCAAAGATTCATGTGATGTGAATAAAATCATCTTGGTGTTTGCAGAGTTCAGTACAGACCGAGAGCAGAGTCTCCAGTACCCAGCTGTCTGTCTATGAAGAGTGACCGGTCCAAAGACGAACTTCTAGACTTCAGAAATGAACCTGGATCCTCAGAGTCAAAGTAAGAAACTGTTTTTACTGTAAGCTGACCTGGTGGACGATGATGCATTGAGGATGAAGACAAAACGTTCTGCTAAAAGATTTATATTCCTCAAAATGCATTTTCATGTTGTACTAATTGAGCGAGAAGAAGTGTCAATTCTGGCTACCATCTATGTTTGGATTATGAAAAAGAGATGCAACTCAGGAAAATGGCTTAAATTATTTTTTATTACGCAACAGACAATAGTCTTTTTCTTTCAGATGCTGAGAAGAATCTTAGTCATATAAGTCTGAAAAAAACAGAAATTTTAAAGAAAAAGCACATTAGTTTTTAATCCAATTGATTTAAACATAAAAATTAGATAACATTTGACTTTTAAAAAGTCAGTGTGCACAGGATTCGGACCAGAACTACAACAATGTATAATTTTTTCACTTGGTCTGGACCAAATTAACCCAACTACAGGTGTGAAAACACCCTTAATCACACTTTTAGCACATAAACAAACATGAACAAAGGGGACTCTGCTAACATGTAAATGACGAGTTCTGAGGGCCCTGTGATTTGAATTTAATAATAAAAATGGAATCAACTGTAGAATGTGGAGTATCGTGGAATTTGCCAAAATGTGGCTACAATTGATAAAAATCAGGGTTTTCCCTGTCATTATAAGCGTTTTTTCACAGCGTCTGAGCCAACTGAACAGAAAAAAACTATGCTGCTATGTTTTGGTGTCCTTTACGGGCTCACTGCTTCTGTCCTCTGCTCTCTGTGTTGGTGTTTCATCGAGAGCGAGGCTCAGCTCCTCCTCCACACACACGGACACACTGGTCTCGCGAGACCTACGAAAAACATGAAGACTCTGACTCTGAAGCCTCACCTAGAAAAGATGTAATCTAATCTAAGAAAACGGCTACAAGCTTTTAAACCTCCTCATTGTCGACAGTAGCTATATCAGTAGCTATATCATTTGTGCCATTTGCTCTTAGTATCTGAGACAGCTGTCAGTCACCTAGAAAAGCTGTAATGTAATCAAATAGGATGGCTACAAACTTTTAAACCTCCTAATTATTGACAGTAACAGTAGTTTGTTTATTTAGAGCTAATTAAATGGCTTTAACATCAGAGAATTTATCAAGGATTCATGTGATGTGAATAAAATCATCTTGGTGTTTGCAGAGTTCAGTACAGACCGAGAGCAGAGTCTCCAGTACCCAGCTGTCTGTCTATGAAGAGTGACCGGTCCAAAGACAAATTTCTAGACTTCAGAAATGAACCTGGACCCTCAGAGTCAAAGTAAGAGACTGTTTTTACTGTAAGCTGACCTGGTGGACGATGATGCATTGAGGATGAAGAAAAAAACGTTCTGCTAAAAGATTTATATTCCTCAAAATGCAGCTATATGTTGTACTAATTGAGCGAGAAGAAGTGTCAATTCTGGCTACCATCTATGTTTGGATTATGAAAAAGAGTTGCAACTTAGGAAAATGGCTTAAATTATTTTTTATTAAGCAACAGACAATAGTTTTTTTCTTTCAGATGCTGAGAAGAATCTTAGTCATATAAGTCTGAAAAAAACAGAAATTTTAAAGAAAAAGCACATTAGTTTTTAATCCAATTGATTTAAACATAAAAATTAGATAACATTTGACCAAAACTCATTTTAATTCAACCTGTTCAAGCCAAAAGAGATTCTCATAAGCACACCTTGTTAAAAAGCTGATTTGTGTGAGCAACACACACACGCCCCCATACATAAACTCAAAGGTCAAAGATTTCCTGTAAATGAACTAGAATGGCACTCAGAGAGCGCAGACCTCACTGACCAGGTGATCCAGGTACATGAGAACAGGGAGGGACCCCTGAAAGTGAAAGTTTTCGGTCAGTCAGCTGAAACAGTTTTCGGTCAGTCAGCTGAGATAGTTGACTGAGCAGAAGGAGGAAAGGAATGAAGGAGAGTTAATCCAACAGTTTATTACTTTACTGCCAAAGTGTCTGAGTCAGTTTTCTCCCTGTGGACTGGAGAGGAGAGAAATGTGCCGCTGCCACCTTGTGGTTTCCTGGCGTGTCCATGAGCAAGTTGCAGTTTGTTTTCCATCATGTTATATAGCCTCCAGAATAATATTAATGTTTTAAAAGTGGCCAAAGAGAGAAAATTACGTCGTTTACTGATTCACAGTCACTTTGTGTAGTTTAGTATGAGTTAATTAGGTTTGAACTGAGGTTATAAGTGGTCTAAATATTGAGGTGAACAGCAGTCTAAGACACACAGCATGTAACACTGGTGCCCTGGTGTTCCTTGTTAGAATAGAATAATATCAATGTTTTAAAAATGGCCGTTGCTCCCCTTTAATAAACTAACTTCAGCCAGATCACTAAATGTTTAATAAGACAGTCAGATAGGAAAAGCAGCTAATTCTTGTTTATTAAAGCAGAAGAGTTCAAATGAAGGAACATTTTCATTACAGCCTGAATGCTGAATTCAAACAGAAAAGTAACAACACTTTAACTCTTCTCTTTGACCATCTGAGCTTCAGTATCGGCCAAGTCTTGATATTTTTCACCAACAATCAACAGATCATTTTAGTTCTAAAGTAATGTCTCCACAGAAAGAAGAAGAGGAGTCATGCTTCTGTGGAGGAGCCGATGTCCAGATCCAGAAAAAGACCTCGCCTGCAGACAGCCAGTCAGACCAGCACTGTACAAAGTAAGACTGTAGATCGGTCTGCTGATGTCTTCATGTCTGAAAACAGGACTTGTTCTTTTAATACACTGACTATTGTTGTGACAACCGTTTAAGATCTTCTCCACCATACATATCTGCTCTGTAACTCTTGTACTTTGTTCTCCTTGAGAGAAAATCTGAACCCATAAGAAATCATTTTATATTTTTATGTTTTGTTTTTATGATATCACTCCGTCTTTGCATTAACCAATCAGAATGATGTTTGTTTTCCATCTGCATAGATGAAGATGGTGAACTATTAATCTCTGTAAAGCAACAACATCATTGTTCTATCACAGACAGACAGACACACTGATGAAAGGGGAGTTATTCCTTGCCATTGTCACATAACGATGCATGCTCATGGGGGATCTCTTGTTGGGTCTCTAAATTATAGAGTACGGTCTAAACCTGCTCTATATGAAAAGAGTCTTAAGATAACTTCTGTTATGATTTGACGCTATATAAAAATAAATTGAATTGACTTTATAACCTTTACTTCTTTATCTGTTGTTATAGTGATTATTTTCCTATTGGCATTGGAAATAATAAGTTTCTTTGTTTTGTCTTATACTTGTTTTCTCTCTTTCAGCAGATAGTGGTTTGCAGGAGGTTGTAGATGAACACAAGATCAGTCTGAGGAGGAGATGTGAACGTGTGACTGAAGGAGCTGATAAAACAGGAAGTGAAACCCTCCTCAACAGGATCTACACTGAGCTCTACATCACAGAGGGACAGAGTGAAGAGGTTAATACCCAACATGAGGTGAGGCAGCTTGAGACAGCTTCCAAGAAGAAGACCCTCCATGACACTCTAATCAAGTGCCACGACATCTTTAAAGCCTTACCTGACCAACAGGGACACATCAGAGTCGTTCTGACAAATGGCGTCGCTGGCGTTGGAAAAACCTTCTCAGTGCAGAAGTTCACTCTGGACTGGGCAGAGGACTTGGAAAACCAAGATGTCAGTCTGGTGATTCTGCTTTCGTTCAGGGAGCTGAACTTGATCAGAGATGAGCAGTACAGTCTTCTCATGCTGCTCCATGTTTTCCATCCAACATTACAGAAGGTCACAGCAGAGAAGCTCGCTGACTGTAAAGTTCTGTTCATCTTTGACGGCCTGGATGAAAGCAGACTTTCACTGGATTTCCACAACAATGAGGTTGTGTCTGATGTCACCCAGAAGTCATCAGTCAACGTGCTGTTGACAAACCTCATCCAGGGGAATCTGCTTCCCTCAGCTCTCGTCTGGATAACTTCCCGACCTGCAGCAGCCAATCAGATCCCTCCTGCATGTGTTGACAGGGTAACAGAAGTACGAGGCTTCGCTGATGCCCAGAAGGAGGAGTACTTCAGGAGGAGAGTCAGTGATGAAGAGCTGTCCAGCAGAATCATCTCACACATCAAGACATCCAGGAGCCTCCACATCATGTGTCTAATCCCAGTCTTCTGCTGGATCACTGCTACAGTTCTGGACCACATGTTGACTACAGACCAGAGAGGAGAGCTGCCCAAGACCCTGACTGACCTGTACTCACACTTCCTGTTGATTCAGACAAAGAGGAAGAAGCAGAAGTACGGTGAGGGACATGAGACGAGTCCCCAGGAGCTGATGAAGGATGACAGGGAAGTTCTTCTGAAGCTGGGGAGGCTGGCGTTTGAACATCTGGAGAAAGGAAACCTTTTGTTCTACCAAGAAGACCTGGAGCGGTGTGGTCTTGATGTCACAGAGGCCTCGGTGTACTCAGGACTTTGTACAGAGATCTTTAAAAGAGAGTGTGTGATCTTCCAGAAAACAGTTTACTGCTTTGTTCACCTGAGCGTTCAGGAGTTTCTGGCTGCAGTCTACATGTTCCACTGTTACACAAACAGCAACACAAAGGTACTGAAGGCCTTCCTGGGAGAAAAATATGTTCATTCAACCTTGGATGTCTTCCTGAAGAGAGCCATGAAGAAATCCCTTAAAAGTAAAAATGGCCACTTGGACCTGTTTGTTCGCTTCCTTCATGGCCTCTCTCTGGACTCCAACCAGAAGCTCTTAGGAGGTCTGCTGGGTCAGACAGACAACAGCCCAGAAATTATCCGAAGAATCATTAACAACCTGAAGGCGATGAACATGTATGATACCAAAACCTCTCCTGACAGAAACATCAACATCTTCCACTGTCTGACGGAGATGAACGACCACTCGGTACATCAGGAGATCCAAGAGTTCCTGAAGTCAGAGAACAGATCAGAGAAGAAACTCTCAGAGATCCACTGCTCAGCTCTGGCCTACATGCTGCAGATGTCAGAGGAGGTTCTGGATGAGTTGGACCTGAAGAAGTACAACACAACAAAGGAGGGACGACAGAGACTGATTCCAGCTGTGAGGAACTGCAGAAAAGCTCTGTAAGTCCAGATGTGATTAACTTTATAGATAAGTATAGATTAGTAGTTTAGTTTTTCAAATATACACACTATTCAATTATTCCTAAAATATAATATTCTTATAAGTGTTCCACGTGTTTCTTACATAAATATGTCAGTTGTATTTTGTCACAGATGTTCTTGAGCTGTTTCAAATGTTGAGTTAAAAATGTTTCAGTAGTTTGTGTTTCTAGCTGTCAAGTTAATGAACACTTATTCTAACTATTTCTAACAATTGATACATTTTACAGTTAACGTGTTACAGAGACACACGGTAAAATAATACTTTAACACAAGCTCTTTGGTGGATTATGTGTTTGGCGAATTTCAGGAGATGTTGGACAGATTCAGAAAAGATGGAAATACACAGCTTCCAGCAATAACAGCGGTCTGATGAATATGTAACAGCAGAATGGTAGAATTCAGACTTTTTAAGAGATCTCATACACACCAAAGATCAATGTTATGTTTTTAATGCAAGATACACTGATAACATCTTCCTGATGATATTATGTTGAAAATAATGCAACCTTATTGGTTCATTAATTGTGTTTGTGAGCTGAATATGTTTGATGCTCAGAAAAGAGTGTTAATGACAAAATGCCATGCAGTCATCAAAATATCTAATTATATGAATGTTTAATTATGTACAGGTCTAATATTATTGCGCGATTTGTTTAATTTCTCTACCGTTTGGCAGCAGTCACTGAATTTTCCCATTTATGGACGTGAACCTGACATCAGCAGGTAGCTAGTAAAGAGAGGTCATCTTTCTCAACTGTATTATTATTACTTATTCACTGAGTTTTAAAAATGCTTTACTAATCAAGAAGGCCTCATGCTAACTTTGTGGAGACAGACCTGGGATCAGATCACACTGACAGACTGGACATAAGGGAAGCATCATGTAACAACATTTTCTCTCACTTTATCTGCAAGATTAAAGAAAAACCAAAATTAAAAGTCTGCAGGTTAGAGAGAGAGTGATGAGAATGATTGTTTCATGTCAAACAGTGAGATAAGATTAGCTGAATGCTGATGTGAAAAGCAAATATTAATCAAAGAAGTATATATCAAACTGTTTAGTCATCAAATGCATGAAGTAAATATAAACTGTCCTCTTTCATAATAACATATTTTGTCATTTTTGTGTCATGACAGACTTTCTGACTGTGGACTCTCAGATACTCACTGTGAAGTTGTGGCCTCAGCTCTGAAGTCCAACCCCTCCCATCTGAGAGAGCTGGACCTGAGTTACAACAACAACCTGCAGGATTCAGGAGTGAAGTACCTGTTTGGTGGACTGGAGAGTCCAAACTGTAGACTGGAGACTCTGAGGTCAGTTCACTGACTGTAGCTTATATAGTTTGTACACACTCTCTATGCACTGGCTCTGCTCCAGATGGCTCTAGAGAGGGACTTTCACGTTTTCGCAACGGCCACCGTAGCTCTCCATCATGCTTGGCACACAGGAGAGGCTTCAGTTGGTTGCGATCTCCTTACGTCACTGCTAGATACCACCAGATCCTACACACTAATCGGAGGCTTCAGTAGTCTGAGTCATATGTATTAGGGCTAGGTGACTTGGAGAAAATCAAATATCTATATTTTTGACCAAATACTACGATATCGATTTTGCAACGATATTGTAGGGTTGACCATTGGTGCTTTCACAAAATATTTACACAATGAGATTTTTGATAAATAATCATCAGTGATGTGGATCTCATGACTTAGTGTAAATTACAAATAATAGAACAGCTAGAACAGTCTGGTAAGTTCAGAAAATTACATCACTTTAAAACCAGGAAAAGACAACACTTATGCCATAACACGATATTACGATATCCAAAATCTAAGATGATATCTTGTCTCATATTACGATATCGATATAATATTGATATATTGCCCAGCCTTAGTATGTATCCAGTAAGTATGTTGTGTTTGACAGTTTCCTTGTGGAGCTACAGGAGGATTAGTAACACAAAGAGGGAATTTGGTAATAAACAGTCTGTAACTTTGGTAAACACTAGGGGTAGGAAAAAAAATCGATTCACCTATGTATCGCAATTTTATTTTTACGATTTTGAAATTTATTTTTTAATGCCAGAATCAATATATTCCATTTAAGTCTATGTGGAGGTAGAAGGAAGTTACCACTTGTATTGTTGTAGTCTGAGTAACGTGATGTCATATCCATTCCACCCAAAAGAAACCACTATTTTGTGAGGAAAATGTCTTTATTCTTTGATTATAAGGGTTGCTGGAAAACATTTAATAAATAATGCCTGACACTGACTGATATATTTGACTTCAGGACATGAAAATCAAACATTTTTACTGTATTAATTTAGATATTTTCCAAAGTAAAAGTCCCTAGAAGTGTATGATTCAACTTTTTCCCATGGTCTAGTGTTAAAAACGTTGACAAAAATCGCAAAAAATCGCAAATTCGAATCACAACACTTTAAAATAATAATACATATCGAATTGTGATAGTATCGAATCAGGAGATTGTTGAATCGTCCCAGCTCTAGTAAACACCCACTTGATTTGTCGGACTCACATGGCTGAATCTTCATTTTAGTTTCAGTTGAACTTATGAAGTCATTTCTTACAGTGTAGTTGTGTTATGAAGGGACCACTTCACAGGAGGAATGATTACTGTCACCAATAACTCTTTTAATGTACATATGACATGTGGCTGTTGTTTTAAGAGACATTTGAACAAATGTGGACCTTTACTGTAAATGACATAAACCTACTAAGCTACAGTAAGAAGAAGGCCATGTAATAAATTAAATAATGAAGTCTAACAAGTCTGAATTGATATTGATCCTCTAATTCCGGACTTGACTGAGATCAGCAGCATGTTATTGATGTATGTTAACATGAATAGGTGTATGAATGTTGTGGTGACATTTGGATGATGTCTGTAGAAGGCTGACATTATGATGATCCACAATAACACAATGACAAAGTCACTCTACTCATTTTAGGGAAAAGCTCATTGATTAGGACATAGTAATGTTGAGCGACTCATTTAAAACCTGAACACATCTGATTGGATTATAAAGTAATTGATTTTTATCTTCATCATTTATTCTTTATTCAGATTGTTTGGCTGCAGTTTGTCAGAGATCAGGTGTGCTTCTCTGGTCTCAGCTCTAAAGTCCAACCCCTCCCATCTGAGAGAGCTGCAGCTGAGTCACAACAAGCTGCAGGATTCAGGAGTGAAGCTCATGTGTGGCTTTCTGGAGAGTCCACACTGTAGACTGGAGACTCTGAGGTCAGTCACCATTTTTTACTTCTGTACTGAGATTAATATGATGGGAAAGTTGTGGTGACACTAATCTGCAGACATAAGGCTGATATTATACTGATCCACACTGAGGGCCCTATCTTACACCCAGCGCAAAGCGACGCACAGCACTGACGCAATTGTCATTTTCATGCCCAGCGCCCACGTTTTGTTAGTAGCAAATGTCCTTTGGCTTATTTTTTTGTTGCCTGATATTCTTCCCATTCCCCCAAAATCCATCCTGACATATTTGGCATCTTTGGAAACTTTGAGATCTTGAGTCGAATCTTGAATCAATTTCTGTGGGTTTTTATTTGTGTTTGGCTGCTCAACATGAGTTTGTATAGATGGATCCACTGGTGGAGCTGTCAGGGTTTAAGAGGTGAAGTCACTACGTCTTTATTGAAGTAGCAGCACATTGTCATTAATATTAATGAGAGCTCTGTTTCACTTTTTGTATTTTACAGTTTTTAACCTGCATCCTGTTGGCTTCAGGTGTTTGGAGTTTACATTTTCTAAACTTCTACGTTCTAAACCTTCAGCTCTGAACAGATTATTTAACATTGAATGATTTCAAGCAGGAACGTTGTCTTCTAAACTTAAATCATTTATTCTTTATTCAGATTGAGTTGGTGCAGTTTGTCAGAGATCAGCTGTGCTCCTCTGGCCTCAGCTCTGAGGTCCAACCCCTCCCATCTTAGAGAGCTGGATCTGAGTAACAACAAGCTGCAGGATTCAGGAGTAAAGCTTCTGTGTGGTTTTCTGGAGAGTCCACACTGTAGACTGGAGACTCTGAGGTCAGACACCATTTTTTACCTCTGTAATGAGATTAATATGATGTCAAAGTTGTGGTGACAAACTGCAGACATAAGGCTGATATTATACTGATCCACACTGAGTATCTTAATGCTAAAGTACATTTTCTTCTTCAGTGGTTTAGTCCATTGACTGTAGCTGAGCAATGTTGAGCTACACATTTAAAACCTCAATATATCACAAATTTGACTTCCATCATGTTTCCTTTTTCAAAGAAATGATAATAAAAAATCTGTAAGGGATAATGCACAGCGAGCCAGTCATTTTTGTGAAAGAATCCCAGACAGGGTGATGCTGCACCCCGACGCGGAGCAGTCTCTCATCGCCCTGTCTGGGATTCTTTGACAACAATGACCCGCTAGCTGTACATTATCCCGCTGATTACACGGCTACTTACTGAAGAAATCAATATTTTGACACATAAACGGTCCGCCAGAGTCCGACATCAGAACTGCGCCCATAGCAATGGTCTGCTATACATAGCAACGTTCTGTTATATATAAAGAATAAATAAATCATCTCTATTTCAGCTATCAGACAATAAAAAATATATTCACTATTTGCTTTTTCTATACATTTTATGAAGCTATAATGATGCTTATACTGACTGAATAGTTTAAACTGAAAATGCTTTGATTTTATGACCCAACTATTCCTAAAATAAATATGTTGTAGATGTCTTATCCTATATATCTTTAGTATACATTTCCCCAAAATTCATCCTGACATATTTGGCATCTTTGGGAACTTTGAGATCTTGAGTCAAATCTTGAATCAATTTCTGTAGGTTTTTATTTGTGTTTGGCTGCTCAACATGAGTTTGCATAGCGGGATCCACTGGTGGAGCTGTCAGGGTTTAAGAGGTGAAGTCACTACCTCTTTATTGAAGTATCAGCACATTGTCATTAATATTAATAAGAGCTCTGTCTCACTTTTTGTATTTTACAGTTTTTAACCTGCATCCTGTTGGCTTCAGGTGTTTGGAGTTTACATTTTCTAAGCTTCTATGTTCTAAACTTTCTACAGCTCTGAACAGATTATCCCACTGTGGGACTAATAAAGGAATATCTTATATCTTATCTTATTATTAAACATTGAATGATTTCAAGCAGGAACGTTGTCTTCTAAACTTACATCATTTATTCTTTATTCAGATTGAGGGACTGCAGTTGGTCAGAGATCAGCTGTGTTTCTCTGGCCTCAACTCTGAAGTCCAACCCCTCCCATCTGAGACAGCTGGATCTGAGTCACAACGAGCTGCAGGATTCAGGAGTGAAGTTGCTGTGTGGTTTTCTGGAGAGTCCACACTGTAGACTGGAGACTCTGGGGTCAGTTCACAGACTCTCTGTTACAATTATAGATCTTATATGTTTAATCAACAATTTAACCTAATTTATTTACAAACATAACTTACATCCATAGAGTTGTAAATTTCCTTTTCTTCATATTTTCATGTTTCTTGAATTAAATTCAGTCTGCAGTCACAAAAGACTTGTGTTTCTTAAAGAAACTGTAGAAAATGTCCACTGTTAGTTGTTAAAGTAAATTAATGTTTATCATTGTTGGTAAATAGTCACATCTGGATACAGAAGATCCTCTGAACTAATATTGGTTTTAAATTGATCAAGTTTAGGTAATGAAGTAGAAATATTTCTCTGGTTTCTGTTAATTTCAACGTATTCCACAAATAATGTCTGATCATTGATATTGATCATTCAGCACACACACATAGATGAACACAGAGATCAGCAGCATGTTATTTATGTGTGTTGACATGAAAAAGTGTATGATTGTTGTGGTGACAATCGGATGATGTCTGTAGAAGGCTAACATTATGATGATCCACAATAACACAATGACAAAGTCACTCTACTCATTTTAGGGAAAAGTTTATTAGTAATGTTGAGCTGCACATTTAAAACCTGAACACATCTGATGGATTATAAAGTGATTTTTTCTTTATTCAGATTGAGTGGCTGCAGGTTGTCAGAGATCAGCTGTGATGCTCTGGCCTCAGCTCTGAAGTCCAACCCCTCCCATCTGAGAGAGCTGCAGCTGAGTGAAAACAACCTGAAGGGTTCAGGAGTGAAGCTCATGTGTGATCTTGTGAAGAGTCCAAACTGTAGACTGGAGACTATGAGGTCAGTAGAGGGTCCGAGTCGGTCCATGCTGGTTTCATCAGTATTGTTGTGATGTGTTTCCTCCGTTAAGCTGTGAGAGGAGAACGGTGACACACAGAGAGAGAGAGAACAGTCAGCCAATCAGATCAGCCAGAAGCTTGTTGTGATCATGTGTTAGAGTTGATGTGAAGAAGATGTTGTTGTTGTCGTGTTCATGTCTCCAGAAAATAAAGATGGATTACAGCTGACAGCATCACAACATGTATAGAGACAGTGGTCCTAATCCATCAAACTGTCGTACCATCAAATCTGATCAGAAAGTCTTAGTTCTCTCATTGATCAGTTCATCTCTGTCACAGCTCTGAGATCAGTCTGACTGAAGGCTCAAATCATTGGCTCTTATTTCATAGAACCATCATTACATTAAGCAACCATGATGTGGTTCCGCCAAAGAGCTATTAAAGGAGGGTAACGGGATGAGGGTGTGGAGTTTTAGTGTCTTTTGTAACTCGTTCCAGTCACTAGGAGCAGCAATCTGGAATGAGTGACGACCAGAGGAGGTGCAGACTTTAGGAACGACCACACTAATGAATTTGCTAGAAGATAAATAAGCGGTTACAGTTAGAGATGAGTGAGCGGAGATATGGAGGTTGGTTCTGCCAATGATAGTTTTATAAATGAACTGTGTAATGCATCAGTGACTGACAGCTGATGGAGGGAGTCTCTGTAAACACTGATTCTTGACTTCTGTTCTCTTCTTCTCTCATCAGCTGGAAGAAGGGAGCTCTGTCACAGTGAGTGATCAGAAAAGCGGATGTGTTGAAAGGATCAGCCGTGTCCTGATTATCCACAGAGGTTCACCACCTGGACCTGCATCTTATTTTGTCTTTTTTTTATTTATTCATATATTCTGAACCCAAAATGCCTCTGCAGAATGGTTCAGTTTATCACAACATAACTGTAGATTAACACATTTAAATAGATCTTTCTGCTTTGCTTTGTGTTGCAGCTCCACTCTGAGTTTTGCTGTTTATTTCCACTTATTTCTAAATAACAGTGGAAGTTAATAAAGTTACCCTATTAAAACCTAGCCCTCAGGAAGAGCGCCGGGCTTTAATGCCCATTTTCGTAGTGACCAAAACGGCGGTACTACAACTTCCGTGTCCGTCACGTGATGCCATTGGGCCTAAAAATACTTTTTCCCATAGACTTATATTGGGAAAGAGACGTCTGTAACTCAGCGGATAATTTTTTTTGAGGTGAATTAACTTCCCAGTATGAACACTAATAGTCTTTATTTAAATCGTTAGGTCCTAAAAGTTGTAAAATGCACTAATAGCTGAATCCAGAGTTATTTCCCTTCCTCCGTTCATGTGAATGAGACCCACATCGAGGCTGGAGCTAGGGCTGGGAGGCGGAGTTAAAGGAAACGCTACTGCTCCTGCTCTATGGGCCCAATGGGTGAGGAAGATCGCCGAATGATTTGGGTACTTTATCACCCGACAGTTGAGCCATTTTGGCTTCATGCTCCACTGAGCAGCTCTCATAGGAATGAACGGGAGCCTCCGACGCTGTATCCAGTTCTCTTTATACATCCATGATTAAAACCAATACCAGCCATTTCTCTTATTATAAAAGATAAATATTTGCTTGGAACAAACAGAAAGAATTAGATCAAATCTGAATTCAGTCGAGGCTTCGCTTTAGTTTCTCACCTGACTACAAACAGATTATGTCTGGATTTTGGTGGAAAGTCAGCACCTTCATATTTTATATAATGTTTGATGTAAAATATACAAACAGAACTGATTAACATGTATACTCTAGATTTTATATTCACTAATAGAGAACAGCAGAGACTCTACTCTACTTCCTCAGGAAGCTGAAGCAGGCTCACCTTCCTCAAAACCTGTTGATTAATTTCTATCGGGCGACCATTGAGAGCCTCCTGACCTACTGCTGCACTGTGTGGTTTGCTAGCGGCACAGTAGAGGACAGGAGGGACCTGCAGCGGGTGGTGAAGATGGCAGAAAAAGTGATGTTTTTATGTTTGCTTTTAATGTTTGCTTTTACTGCCAAGAGCTGCTAAACTGTTTTTCATTGTTTTCAATGACAATAAAGTCTCTATTCTATTCTATTCTAATCATGTACATAGAGGAAAATTGAGTCAATCAGTGTTGAAACGGTCGATATCACCACCGTTCATATTCTGTTGTTCTTGCTGGAGCTGCTTCCTGCCAGCAGTTGACACCATTTCCTCTGTTTTACCACTAAGGTGGTTTATCTGAATGGATGCAGTGAACACTGAACTGATGATGTGAATGCTTTCTTTCTGACTGACTTTGTTTTGTCAAGGTTAAGTGTCATCATAATGTATTTAAACTTGATTCAAAATGATGGAAACTGGATTTGAAAATAAACTCAAGTTTTACAAACGCCCACTTGGACTCAAGTATGAACTGATTTAGAGTTTGGTGGTCAAAGGTCACTGTGACATCACAAAACACATTTTTGGCAATAACTCAAGAATTCATATGCTAATTATGACAATTTCACACAGATGTTTATTCCCATAAAATGATGAAGTGATGACATTTTGGACAGACATGGATGTAAACTGCAACTTGACTGGTTGGGGGAGGCAGACAACCGTGAGGCGGTAATTCTTGTTTTTTTCTTTTCAAAGTGAAAACAAGTTTATTTCTTTCATCAATGTTTAAGTATTTCGAGTTAAGTCATTTTAAAATAAGTTAGCTAACTTTGCGATACTGACAAAGAAATGTAGCTAACGTTAGTGTTAACGGTCACTTTCATTTTTTAAAACTTAAACATGTTTTTCTAGTTTTCTGTCCACATTTTAAGATGAACAAATATCTGTTACTGGACTGGACAGTGAACTCATCATTGTAGTAAAGATGAAACTGCAGGTATTTTGTCATATTAGTATTCAACAACTGTCTTTGACAGAACCTCTTTAACATCTCACACAATAAATAAAAGTTCAGTGTTCCTCAGCAGAGTTAGAAAACTGCATGTTCACATATTATAAGTGCAGCAGAATATTCTAGTATACATTACAGTCCCAGTAGCTAGTTTGTGAAAAATGTGCATGTCATGACGTCATCTTTTTTTTTTTTTTTTTTACAATAAATGTACGACCACATAACGTAACCTCTCAAACAAAAAAGAGTCACATAAGTATTGCTCTAAATATTTACAAAATTAAAATATATTTCAGATTTTTTTACAAAAAAAAGTGCCTCTCATGACGTCATCTCGCAGCCGTTCGTTTCTCCCCAGAGAGGGGCGTGGCTTGCCTCATGTCTTACCTTTAAACTCAAGTCACAGAGCAAAGCAGACAATTTTCTGACTATCTTTGCAAAATCCATAAAGTCCTTCATCAGCAGCACTTAGAGCTGTTTTGAAGACTCCACAACTCTTCTGAACATCTGTTGCAAAATAAAAAGATTTTAATCAGTTTACCAAGTTGTGATTGTATTTCCAAATCCAGGTTGCTGGAAACGGCACGTCCTTGCTCTTTTTTGTAAAACACAAGCAAAACGTTTACACATTTTGTATGATATTGGAATTGTATATTGGAAGAAACATCAATATAAACAAATGTAACTCATACGATAATATAATACATTTTAAATTTGTGCTTAACATTGTAATAATTGAGCAATAAGATGTGTCATTTCTGGCTACCATCTGTGTTTGGATTATGAAAAAGAGTTGTACAGTTGCAACTCAGGAAAATGGCTGAGATTATTTTTTATTGTGCAACAGACAGAATAATTTTTCATCCAGATATTCAGAAGAATTTTATTTGTATAAGTCTGTAAAAGAAAACAAAAAAGAAAAAAAGTTTTATACTAAATAGATTTATTAACACCATCATCATTCAGCCTGGAATTAGATATCAGAGACTATAGTTGGCAAAAAGCAATGGAAGGATTCTCAAAGATGTCTCAAATATTTTTATATCGCAGCTCAATTGAGACCCTTGTTGGTATAACCCAGAGTACTTTGCCAGATGGAAGGAGATTGAGGAGGCTACAACAGGGGAGTTTCCAATTAAAGCTGTCAACGTTTTGAGATGGTGTGCATATGACCCAGGTTTTGTACCAAAAAGATGAGATGTAAGGTTTGGGGGGGGGGGGGGGGTTCTCAAGGCATAACAGTATACTGTACCTTTCTTCATCAGGGGTCTATGAGGAGTTTTCAGAATCTGAAGATACAGCATGGTTTGAACGATTTATACAGACTTCCTCAAGTCCGGCATTATACTGAGCAATTAATGAGGGAAACAAGGCATAAATGAGCATGGCTCACATACCCCCGCTCACTGCTTGACCACTAGTAAAGTAGGGCCAAAGGTTTTGCCTTTTTGGAACTAATGGAATTAGTCTATTGAGCACAATGTAGCTATTTATTAGCTCACCTTCCTCAGGATAAAGTCAGTAGAAGACAAATACAGCCTGTCTTGTTGATGCTCTCCAGGTTTTAACCACTTCATTACTTGCTTGTATTTCAATACCTGGACTCTGTGTCCACGCTGCCCCGGTTGATGGTGTCTGATATTTCATTAATTGTATATGATTTGGGAACTTTCCATCCAAGTTTGTTTATTCCAAGTATGTGATGAATCCAACACGGTGCCAAGATGATTCAAGATCTCCCCAAGCATACATAAATACATACATACATACATGCATAGAAATACTCATAGAGCGCTGGATTGTAGTATAAGCTGGTCTCTGATGAGAAAGTCTTTTCGGTTTTTGGACACCCTGGACATTTAACCACCCAAAGGCACAACTAGACCACACTGGCAACCATCATACCAAATTTGAAGTTCCTAAGTTAAATAGTTTTCGAGTTCTACTCCGGAAACTAGAGTGTGACACGCGGACGGAAGGACGGACACGCGGAGCGCAATATACCCCTGACTATGTTGTCGCAGGGGTATAATTATATAATATTCAACTAAAAGTCTTCATAGAGAAATATGTTTTGAATACAAACATAAGGAAACCAAAGTATACCAGAGGAGGAATGGGATCATTTATGTGAGCTGCAATGGAAAACTTAATGTTCAGTTTTATGGAGAGATTTTTTTGTTGGAATAACCTCAGTCCCAAACCCAACACTCAGTTCACTCGTCATCATGTGATCCACTCCCCTCAGCTCATTGACCGTTTCAGCCTCCAGTTTCACAGCTCAGTCAAGTCTTGGTGGATGTTCTCTCAAAACACAAACTGAGGACACAGCACTTGGCTTCTGCGAGGCCAACATTTGTCATTTGCAGAGATAAATAAAAACAACAATGTGAATGTGTCTTGGCCTCTGACAGTGGGCTCAGTCCTCAGCTTCACTCTACATTGTCTGATGGAGTCCTGCCACAAACTCCTGATAGCATGGCTCTGAAATGAAAAGATCAAAAGAAGACTTCCTTAAAAAAAGAGAGGTTAAGTTGTCAACTGATTTTATAATTGATTTCAACAGTGGACATTTTGTAGGTAGCCACAAACCTGTGTCTGGATCAATGAACGAGTGTCTAATGAGGAAGTCCAAGACCACCATGGCACAGTTGGGTTTGAAGTCATCAGTGGCCACCAGTTCCTTCACCTGAAACCAAGACGGAGCGATCACAAAATACCCCCGGCGTATTTTTGTGGCATCTAAATCTCGGTGCTTTCAATATCACGCCTCAGAATATTTTTTATTTCACAGGATTACTATTCAGAATATGTCAGCACTACTAACCTTATCTATGGGCAGGAGGTAGAACTCTTGTACCTCTCCATCCCCTACTCTGGGCTTGAACTCCGGAGGAAGTTCCAAATCAAAGACAAACTGACTTTCCGGATACACCCCGTCTTCATCCTCGTAGGTGTAGCTAGAAAATACATTGAAGTAGTTAGTTATGGAATGCAAAGAGGTTTTTCTTTTGTAATATTCAAGCCTTTGTTTCATAATGACAAGCTTCCTGCAGAACAGAAGGACACTGCCCATGATGGTGGTCCTTCAGAGGACTTGAAGGGAAGACAGCAGTCTAAACAAAACTGTGGTGCATTCAAACTGACCATTGTGTAGTTTTCATGTAAACAAACAGTAAAGTTATGTTTTACATTTAGCGTTTCTCACCAAAATGCATTGTATGTATGCTTGAGGTCTGTTGAATGAACTTCCTTCCTTATAAAACATTTCCAAAGTAGATTTTTTTGGACATTTTGAAACCTGCATTGTTTACACCTGTTTTCCCTGCTAGAAGTCATCTCCTTCATTGCTTTGTTGAATACTCGATTCTGATTGGTTAATCACAGAGTTCTGCTATTTCTTTATAGCAGACCGTTGCCATGTATAGCAGACCGTTGCTATGGGCGCAGTTCTGATGTCGGACTCTGGCGGACCGTTTTTGTGTCAAATTATTGATTTCTTCAGTAAGTAGCCGTGTAATAAGCGGGATAATGTACAGCTAGTGGGTCATTGTTGTAAAAGAATCCCCTTCAGGGACGATGAGAGATTATTATTTCACAACATTGGCAGGCTCGCTGTACATTATCCCTTAATGAGACCACTAGCAGGCATGCGTATCGCGTCCCTTGCCTGTGCATGCACGTGCGCCCTCGTGCATGAGAATAAAAAGAGTGAGGACCTGTTTGGCTCCATAATGCTACTTGTAGTCAAGACTACAAAGGGTACATTCGAGTGCGACACACGCCGGCCAAGCAGCGAAGCGGCACGTCATGTGGTGCGTTTGAATTGACGTCACTAGAACACACCAAAAGCACTGTACGGACAGAAGAAGAAGTAGTCGAGGTACAGAAGTACAGAATGTGATAAAAAAAAAACACCTATGATGAAGGTGGGTGTTTTGACACAAATCATATACCGTTGGTGTGTGTTGTCACATGCTGGACCAACCTTTTGGTATGGAGTGCCATTAAAAGAACAGACCTCATATAACAGGGAATAAACTCTTATTTGCTTGACAAAAGTTCCAATTTGCACTGAGGTAGATTTAGTTTTGAGTATATTTTGAGAGTATTACCACCTTTAGTACATTACTAAGGATAAGTCTGGTGTTCTATTTTTTGTGTTTGTGTGTAGACCCACACCAACAACGTGTTGTTGGGGACTATTTTCAGCGGCGGATGAATGCATGTGTGTGTTAATGGTAATAGAGGAACATGTCACCCAGTGCAACAGCGTGGCTCACTGATGTGTTTTAGTAGTTTTTGTACAACAATGGAGCTCTATGGCACAGAGGAAGAAGATGTATCAGACTTTGATACACAATTAACATGTTAGGGTCAGTTAATCAGATCTGTTGACAATAAATCACCAGATTTATCCTTTAACTCCTAGACACTTTTTTTTTTTTATATGAGTGGTGATATCATGCTCACCTTACTGTGGATACAGGATGAGCCTTCTCAGCAATGGCTGCTGGGATACATGCTTCCTCCTGACATTCTTTGACCAGAGTGTGTTTGATGCCAACACCAGCAGCCAGACCACCTGCTGCCTTCAAAGATACAACACATCAGCCCTCTTGATTCATCTGAATTGGAAGAACTTTGAATTTGAAACATTTGAAACTATTCCTTTAATTCACATCTCTTATCACCGTTGGCTGTATCTCCTACGGCAGTATATCCAGACAGTGTCAGATACAGTTTGTACTCACCACATTGTCCAGTAGTCCGGGGTATGTCTGCTTAGTAGGGGAGCGTCGTGCCAGCCACATGCTCATCTCACCACTTTCACTGACAGTGTAGCCATTGATATGGACTCCGTTCCGCTTCACCCCAAAAAGACCTGTGGTGTAGCATCACAGTAAGCACTGATATTGATAAAACATTATGTGGAGCTGCCACTGTGTGTGCCAAAACTTACTTGTAGCTGCTCTTTCCATCGACATCAAAGGGGGGTCGGAGAATTTTGACATCACATTGTACTTCTGAAAAATAGGAATGCTTCAGAGTTACTGTAATACGTACGGTGTTATTGAGAACATCTAGGGTCGTTTTAGGTATTAGGTATGTGATTTTTGCTATTCTGATTTTTACAGTCCAAGGTCCAGTCCAGTGTGTGAGATGAAACTGCCATCACTGTCATTAAGTCAACAGTTAAGGAAAAGCATTTGCATTCATTCTCTTGGGAGCAACAACAAATCTCATGGAAATTCAGCCATTAATTACCAAAATCATATGTACAGATTTAACAATCTGATGTGAGGGTGGTGTTAAAAAAAAGCTCATAGAGAGTTGGAAATGGACTGGGTTCATCCTCTGAGGGGCATGAATGTGCTCAGATCAATTTATGGCAATCTCCCCATCAGATTTTGAGTACTTCCTGTATCACTTCTACATGTTAACCTCTATGAGAGAATGTTAATACGTGGTTTGATTAAAAAAAAACACATTGTTGACCCATCAGGGCTCCAGACTGACTTTTTTTTTTACATTGGTTGCACTGGTGCGCCTTTTCATTTAGGTGCAACAACACATAATTTGGGAGCACCCAAAATCTTTCTTTCTTATTTGATAACTTTAGTTACGGGGTGTTATGAACGCACTACTTCTTAAAAACTCAAAAGGGAACTTCCATGTCATTTATGTTCCCAAGACATCCTGATCAACTCGTGGTTGATTTGGCAGATGCGCTCACCTCAGTGGAGCCGTAAACAGCAACAGGCAGAACATACTGTCTAAGTCCAAATGAGATGAGCAAAGCATCATTAACCCTTGACCTGGGGCTTCAAAATAAAAAGTAAAGATCTTCACATTTTTGCTGACTTGGGCTTCCTTATGATGTAATTTCATTTTCATTTTTTTAGCCATGTGATGATAAACTAATGGGAAAAGTGTCCAGATTTGAGATATGAGCATGAAATGCGAGGTTGGACTGCCAACTGGCCAAACTGCTCTGGGGGCCCAAGCCCCGGATCACTGAATGAGTTTGTTCACTGAATGTTTTTAGTAATTTGATTAATTGCACATTTTTAGGGAATTTTCACCACTTTAAAGCAGCAGTGGGTAGAACTGGAGCAAATCCGATTAAAAAAAGTTATTTTATAAAAAGGTCACTATATCCTGACAGTAGTGCAGGTAATCTGAAAAATATCATGTGCCTCTGTGTCCTCCGGTGTCCTAACGGCATCTGCAAGATTTCACAGACTGGATGAAAACAAGCAGTAAGAGCTGATCTGCTGTCCAGCTGCCGTCTATGAGAGCCGGCTGTCAATCACTCGCGAACTCCAACCAAACGGTCAAACTAGGCAGCGCTGATCAAATATGAATCAATATCCTGTTACTGTAATGCCTATTTCTTGGGTCAAATGTTTTCAGAATCATCTCGCAGTGTACTGTTTAGCTGTAAAATGAGAAAGTTTGTGACCCGGCAGCAATGTTGAGATCAGGTTGAAGAAATACCAAGACACGCCCACCAGCCGTAGCACAGCCAATAGGAACGCTCTCTCTCTCTGAAATTACCTGTGTTTGGTCAAGTCTCCATCAGGAGCTAGATTTTTTTAATGCCTGTAAACAGAGCCATGAGGAGGTGCAGAAGTCTAGTTTTCTCTCAGAACACTTGAATTACAATATGCTGAAAGGTTGTTATGGATTTTTTGCCCAATGATGCCAAAAATATACTGACTACTGCAGCTTTAAATATGTGTGTGTGTGTGTGTGTGTGCTGGTCCTGAGAGTCTCACCTCATCTCTCCATCCTTTAAGGCAGTCTAGAGAGCCCTCTTGTCTCATAGTTTGCAGGACAGCGTCCACAGCCTCAGACCTCGTCCGGTGTGAGTCCAGGCTGGGACGCAGGGACACTGCGCCACCGTGCGGAGGACTGAACACATCTGGATACCGGGTCAACAGCGGAGCTATACGAGGAGGAATCCAACCTACCTGTGCTCCGTTTATCTCAAACCTGAGGCACGTAGCACGACAGGAGCCTGTGTGGGAACAAGTTGTTACTTTAAAGAAACAGCCTGTCACACCGTTGACTGCATGTTGTATTGTAACTCGTGTGTTTACCTACCTGGTAAATAAAAGTTATTCATTCGGCGGAGGAGCTGGAGTATTTTCTCTGACCAGGCAGAGTGAGCCATTTTCCCCCTTACGTCAATAAAACCAGCTCTCAGGCCCCACTAGAGTAAATGTATGGTCCAACTAAGTGGACTAGAGTGGACTATGGACGCCATGTCTTCCTCTCAGCTAGTGATGTGTCGGTCGCGAACGAGCCGGTTCAAAGAGCCGGCTCTTTTAAGTGAACGATAAGAGCCGGCTCCCGTCCGAGAGCCGTTTTTTTCTTTTTTCTTTTTTCTTTTTTCTTTAATTAATTCAAGGCAGAATGATAGGACGATCCTCTCTGTAGTGATGTTATGTGTTGTGCCAAGGCTTCGGAGCGTGCGTCGAGTAATCCAGGAAGTTTTCCGCGATGCGCGTATCAAGGCTTGAATCGTTTTAGACCAATGACGTCGTTGATGACGTCCGAAGCCTCGCTGCCTGGCCATACCGCTGACTGGTTCATGAAGTGGTTCAGATCTTCACTGGTTAAACCAACGCCACTTTCCAGAAGTGACACAGAACACTAATATTACCCCTCCTGCCATTATTATATTATATTACACTACACTACAATACAATTATTGACCAAAGGATTGGTTTACACACATAAGATGCATTACTCATAAAACAATTACAGTTTATTATACATGCAAGTTATATACTCATAATATACTTACTAGAAAATAGACATTATATTATGTATTATATAGATATAAATGGATTACATGGTGATTTATATATTTTCTATTGTTTATAGTCATTCCCTACAGCCTTTACTGGCTCTAAATACAGTATGTCACAGATCACATGGTTAAGATCATATCTGCATGTTTTACACTCTTTGACCACCAGGTGGTTTTGTGTGCACATGAAGCCTCGAGAAATGAACCCTTTTCCGAACCAATTTGCTGGAAAGCTTCAATGCTTCATGAAACTTCAGCTCGCCATCACTACCTCTCCGCGCCACGGGCGCACTGACTTTGACTGAATGTTGTGTTAATGAGTCCGTGCGACTATTCAGGTGATGACAGACAAGGATCATACCATCAAGCAGGGAGGGGCAGGGGTGCACGGCGTGCTGACGGTCTACAGGTACAGAGCAGGAGGGAGAGGAGGAGAGAAAGAGAGAGAGGAGTGTGGTGCGCGAATAGCAGACAAGATGAGTGACAGTGGGAAACGAAGCAGCATGTAAAGTTATGGTATTCTGGAAATTATAAGGTTTAGTATAATTATATTGAATAATTTAAGCGATATATGTGCAGACATACTAATCATAGGTCAAAATAGCACTAAATTTGGCGGAATCATAAAAGGCAGAAGTGGTACAATGAAGAACCGTTTGGGAGCCGGATCTTCTTGGTGAGCTGAGCTCAAATGATCTGGCTCACTAAAAAGAGCCGGAATTCCCATCACTAGAACCGAGAGCAGCCTGTAGGAGTTAACTACCTCCAGCAGGGAGCAGTGACGTAACACTACTGCTGCTAGCTACCGTTACACGGCAGAGAAGAAGAAGAGGAACGTCAACGCTCTGCTTGAATTAAACACAAAGAAGAAGAAGGACTGACAGAGATGCTAGGCTAGTCTCCTCGGGATTAAATGTTATTGCACCAGTAGTCCTGCAAGTCTGTTAAGAAGCGGGCGGCTGTAATGTGTTTGTAAATATGAAGGAGACACCTGCCGGCTCAATGGAGATATTAACTGCTCTCTCCTGTTAGCTAGCTTTGCAGCAATAGGTCCAGATAGAGCTAACGTTAGCAGCTAGCAGCTAACAGTCTCACTGCTTCACTTCTTCACCACAAGACCACAAGAGGAAACATTAACACCACTGCTCTCTATATTCAGACCTAAAGGTAAGATCTATTCAATATCTATAATGCCTCATGTTCTGTTCAGTCCTAGCTAAAGAAGAGGGCACAATAAATAACATTAAAAACAAGTTTAATTTCCTTTTTTTGATATAACGTTATGTGTGTGTATGTAACACCCTGATGCACCTATATAGAGTAGTTTAAAACCATGTAGTAGTAGTAGTAGTAGTATTATTAGTAGTAGTATTAGTAGTAGAAGTATTATTATTATTATTATTATTAGTAATAGTAGTGGTATTATTATTATTATTATTATTATTAGTAGTAGTAGTAGTAATGGTATTATTATTATTATTAATATTAATAATAGTAGTAGTAGTAGTAGTAGAAGTATTATTATTATTATTATTATTATTAGTAGTAGTGGTATTATTAATATTAATAATAATAGTAGTAGTAGTAGTATTAGTATTATTAATATTATTCTTATTATTCTTATTCTTATTCTTATTATTAGTAGTATTACTAGTAGTATTAGTATTATTGTTACTAGTAGTATTAGTAGTATTATTATTATTAGTAGTAGTATTAGTATTACTAGTAGTATTAGTATTATTACTATTATTATTATTAGTAGTAGTGGTATTATTATTATTATTATTATCATTAATAGTATTATTATTATTATTATTTGTAGTAGTAGAAGTATTATTATTAGTATTATTAATATTAATAATAGTAGTAGTATTAGTATTATTCTTATTATTAGTAGTATTAGTATCAGTATTATTGTTACTAGTAGTATTAGTATTATTATTATTAGTAGTAGTATTAGTATTATTATTATTATTATTATTATTATTATTATTATTAGTAGTAGTGGTATTACTATTATTATTATCATTAATAGTAGTAGTATTAATAGTAGTAGTATTAGTAGTAATAGTAGTAATATTAGTAGTAGTATTTTATTCAGTCATCACACATAATACAATAAGTATAAACAATACAAACAGTATTAACAAAGTCAACAGTCTCTTAAGTGTTAAGTAGTGACTGAACAGGAAGAAGCAAAATGCTTATATTATATATGCTTATAACCTATATTCCTATCTAATTAAGCTACCCTCTAGAAATAGAAAAATCATTCACACTTGTAACCCTCAAAGATTATTGAATTAATTTTATTTATTTAATTTAATTTAATTTAATTATTTAATTTTATTATTATTTCAATTAAACATTCTTAAATTCATATTAGCATTGTTCCATAATTCAACCCCAACAATAGATAAAATAAATCTCCTTTTTATATCTGTTTTAGCTTTTTGTACAGTAAACTTACAAAAACCTCTCAGATCATATTTGCTCTCCCGTAGTGAAAAAAACCTTTTGTATACCGTCTGGGTGTGACTTTGATTTGGCTCTGAACATTATTTGCATTATTTTATAATACACCAAATCATTAAATATATGGATTTAGGGATACAGGTCTGTAGTTGTCCATGTGATGCTTATCTCCATTTTAAAATATTGGAATTACCTTAGCTAATTTCATATTATTAGGAAACACACCTCTTTGAAAAGACTGATCACATATATGGGTCAAAGGTCTTACAATAGAATCAATGACTTCTTTAACAGTTGCCATGTCAATGGAATTTATCTCAGTTGATCTTTTGCTTTTGAATTTTCTTACAATTTTGTCATAACCAAAAGTTATTATTACCACTCCTTACAGTACATTGCTCACATTCAGTATTTCAAATTTGTTGCACATTCTTGCCCACTGCTGTCCCGAGTGTATTTAATTTGCCTCTTAATTTGACAAGCCAGTTTTGGATATAGTGTTACTAGAGAAACCCTTTTCTTGTAATTACTCAACCTTTTCCATTATTCTATAATAATGGCATTACTAACAATGGCTTTTCCTCTTTGCTGTCATACTCTTTGTTGTAAAGCTCCATCGGTCCTCCATGGCTTCATCAGAGGTCAGCATGCAGGAAATAAGTGAGGTTGTGATCGTCACCATACCAGAGACAGTGTGCGAGGACCTCCCCTCTGTGGTGGAAGAGGATAAAGCAGTGCTGGTGACCGCAGAGCTCACCTCTCAGCCAGGGTAACGTATCTGTCACCGGCAAAGACGCACAGAACAGAATGTGAGTGTTTGAGGAGTTTGTCCTGTTGTTCAGTTTGCTGAATTGAAACTGAAATACCATGTTTTTTCTTCATATGTGTTCCCAGGGGGAACATCCTCACAGTAACACCAGTGGAAACAGAAGCTGATGCCAGCAGAACAGATTCACTGTCAAGGGAAGAGGCAGTCATTGGTAATGTAACCTGCAGGACTTTATTACACTTTGTGACATGTGGCAGAAGTATGTCATCTCAGTAGCAGTTGATCAACAGTTCAGTAGATTGTATCACATCAGGCTTGACTTAAACATTGCTTTTCTAACTTTGTAAAACAAAATGTAACAAATAAATACATAGAGATACATAGATCTACATTTTTATTATTTTAATTGTTATTATTTATTATTAAAATAATGAATCCTACACCAGCAACTTGGTAAAACAATCTTAAAAATTAACAGGAATTACAATTCAAGTGTAAAGCTTTTTTAATGCAGCCGCAAATTGGTCAAAACTTAAACAGGAATCCAGATTCCAGTATGTAATGTGTATATTGTATATAGACATAGAATTGAATTAAATAGATCGGCTCCATAGTCACAACTATTTGAGTCAGTATCGGCCCGATATCCGATCCGGTATCAGTATCGGTGCATCCCTAGTTGTAAATACTTTAAATCTTCAGTTCGTATGATCAGATGAAAGAATTGACTCGATGGCTGTATGAGGGTGTTTTTGTCTCTGTCCCTGCAGTGAAGTTAACTGAGGAGGTGGATGTGGAAGCTGATGTCTTCTACCCGATCACCTGTGGAGATGCCAAAGCCACGCTGGTCTGGAAGAAGTTTGTCTGCCCTGGGATCAATGTGAAATGTGTACAGGTACACACTGTCATCTTGAAACAACGGAGTCTGTGTAAAATCTCATTTCGGAGCACATTTAAGGAAATGTAGATGAAGTGGATCATTAACAGCTCATGACAGCTTTTCTTGCCTCTCTGATCAGTTCAATGAGCAGCTCATCAGCCCGAAGGAGTTTGTGTGTTTAGCAGGGAAATCCACTCTGAAGGACTGGAAGAGAGCCATCCGCCTCAACGGCACCATGCTCAGGTTTGGACTCATCAAATACACTAACAGGGAATTTTACTTGGTTTGATATTATTGGATACAAACCCCACAGCCTCCTTTTCATGCAACATTTACTCAACAAAACCTCAATTTATTGAATTACATGTTTCATGGAGAAACTTGGAGAAAATCAGGTTACAATGCTAGTGTCCAGGACTTCTCAATTGACTTTTGGACCCTTTTGGAATAATATGGTGATTAGTAACATTTAAACACGTTCTCCAGACTAGATCATTTTGCAGTAATATTGCAGGAATTTGACAAAATCTAAGCTTTCACAAATAATGCAGAGATGGGTTGAATTTGTGTTCATTATTGTGATTTTGAAAATATGGGTGTTGCATTGATAAATCCTCTCTGTGAAAGTGACCAGTCAGAATGAGTACATTTATTACTGGCTGCATCGAAGAACTCCAGTATTGCTGAGAATAGTCAAATTGCTTCAGCCAAAATGATTTTCTGGAAGGAAACCATACTGCATCCATTTTAATATATTTTATTAGTGCCAAGACTACAAGTCCATAAGCCCCACTTGTGGCTCTTTGCTGTAATCTAAACAAAATCATTGTCAAACATGTTCAGTGTTCAGACAGCTCTGCTATTCTCTACTATTTCTGATTGATCCGCACCACTAGTAAAACAATACATGTGAAGTTAATTCAACATTGACCCTAAAACACAAAGCTACAGTATGGTCAACATGCTAAAATGCTTTAAGCATTTTGACATGCTTCGAGTTAGCATGTTAACATAGAACATGGTCATAATGGCAATGATAAAATGCAGAAAATATGTCCGCATTGGACCAAGTTGGATGGTGTTGAAGGAGACTCATCAGGGAGGCTGATGGTTTGGGATTTCAGGGCAGAGACAAACAAAAATTGTTCGAAGATGTATAGATATCTAACGATCTATATTTCCATAAACAAATTTGATTCCATTCCTTTCATTTTTCCTTCCTTTCTGTGGTTGATGTGCCTCCAGATGGCACTGTTCCATCAGACATTGTTGTTGGTAAACACAGAGTAGTGTATCCTGATGTTGTGTATCATGTCTATTAAAGGTACAGGATTTGGCAGCATCTAGTGGTGCGGCTGCACATTGTGACCAACTGAGTACCCCACCGCTCATTACTCACATTCACAAGACTACGCTAAAGTGAGCTGCTAAAGTGCAAAACCGTGGTAACGCCGTTGGCCTCCCACAGAGGCCGTCCTTACCATAATAACACTACTTTAGTAGCAGCGGAAGTCAGACGGCGGCCGGCGGTACCACGGTTTTGCACTCTGCGGCTCACGTTACCGCAGTTTCACAAGCGTGTCGGAGAACTACGGTGACCATCAGGTAGCTTCAAAACGCAAAAGGCTCTCTGTAGCGCCACTGTTTGTGGTTTGTCCGTTACGAGCTACTGTAGAAACATGGTGGAGCAACATGGCGGACTCTGAAGAGGACCCGCTCCCTATGTAGATATGAAGGGCTCATTCTAAGCTAACGAAAACACAACAATTCTTAGTTTCAGGTACACTAATAAAAAACATAGTTATGAATATTATATTACATTTCTGCTAATAGATCCCACAAAATGTTACACACTTTCTTTAAAAGCATTTTATCATATTTTATTTCATTTCACAGGAAGATCATGGACTCGGGTGAACTGGACTTCTACCAACATACAAAGGTCTGCTCCAACACGTGCCGCAGCACTAAGATAGACCTGGTGGGAACCAAAGTGTCCATCAGCAGTGATCAGTCCACTGAACTGGTTCCTGCCACCCCCTCATCAGCTGATTGTAAGTTCCACAGCCTCAACTGTCGTACTATAGTTCAGGGCTCATTCTGATCCCAGTGCTGGATCAGAATGAGGATCTTCATCCTTCAATCAAAGCATGACTGTGTATCATGCTTTGCCTCAAGACATTTTTCTCCTGTAATAATGATGACACACCACGTGATCACAGCTGATTTCCAAACTGACCTGAAATCTGTAGCAATACAACGAGACCCCTACCAGACCTAACTAGACTGAACATAATTTGGGCCCGACCTGACTCGGGCCTTGGGGACTAGGGAACAAGTGGACCCATGAAGAACTCTAGCTTATAGACACAAGGCCCTGCTTCTCAAAAACAAAACATTTTCAAAGGGGTCCCTTGACCTCTGACCTCCAGATATGTGAATGAAAATGGGTTCTGTGGGTACCCACGAGTCTCCCCTTTACAGACATGCCCACTTTATGATAATCACATGCAGTTTGGGGCAAGTCATAGTCAAGTCAGCACACTGACACACTGACAGCTGTTGTTGCCTGTTGGGCTGCAGTTTGCCATATTATGATTTGAGCATAGTTGTATGCTAAATGCAGTACCTGTGAGGGTTTCTGGATAATATTTGTCATTGTTTTGTGTTGTTAAATGATTTCCAATAATAAATATATACATACATTTGCATAAAGCAGCATATCTGCCCACTCCCATGTTTATAAGAGTAATAAATACTTGACAAATCTCCCTTTAATTATATTTTGAACCGATTGTGATTAATTTGCAATTAATCACAATTAACTATGGACAGTCCTAATAAAAACAGAACTTCACCGAGGATTAACTAATCAATCTTCAAACTGTGATCAAAGAACCAAATTAGCCTGACAACATCTGGATGAGTCAAGCAACATTTGAGGAGCACGACCAGGGACTTCAATAGTGGCTACAGAGGGAATGTGATGAGGAAAGGAAATGTCGTTAGGGTGCAAAAGCTTTTGGACCATATTCAAAATCTGCACTGTTACCCAGAATGAATACAGCAATGTATTTAGTCTAGGTCTAGCGATGTGGTTTAGTGATTGTTGTTTACTGGTTGTGTTGTAGTGAATGGAGCAGCATCCTCGTTTCCAGAGGTGACAGAGGAAACTTCCGAGTGGGTCACAGCCATCGGAGGTGATCAGCAACCTGCATGCACATTCACCAACATGTAGAATCAACTGTTTTAGTGGTCTGTTGTGTTCTTTATGTTATATATATATATATATATATGTGTGTGTATGTGTATTCAGAGGACTCTGTGGCATTCTGGCGTTCGGTGAAGGAAGCTGGACTGCTGGAGGAGGTGGTGGAGGACTTCCAGAAGGAGCTGCAGGAGGTGCTGAAGGGGTTGCAGGAGAGAGTGTGTGACCCACCACTTCAGGTCAAAGGTTAGAACCACACACACACACACACACACACACACACACACGCACACACACACACACACACACACACACACACACACACACGGGGGCAGGGGTTGGTCAGGTACCTACTACAACAACAACAACAACAAAAAGAAAAACGGAAAGGTCCAAAACATCAAACTCAAGTCAGCCCTGTACTTGATTTTGTCTGGAAAAAGACAAAGAACTGCAAACGCAGTTCGTTTTCACACAAAAAACACATTTTGAATATTAGTCAGCTTAGTGTGGACATCACTTTTAAAAAAAGATTTTAAATCGATGCAGCAGAGGAGATATCATCTTTTTTATTCCACATATTCTTGTCAATACCTGGCACCTACTATACCCACAATGCAACTCGACCACTGACAGTTCAGAGATTGCGGTATGTTATGCTAGTAGAGAAAATGGGGAATATCAACTTCTTCCCTCCAAGAGGCGATTTAGAGTCCCTACATTTAATCGCATCAGGCTGAAAAACGCTTCTGTCCATCAGTCCATCTTGTTGCTAAATAATAATGAATGTGCTGCTAAGGAGATGTAAATCCAGAGGACAGATGGTCATTTTTTAATGGGTTATGTATGGTTAATTGTGATGTGTTTTGGTTTTTGGTTCTGTTTGTTTATGGTAACAGTACTTTTTCTCAAATTGAGCTGCCTATGGATGCAAAATGAATTTCAGTGCAAACTGACAATAAAGTTGTATCGTATCGTATTGTAGTAGTAGCTAATATAGCCTGGAGCCACTAGCCTGTAGCAGAGATGAGGAGCAGCATTAGAGGTCTGGTAAACTCACGTTTTTCTAGTCTCCAGCCCCAACTGATGCTGACTCAAGTGACATCACTTGAGGACCTTTATCAGACTTCCCACAGCTCCTTCTGGAGACACTGAAGGCTTTCTACTACTTGTATTGCAGTAGTACTCCCCAACACTTTGAAACACGTTGCTGTGTAAAATCTGTGGAATTCCTCTTTAATGTTTAACATGGCTGTGTCCTATTGAACGTGATTTTTCTTTTCTTTTTCAGATGCTGTTTTGCTCAACAATATAGTGCAGAACTTTGGAATGTTGGACCTGGTGAAGAAGGTTCTGGCCAGTCATAAGAGCCAGATGGACCGTTACAGAGAGCAGTACACGCGCAGCCTCGCCGGTCAGTACGAGAATCCTCAACAGTCTTCACTCAGGATAGAATCATGTCTTCTGAGGCTTTAAACATCTGTGTAGCTCTAGAGAAAAGATTACCCTACATTCTGTATTAAGGGCTTAAAGCTTCAGTAGTCGGAATATTTTTGGCATCATTGGGCAAAGATTCCATAATGACCTTTCAACATATCTGCACCTCATGGCTCTGTTTTCAGGCTTAAAAAAAATCTCGTGACGGGAGACTTTGGCCGATCACAGGTCAGTTTAGAGAGAGAGAGCGTTCCTATTGGCTGTGCTCCAGCTGGTGGGTGGTGCTTGGTATTTCCTCAGCAGATCTTAACATGGCTGCTGGGTCACAAACTTTCTCATTTTACAGCTAAACCGTGCACTATAAGATGATTCCTAAAACATCTGAGGAGAGAAATAGGCATTACAGTAACAGAATATTGATTCTTCTTTGATCGGCGCTGCCTAGTTTGACCTTTTGGTCGGAGTTTGCGAGCGATTGACAGCCAGCTCTAGCTCTCATAGATGGTAGCTGGACGGCAGACTCCAGATCAGCTCTGATTGGTTGTTTTCCTCCGGTCTGTGAAATCTTGCAGATGCCCGGAGGACACCGGAAAACACAAAGGCACATGATTTTTTTTCAGATTACCTGTCTCATGCACTACTGTCAGGATATATAGTGACCGTTTTATAACTTTTTTTAAATCATATTTGCTCCATTTCTACCCACTGCAGCTTTAATAAAAATCTTGGCATGTGTTTGTCCATATTGATGATGTGTTGTCTCTGACTGCAGCTCTGGAGCAGCAGTGTGACGAGCACAGGAAGCGAGCCAAGGAGCTGAAGAGCAAATCCCAGCACCTCAACAACGTCCTGATGACCCTCACCCCAGTCCCCACACCCCCCGCGCCCAAGCGTCCCCGGCTGACCCGCGCCGTCTCCGGCCCGGCCTCGGTCAACGCCGCTCCCACCCAGATCACTCTGCCTCTCAACCAGCTGACCGGCCTGCCGCTGGGCAAGGTGCTGACCGTGGCAGGAGCCCAGGCCGGCAACAACCTGAGCGGATACACCTTCCTGACCTCCTCGCTGTCAGGGTCGGAGCTGGCAGCCGACGCCTCTAACCTGACCGTGCTGTCCACGGCGGCAGGTCAGGAGGGCGCGGCCGGCGGCTCCACCTTCGTTAAGGTGCTCGGCCCTCAGTTCCAGCTGGTGACGCTGCCGGCCGCACTGCAGAGCTTGGCCAACGCACAAGGCGCCATCCAACAACAGGTTGGCAGCATCAGTGTGGTGGATGCCACGGCAACCGCCGCAGACGATTCACAAGAGGAAAGCCAGGCCGACGGCGATGATGAAAGTCAGCCAGAGCAGGTTAAAGAGGACGACGGGGAGCAGCCGGCCGAGCAGCAGTGAGACAGAGGACAGCTGTTCTCTCCCCCGTCTCCCAGCCCGTAAATTGCCTTCTTTTCATTATTTTTGGACGCAGGATTGAATGTGTGACGGCTGAGGGCTCGTCCACATTGTGACTTTTACAGATCGCTTCATGCATTGCCTTCATTTGTCATTTAACACAACACACGTGAGCCTTCCCCGTAGATGTCCTTCAATTTTCAAGATACCCTAAATTTATATTAGAGTGGCCTCTGGTGTGTGTGGAGTGTGTATGTCAGTAGTGATTTTACTGTAAATATGTATTTGTAGCTAATATATTTGATACAGCTGTTTGTGTAGGGATTTATTCCAAATAGGCTGGAAAAAAAAGTATTCACAGTATTGGTCGGTTTGGTAATAAATGCTCAGTTTTCAAGAACAAATCGTGTATCATTACATATTGTAAATATTAATGTGTTCATTAGTGACTCACTTAGGAGAAAATGTGTTCATCAAATGGAGTCGGCTCAGCTGTGACAATTATTACTAGATTCTAAATTCGAGGTGATAAAGTAAAGGACCAATGTTCTGCCACTTATACATACATACATTAATACAGTATTTTCTATTGAGAAAAAATGATATTCACTGTCAAGCATATATTGAAATGAACATTTCCCGTTTAGAAAGTATGAAAAACGTAGAAAGAAAGTCCGCACATCTGGCAGATGTGTCAATAAATTGCACTTAAAGAGAGCTACAGTGTGCCGACCTTCTTCTACTGGTCTAGCACCGGCCTGCTTCTGCCGTGTAGAAAGTATATCAGATAGATTCTATATAAGTTATCAAGTTTGCATACTGAATGGATGTATCCCGTTCTCGGCTTCCGGTGTGTGGCATGTCAGTTGGTGTTTCATTTGATTAAAACCAAAAAATTAATAACGAAAGGTATTAAAGACGAGGTAATCATGCAGGAGACACGTTGAGGCCTTTTATCATTTCAGTTTATAGTCTGCTTTTGTACTAAAGCACCTTCCAATTAGCAGGTATAGGTTAGTGAAATGAGCACACAGTGAGAGCCCTGAGGGTTTGGTTAGTCAGTCTGACAGCTGTATTTGAGCACTTAATGGTTTTGACCAATAGGAGCAAACGTGACACGTCTGGTCTGTCATTTGGCCACAAGGTGGCGCAACAATCTCACTGTTCAATGATCTCCTGTTCCCTTCAGACTTCAGACTTGATCTGCTCGCCTTATTTCTCTCCAGTTAACTCACTCTGATGCTTCAGATTTGAGCTTCTGTTATATCTTCATCTCATGAAAACCACCTCTTAGATTCTGTGTGCAATAATCTGATTGTTTTTGAATCACAGGGGAAATAAGGAATGTGTTAACTAATTGTCTCTTAATCTCAGTAAAACGATTTAGATGGACGGACACCAACTAAAGAGACATTTTGACTTTGCAGGATATATACTTGTGAAAAATTGTCCCACAGTAATGGCAAAAAAAGAAAGAATAAAAAGTATGCATTCCTACAAGGAAAATGTGAATAATCAAGCCATACCATATTCCTTTAAATCTGTATTTGCTTATAGACCATCTGCTGTAATTTACCAGCAGATAGCTCAAACTATATAGGCTGTTTTTTTTTACCACATTTCTGCTGCTGTGGCAGTGAAAGTCATTCAATCCAGTTTTTTTTAATTTACCTTCAAACACATCAGAAAAAAATATTTGTCAAATATTTGTCTCAAATAGTTATCACAAGTATTCGTTTATTAAAATGAAGGATAAATTTGGCACAAAAGTAACGCACCATCATTATTTTACTAAAATTTCACCTATTACAAGCCTCCTCTTTTTTTGTATTCATTTATTAATTAATTAATTTGACAGGGACAATACATGTAGGCATTGTTACACTTAATTAAAGTGTATTATAGGACTTCTAGTCGTTGCTAATTTGCAGACCCTGGCCCTGGTTTCATAGGATACATTTAAAATATGAGTCAAATTTAAGATGTATTTAAGTTTAAGAATTATTTAAAGTGTCACTCAGTGTATAAGCTATATGCCGAATTTAAGATTAATATCTTGTTATTTTTATTAAAGATATTATTTATAAGACGTCATTAAATACCCGAAGAAAATATAAAAATTGCCAAAATTGTGAATGGAGTTTGGCACGACGCACTGAGGCTGAAATCAGTCCTTTTAAAAAACTCGTTAAAGGCAAAACAAGAAAGTGGTTTTATTCATGGTTTTATTAAACAAGCATCATTTTTATTGAATGACAGACGATGATGCCAATAACACACAGAGATGAGAGTCGTTACACAGAAAGGTAACCGAGTATAGCTATAGAAGCAGTTATAGGCAGGCATATGATAATAAACTTTCTGGGATAAATGGTTGTTATTTCGAGTGAACCTGCACAAGTTCTTTAGTAGGTTTTCTTTTTCCCCTCCTGCAGAGTTCATCTTATAGGCTCAAGTCATCGTAGGAGTAATACGGCTCCTCGACTGAGCGCACGGAGATCTTGAAGTGTCGACGCAGAAATCCTCCGTACCTCTTGTCCCACTTCAGGTTGTTCAACTTCGGTCGGATCCTCCTCATGAAGCCTCCGTAGCGCTTCTGCAGCTCCTCGGGCTCTCCTTCCTGCTCCGCGGAACTACTCCTCTTCGATTTGGGGCCGAATTTGCGTAAAAAGCCTCCGTACCGTTTGGCATAACTGTGGAGCATCTGGTCCTCCGCAGCATCAGCATCATCTGCATCATCTGCGTCTGTCTCTCTCTCCTCCAGCCTCTTCAACAAGTCCTCGTACTTCTTGGGCAGCGCTCCTTGGGCCTTCAGGATGTAGTTGTTGTCGCGCCACGGAGAGGTGAAGAGCTTCTTCTTGTTCTTGTCGATCCTCTTGATGAAGCCGCCGTAGCGTTTGACCAGGTCTGCCTGCTGGCTCTCCCCCTCTTCCTCAGCAGCAGCAGCTTCATCCTGGCTGAAGTCCGCCAGACCCGGAGCCTGATGCTCGCAGCTCTCCAGCTGACCGTCACACTCTGCACTGCACGACTGCTGGACACAGATAACAATGTGAAACCAGTGAGTGAGGGGCATGGCACTATAGCATGGCACTATAGAAGTCAGCTTTACACACTTTTTTTTTTGCTTAATATGAGGTTTTGGCAAATTAGACCACTAGCCTTTCTGAACCCCAATATTCCTCCTTACATTTCCCCTTAAAGGGCCCATATTGTGCTCATTTTCAGCTTCATACTTGTATTTTGTGTTTCTACTAGAACATGTTTACATACTGTAATGTTCAAAAACCACATTAGTTTTCCTCATACTGTCGGCCTGAATATGCCTGTATTTACCCTCTGTCTGAAACGCTCTGTTTTAGCGCATTTCGACGGAATTGCGATGGAATTGCAACAGGATTGCATTGCTAGGCAACAGCTTGGGTCGCTGTGTACTTCCCGTCAGTTAATGTCATTCACATACACTGCAACCAGGAAATAAACTGGGACACATTTAGAATGTTTATCTTTAAAACTGCGTAAAGAGTCTAAATATTGTATATTTGTGACATCACAAATGGGCAGAAATCCTGACAGCTTGTTTCAAATGCAGAGTTTCTGAACGCGGGCTGTGTGTATTTCCCTGTGGATTGATGATTGCGTTTCGATACTTTCACAGTATTTATATAGGACTTAAACCTACTTTATAATAAAAAAACATGAAAATCTCACTTTTTTATAATATGGGACCTTTAAGTAACTTTAAAGCCCTTTAAGTGCTAACATCACTTCCATCTTGTCCAAAGCGTTATTGGTAGTTATCAGTGAACGATTCAAACCTAAGATGTCACGGATTTAAGCAACCTAGATGTAGACTAGCGCGCCTCATTTATATATACATTTACGCACTGTTCATCCTGACACATTTGGCATCCTTAACTTCAGGATTTAGGAAATTAAAATATCCTAACATAAAGTAAATGAGTTGGAGATAAAAATGAATGTTTGAAGTTTGGAATTTCCATGATTTTGGGATTATTATGATCACCAAGTAAATCAGAAATCACCCTTAAGTGCTAACATCACTTCCATCTTATCCAAAGCGTTATTGGTACTCATCAGTGAACGATTCAAACCTAAGATGTCATGGATTTACGCAACCTATGTAGACTATCGCGCCTCATGTAGGCTATACATTTACGCACTGTTCATCCTGACACATTTGGCATCCTTAACTTTAGGATTTAGGAAATTAAAATACCCTAAAATAAAGAAAAATGAAGTTCTATTGGAGATAAAATTAATGCTTTTGGATGTTTGGTATTTCCATGATTTTGGGATTATTATGATCACCAAGTAAATCAGAAATCACCCCAATTCCAATTCAGGCTTTCTGCTGCCTATAATTTTAACATGAAACTGAAAAAAAAAAAAAAAAGTATAGAAGCCCAATAATTATTCTCCAGGCAGCAGCAGTGGTTCTTCTCTCTTGGAATGAGCTCCGTGTTGAGATGTCTCTCTCTAGTCTCACCAGGCTGCTGAAGGCTGAGTCGTGGCTGAGGATCTGCTGCACGCATCTCTGACACTGTAGAGAGCAATCAGCGCGGATGGAGGGCGGCAAGCTCAGCATCAGCACCAGGACCAGGACATACCACTCCATTCTTCACCAGATCCCTAAAACACACACACACACACAGAGAAAGAACACAGAGTCTGGATAAGACTATAACTCAGAGTTGGACCAGCTTGGTTGACTCTAGAAATTCAAGTAAATAACTAATCAGCTGTACTAATGAAAATGACTTCTTCCTTGAAAACAAATCTTAATTCAGTCAATTTAGATAATAACTCATTAAAACGCCCTGTGCTATTGGTCATGGAGACCTGTGCGCAATGCGTAATGGTGCGCCAAAGTCTTTCTTCCACCACTTTTCTTATTTAACACCAAACAGAAAAAAAATAAAAACGTGGTCTTAACTTACACTTAGAAAGACAATCAAGTATTAAAAGTGTTGAGTCGGTACCTCAGGAGTTGGATAGATACTTCCAGCCGTGTTAAGACTCGCAGAGGCGCATCTACCATCAAACGTCCAACGCCCTCCAACACTTTGTGTTTTTCTCCTGCGCTGCTCGTCGCCTTTTCTTTTTATCGCCGGAGACTTGGCTGTGTCACCGCAGCGCATCAGAGCAGCTTCTATTAAGGGACCAATGGGAGGGAAATGTAGAAATGTACTGCGTAAATAATCCCACCGCCTCCAAGCTTCAGGAGTTTTTAACAACGCCCACACAGAGAAGGTATAGGAGCAGCAGCAGCACAGTTCTTCCCATCAGCGCATTATCATCATCATCATCATCATCATCATTCCCATCTCTCAGGGGCCTCGATCCAACCCTGGGCTGCAAATCACACTGACACCAATGAACAAAGTGTTTTCTCTTTTTTTTTTACAGTGCGACTGAAAAGAAAGAATAGCCTATAACCTATAAGAGAGGATGAGAAATCACTTTGAATCACACTGATCCAGATATGAACATGATGCATTATACTTCTACCTATATAGGCTTGGGTCATTTTAACTATATAGCTCACTGGTTTGGACATTGCTGTGATATCTGCAGGGCTGGCCAAAGTATTTTTGCGGCCCTCATAGCTGACACCTTTTTTTTGGCCACTTGAGTGTATTGGAACAAGCTGTGAACACAACACTGACGTTATATCACCTCATAAAGTTGTCTAATGAGTTAAATGGACTGGACTTGCTTTTACACCGATCAACCATAACATTAGGTCAGCATGGGTACCCTGACCGGTCTGCGGCTACGCAGCCTCGTACGCAACAAACTGCGATGCACTGTGTGTTCTGACACTTTTCTATCGGAACCAGCATTAACTTTTTCAGCAGTTTGAGCTACAGTAACTCTTCTATTGGATCGGACAACACGGGCCAGCCTTCGCTCTGCACGTGCATCAATGAGCCTCGGGTCTGACCCTGTCGCCGGTTAACCAGTTTTCCTTCCTTGGACCACTTTTGGTAGGTCCTGACCACTGCAGACCAGGAACATCCCACAAGAGCTGCAGTTTTGGAGATGCTCTGACCCAGTCGTCTAGCCGTCACTATTTGGCCCTTGTTAAAGTCGCTCATATCCTTACGCTGGCCCATTTTTTCTGTTTCCAACATTAAGTTCAAAGTTCAAAATGTTCACTTGCTGTCTAAAATATCCCCCACTGCCAGGTGCCATTGTAACGACATACTCAATGATATTCACTTCACCTGTCAGTGGTTATAACCAGCTAGCCTCTGTGTCTGTCTGCTGTTGTACAGTGGGTTTATCAGAGCTTTTTCACTGAAAACAGCTGCCTGCTGCCGCTGGTTGATGACAGCACTGAGACTGAACCAAAACAGTTAAGTTATGGGCTGTAAAACCAAAACAATGAGTTCAAATGCTCCACTGACCCTAAGGGGGAGCTGCAGTGTTGGTGATAATTCCTTGGGTTTTGTCAACAGTGTTGGGGAAGCTACTTTGAAAATTGTTTTTATTGGAATAGCTTAACTACTCCCCGACACTGCTTGTTAGTGCGAGCAACTGTTTTCACATTACACGCAATCATTTGGTCCATTGTTAATATAAAAATGATTAATGTAGCTTTAAAGCTGGGGGAGGCAGTTTATTTTAGTGTTATTTGGCAAAAATTACATAATAACCTTTCATTAAAATTGTGATTCAGGTGGAACCCCAGGGTAAGCAGTTTTTTGAAAAAAACAACCCAGAAAAAACGCCAGAATTTGGAAATACTGCCCTCATCCTGCAGCTCTCCTCTCTGTACCAAGCCTCCCACCAGAAGAGCAGGGGCACATGCAGGCGATGCCGTCATATAGCGGCAATTCTATGAGATACCATCCTGTTTTCTTTGCAAACTTGCAGGCCTGTAAAGCCCTTTGAGATGACGTACTGTGATTCGACGCTCTAGCGAGCTATAATATCAGAGAAAATGTTGCTAATAGTTCAGCCCTCTGCTAAACATAGGCATCATGGTTGCGCCACAGCGGTGAGCTCACGCAGAATGCTAAACTATTAGACAGATGGAGAGTAAATGATGCTTTCCCTGAGCTTCCGCCGTATAGCTACCGTAGCCGTGAGGCTAGGTCACAGCACTACTAGCAGCCGTAAACAGAAAGCAAAACTATTGGTGACATTTTCTCTCCATCTCTGAATCACTTTACCAATATTGTCAGACTCTCTTTTTGATAAGTCCGTCTTCCTTTTTTGGGGCTGCCTTGCAGTGTAGGCAGTTGTTGCCAATGCTGGAATAGCAATTTATGCACACACATCTGCATTTCTAGAATAGCCAATAGGAACGCGCTCTCTCTCTGAAGAGACCTGTGATTGGCCAAAGTCTCCCGTCATAGGCTAGATTTTCTAAAGCCTGAAAACAGAGCCATGAGGAGGTGCAGAAACCTAGTTCTCTCTCAGAACACTTGAATTATAATATGCTGAAAGGTTATTATGGATTTTTTCCCCCAGTGATGCCAAAAATAAACTGCCTATCTCCACTTTAAGTCCTTAGTATGCTTTAAACTAACAATGTGTCATCCTATCACATTCAAAGTGTTTATACAGAACCTGTTCCAAATGGCCACAGTGATGCAATGAATTGTACGCTCTCGTCAAAGGCTTTCAATATGTTGCACTCGGTTGTTCACGTGGAAAGTGATGTAAGTAGTTCTTTGAAGAACTTGAGAGAGACGTTTAACCCCTGCCTATACTTTCATATATTTGCACACCAATCACTGTGTGAAGTGGGTCTGATCGTCATATTGTCTGTACATTGTCGGTTACAAAATTGTCGGGCGCAGCTACCCCTGATTTGGGACCATGGGATGGAGATTTCAGACATTTTTAATGATCCGACAAGCACTACATATGCAGCATACTGACACCTTAAGTACAATGCTTCTTGGTACTCAAGAGGTAGCTGACAGTTCTGCTAAACTTGTTCTTGTACTGTACCTTTGAATTTTTCCTGAAGCACAATTTTATTTAGTGCAGTGTCTCATTGTTTGAAGTGATGATGCAACCAGGAGAGTTGCATGTCTATCCACGTGTTCCTCCAACAGATGAACATCTAACACTGTCTAATGGGAAAATGAATACACCAATACTTAGGTAAATACAAGCGCAAGGTTTTCACCCAACGGTGACAATAATAGGATACATGTGTTTGTACCTCCCTCGCCTCTCAGCAAATCTACACCTTCTGTATGTCACCATTACATTCATGTGGTTCATGTGGTCGGTAAAAGCCTTCAGGTTGCTTTATGTAAGAGAGCGGGGTCAGCGAGCGCTCGGTGTTGTAAAGTGGGAGGACCCGTGACAATTGGGGCTCATCCTATTTCAAGGTTGAAGCCTTTCAAAGCTCACTGTTAGACCAAGGCTACACTGTGGCTCTTCTTATCTTTGTTTTATAGGGGAGGAATGAAGAGAAACCTTGGGCATGTAACTGAGTGGCGCTACATTGGTACAGTCCTTTTCACTCTGGTATCAGAGCAAGTCTTTCACTTGGATGGATTTTGATATTTCTTTTTCCAAAATAAGAAATGATTTGTTATGGATAGTAGATGTCACACGACATTACACTCCTGTTGACACTATTTATTCATTTAAACCTTTATTTAACCAGACAAGTCAAGCCAATTGTCATTTACTGTACAATGACGACCTGGAGAAGTCCATACAAGAAATTATATCTATTTAAGTTTATTTATTTTGTACAAATCTAGACTACACTAATATAAAAAAAATAAATAATATAAAGTGCAGGAAGAGACAAAACCCCCAACTGGGCTTATTTGACATGTTATAGAATACACAAGATCAAAGCAGCAGTGGGTAGAATTGGAGCAAATATGATTAAGAAAAGTTATTTTTATAAAACCGTCACTTTTGCCTGACAGTAGTGCCTGAGACAGGTAATCTGAAAAAAATCATGTGTCTCTGTGTCCTCTGGTGCTCTTAATGGCATCTGCAGGATTTCACACACTGGAGGAAAACAACCAATCAGAGCTGATCTGGAGTCTGCCTTCCAGCTTCCGTCAATCACTTGCGACCAAACATTCAAACTAGGCAGCGCTGATGAAATATGAATCAATATTCTGTTACTTTAATGTCTATTTCTCTCCTCAAATGTTTTCAGAAACATCTTGTAATGTACTGTTTAGATGTAAAATTAGAAAGTTTGTGACCCGGCAGCCATGTTGAGATCTGTTGAGGAAATACCAAGCACCGCCCACCAGCCGGAGCACAGCCAATAGGAACGCTCTCTCTCTCTGAAATGACCTGTTATTGGTCAAAGTCTTCCGTCACGGGCTAGATTTTTTAAAGCCTGAAAACAGAGCCATGAGGAGGTGCAAAAGTCTAGTTGTCTCTCAGAACACTTGAATTACAATATGCTGAAAGATTATTATGGATTTTTTGCCCAATGATGCCAAAAACTTGTTGCCTACTGAAGCTTTAAGGTTAGGTCAGGGTTATTCAATAACAATAACCATGTATTTAAGGTTAGGGAACAATCGTGTTCCTGGTTAAAACACAACGTTTACTGTTAGTTGGAAACAGCAGTCTCTGGTGTTAAAGTCGGATCTTTCACACTTCTTATTTCACTCCTGACAGACAAAAGCCACCAATCCTACGGCTGCTAGAGAGAGAGGACAAAGGGGTGGAGAGATAGATCCACAAAAGATCAGACTTTAACACCTGCTGTCAGTGTTTGACAGTCTTCTCTTTTCAATGGCGACAGCCAGGAAGTTCTGTTTTGATGACGCCATTGAGACCCAATTGTGTTTGATGTGATGAATCACTTCCTGGCCCATGGATATACTGTATGATGATACAGTTTGGGGATTCAAAGCCTGAATACCGTATTGATAAGCATCTTTTTTCACTAAGCAGAACAGACCCTGAACACACTGAATGCAGTGCTCTATATAGTACAAGATCAAATCTGACACTACAAGTTACGCTCATGGATTTGTAGTGGACTTATAGCGTGTAGAACACAATTGTTACTATGGTTACCATGATGGTATTTCTTTTTTCAGCTGCATTTGTCCAGCATTATAGTTTTTTGAGGAAATCCTGGTTCTACTTTCTGTCAGGTTTTTTTTTTTAAAAAAGCAAAGAAAGAAAGACCAGAGCTGGAAAATCAAGCTGTTCTTTTCTATTATTTTTACCAGCATGTCATCCTGACACAGAAGAAGTTTTAGCTGAACAGACTGGACTTTATGTTGGGATCGATTCTTTGCAAAGTTATGGTTTGCCCATACGAGGAAGAATGATCATAAATACACCCATGGTTAAAGAATTACGTCAAATTTCAAATATCTCATTGTTTCCCCCGACTGGTGGCCATGGCTGGATTCATATGTGCAAGGTTCCTGGTGCAAAAATGAGCTGTGGGCCCCTGTTGACCCCATGTTTGTGGTAATTTGGTTACACACAAAATTAAAAGGAAGCTGTAGAAGAAGAAGTAGAAAGCAGGGAGAGCTGAACATGACGGTTATTACTTAAAACTTTTACAGTGCTTGTACGTCGACACTGTACAATGTGTTTTATATTTGCTTTTATGGCTTTATTATCACATCAACAGCAGTGAGCCGTGGACATTTGAGCTGCCCTATGAGGCAACTCTCAAAGAATCTGAGCAGCAATGAGGATTCTGCTGGAGAACTAATCCCCCCTTTAACGGAGGGCTGCAGGAATGAGTCCTAAAACCTGGAAATGAGTTCGCATTTTTGCAGCTCGGATTCCCTCGTCTCGAAGTCAATGGGTCTTTTTAATGGGTTTTTGGTTAAATGCCTGAAATGGTCTGTGGTCAACAGAAGCTTAGAGGTCCAGTGTGTAACATTGTGTGGGATCTACTAGCAGACATGTAATATAATATTCATAACTATGTTTTCATTAGTGTATAATCACCTAAAACTAAGAATTGTTGCGTTTTCGTTAGCTTAGAATGAGCCCTTCATATCTACATAGGGAGCGGGTCCTCTTCACGGAGTCCGCCATGTTGCTCCGCCTTGTTTCTACAGTAGCCCAGAACGGACAAACCAAACACTGGCTCTAGAGAGAGACTTTCACGTTTTACATTGCCTGAAGGTCACCGTAGTTCTCCGGCATGCTTGTGAAACTTCGGTAACGTGAGCCGCAAATTGCAAAACCGTGGTACCGCCAGTCGCCGTCTGATTTCCGTTGCTTCTAAAGTAGTGTTATTATGGTATGGATGGCCTCTGAGCGAGGCTCTCGGTGGCTCAGGTTACCGCAGTGTTGGAAAGGGAGGCGTGAGCGGAGGGGTACTCAGTTGGTTGCAATCTGCAACCGCTGCGCTAGATGTCGCCAAATCCTACACACTGTACCTTTAAGAGATATTAACGTTTTGTTCTACGACATATAATATGTCAATAAATGCCCCACTCATGAATTTTGAAGGTTTTACATGTCTTAAAAGAGGTGATTGCTAACAAGTGGCTAAATGAGACTGCTAAACGTCATCACGCTGAGCACTAGTCTGCCTTGAGCTTAGTGGTGGTGATGTAAAGTCATGCGGCCGTTTCTTTATAGCCTGACGTTATTTACCTCTGGCGATTGCATTTACGCCAGTGGACTATCTCCGGGTCTGACAAATGAAACCAATGCAGACTCCTCTGTTTGCAAAAAACAAGTCAGATTGTATAGAAGTCTATGAGAAAATGAGCCTACTTCTCACTTGATTTATTACCTTAGTAAACATTGTAAACATGAGTTTATGGTCTCAATCGCTAGTTTCAAGTCTTCTTCAATACAGCATGATGTTCATTTAGTAAATTGTGGTCCCATTTAGAGTCAAATAGATGATAGAGCAGGGGATGCTTTAGGGCGTGGCTACCTTGTGATTGACAGGTCGCTACCACAGCATTGTCCGGTCAGGGAGTTGTCCGTGTTTTCATCTTACAACTTTAAACTTTTCACAGTGTGTTTTCATTTTATGAAAGTTAATTGTAATATTTTGGTTGCCTAAAACTGTCTTATTTAGCGTTCAGTTTTACTTATCTCCACCCTCTTTTATCACTTCTGGTTGCAAAAAACGATGGCCAAGAACCAAGATGGCGACGGTCAAAATGCCAGACTCGAGGCTTCAAAACGGCAGTCCACAAACCAATTGGTGACGTCGCGGTGACTACATCCAATTTTATATACAGTCTATGATTCACGCTTCAAAATTCATAAAACTGGTGTTTATTTGTGAAGATTATCTTTCTGAACAAAACGTGTATAAACATTTGTTTGGCTTTTTGTCGAGGGATCTAGTGCGATGCTAACCTCCGGGTTGGCCAACAAAAATACGTCATCCCTGCAGCACTCTATAAACACACACATAGATTAAATAATGGAATCAACATAACCAATAATACAACACGTAAGGAGGAGGTTGTGGTGGTGGAGGCAGCTGCAGCAGGACATGATGTTGGCATGAAGGTATCAGCAGAGCAATAGTCAAAAATGTCAGGTTATAATGGGTTATAATGTTAACCTTAATGAATATAATTGGATGTTAAGTAACCAACTGGTAGCTGCACGGCTGACAAAGATGATGAATGAATGAAACAGAAGTGTAAGTGTGACTTCAGTGCTCTTTCTCATCTAATCCCATGCTCCATGAATAAAATACACCAAAAACCAACGCAGTATGCAGGACTAAAATATAGACGGTCTGCACCTTAGTTTAGTTTACTCTTACTTATCTATATATCAGGGACAATACCCATCTATGAAGAGAAAAATTAAATAAAACGAAATGGATTGGAGTGACATGTCTCTAAACACTAATACTCATACAGTGATTAAAATATCATTAATTGACTTAGAATTGGTTTCACTGAAATCTGAATAATTTAATATATTCATTGTATGGTACCAGTTGTGTTGAAATCCAGATTTTTTTTTTAGACTTAGATAAAAGAAAAGAGGGGTATCTCAGAGCTTGTTGCCGCTGACTATATGTTCAGGACATATTGTATGCACAGTGACAAAATGTGCTCCGTGTTTCCTTTATTCATATTTAAATATGATGAAGAAGCTCTGTTGTATGTTATTCATCTCATCTGTGTCCCTCTCTAAGGGTTTGACTGGTAAGTGTTTGAGCATCACGTTATTTCCTTCTTAATGAGCTTTTGTCACTTTTACCAAAAGGTTCCTAAGCAACCTGGAGTGGGATTGCTCTTTGTGGCCCTCCTCTCTTCTTTCGTCATTGTCTTGATCTGATGCTGCAGCCGAAACACTGTGACATTGGTGGCTGCACATCGATTTATTGGCTCTTCTCGTCTCTTATATTTACACATTGCTGTCTTTTATCATCCATTGATCCAGTCAGTATCATTCACCTGTAATGTGATGGTTGAGACACAGTTTAACGATATTTCTTATTGTAGAATTGTCTATGGGTAGGCTGCCATGCAAGGAGCCAACCTGCCCATCAGGAGCTAATCTAAATGCTCATTCACACACCGATGGCACAGCCTTCGGGAGCTTCCAAGTTGGGGTAAAGTGTCTTGCTCAAGGACACTTTGACGTGTGATCGGAGGAGCCGGGGATCAAACCGCTGACCTTCCGATTGGTGGACGACCTGCTCTACCTCTGAGCCACAGCCGCCCCGTATAAGGTAGCTTCATTATACCCAGAGGCCCAAACTGTGTAGTGGTGCGTATATGCAGGTATACATCGAATACTCACCGTCGGGCAGGGGGATTTACCATATACCCTTTGAAAAATAGCCAGAGATTTGTCCAGCATTTTGAGCCAGGCTGCAGCCAATCACACTACAATCTTTCATGCAATCAGTGGTGTTTACTGTGTAAAGGAATACTTTTTCGAACTTGAGCTTTTGAAGAAATTGATTGACACGCTTTTTTGCTCAGAAAAAAATACTACAAAGAGATGCAAAACAACTTTAAAGAGATGCAAAACAATCACAAAGTGACACAAATTAACAAAAATAGATGCAAAACAACTCCTAGGAGGGAGAGGCGTCCCATTGTCTCATAATCTATCCATCCAAAGAGCCATAACTTCCTGAAGTCTTGTCACCATGACGATGCCAGGCTACCAGCTGGTTCTAACTAAAATATCATGAAATATAAAACAGAGCAATACAGGCCTGTTTCAGATAAAGACATGGAACTATGTCTTTATCTGAAACAGGCCTGTATTGCTCTGTTTTATATTGCAACTGAGGTAAATAAAGAAATATAAAGAGAAATGAAGATAAAAGCTTTTTTAATTAAAAGGGCTTTTGTCACCACACTACGACCTACATTAGTCATTTCACACTTGCATGTTGGACTGTGGCATATCTAGCTTAACCCAGGTAGCTTATTGTACGTCCCAGTTACTGAGAGAAAGTGACTGTCACTGTGACGTTCCCAATATACAATGACCTTCAAACTATTGATGTATGTATTAGTCAAACTGGATTGTATGTCATCTTCACCGGTACTGTTAGCAACGCGCCCACGCCAGCACAGCCCCTTGTGTTTTCTTAAAGGCAGTGCTATTTTGGGTCTGAACACATGACCTTGATTCACAAGTGAATCACATTCAAAACAAAAGCCATCACGTCTTTAGCTTTAGTTCTCTTTTCTTGTTCTCACCCAAGAGGGGAGGAAGTGGAGAAGGTTGACTCATACAGGTACCTTGGGGTCCACTCCAAAGGAACAAAAAACTGGCCTGGACTCACAACACTGACGCTGTCTTCAGGAAGGGACAGAACAGACTATAGTCTTCCTGAGGAGACTCAGGTGTGTGTAACAGGCTGCTGCAGACTTTCTACCGGTCTGAAACAAGCGGCAACCTCCGGTGCTGAGCAGTGAAGCCAACGCGGACGTGCCAAAAACTGCAGTTCGTCGAATGGCCACGTGAGGCTGGCTCCAAAAGGGAGTCAATCCCCATAGACCCCCATGATAAAACGCCCAACTTTACAGCACCAATAAACATGTTTACAGCATGGTACAAAAAACACCTTTGGTCCTTTTAACTAATTTCCCCTTTCATGACAGCTGTACGGGAGGGGATTTTTTATATAACTCACCCGTTTCAATTATATTAAGGCTTAAAGTTATGCATAATTAAGAGCGTGGCCAGGTGAGTTCTGTCACAGCCGCTAGCTGTCTGCTAGGTGTCACCTCAGCTAATTAGAGTCACTGAATTTAACTTCTTGGCCGTGTTTGTGATGTTGCTGCCTTTTGGAGATATTTTCATGCACATATCAAACAAATAACATGGCTTAATTCTGTGCGGTTTATTGTACGACGGGCATCCTGCTGGCCAATGTTGGAGGACCTCTGTACCCGCATCAGTGTCCAACGGGATATGGGGTCCGTGAAACTTGGCTGAATACTGGAATAGCGGACAACGGCATATTACCGTGCCTCTTTTTATATATACAGATCTGACAGAACAGAGGAGGATGATTTATGCTGAATAACGTTAACGTTCATGCACAAATTGAAGGAGCTGACGACATTGCATTTCACTTTGTAGCGTTGTAACGTTACTTTGTGTGATTTCATGGGACAAATAAAGCTACATCGATTGATTGATTTAAAGAACTCTGTGCTCCAGTGTTTTTTCGGTGAGTGAAATTCTAATGTTAATATGATTTTATGTGTTAACACCGGTACCAAGTTATGGCATCCGGTCTTCTTCCATGCCGCAGTGCACGGCGCTCCACCCCACTCACTCGCTCAGAACATACCGGCAAAGTCTGTGGACTTTAGCTGGAGTGTTGGCCTCAACACAAGCCTAACTCGGAGTGAATACCTGTGATTACGAAAGGTGCAAAAACAGGATTCCTGCTAGAAAACTGAAACAGCTGTTCATTTGGAAAGGTTATCATGTATTATTTTACTCCTTTTGGTGTAACAAATAAAATGGAAAAACTGAAGTTTTGGGTGGTACTGATATCTGGTCTAGCCCAAGACCCGTATTATCCTGTATTTTTTATTGTGTATTGTTATGACCCAGCTCGCTAGGGTAAAGGGAAGCAACATAAAAACAGATTTTGTTGGTAAATTAAGTTATTTTATTTACAAGGAGTTTGATTTTCTGTTATAACAACAAATGGTGGTGAGGCAGACAAAATAGAAAAGGGGCTTGCGGGTGCTGTTAGAAATTAAGTAAATAAATAGAACAAAAGGAGGGCTCCTAAAAATGGGAGCTATGCAACTAATCTTACTACAAAGAAACAGAATGGAAAATAAAACCTCACTAATTAACTTTACGTAGTAAAACCAAAAAGATACAATCAAAACAGCACCCCTGCACACTAAGTTGCCACTCCGCAAAGGTTATCATATCAGAATATGTCCCACACACATGGAGGATTACAAAAGTCATTTCTAGACTTTGCCACTTCAGGTGGTACCAATAAGTGATTTTTTTGGTCTGGGCCCATTCAACCGCTGCCTCATCATCCTCTCACAGGGCTTCACAGTTTTAGCCTCTGATGGTACTGTGGAATGAGAAAGACTGTGTTGTGGTCAGACTCTCACCACTGTGTTTAAAGCCTGTGGAATAGCACACAGACATTGGTTGAGCGGAACTTTTCTCAAGCTTACAATCACCCAACACTAAAACTACCTCTTTGTGTGTTTAGCAATGATCAGCGAGGTAAAATGACTGTTTCTGTCAATGGAGTCTGGTGGCTTTGAGGAATGCATATAATGACTGTTTTCTTTTCTAACTCGATGAATTAAGGGTTTATTTAGACCAAACCACAGCTGGTGATTGTTGGAACAGTGGAAAGACTAACCGAAATGCTTTTTATGAGTTTTATTTTGTTTCTGTCGCGTTTGAATGAAGTGGGTTTTGATGAGATCAGCGAGGTAAAATGAATGTTGTCTGGTGGCTTTGAGGAAAGCATATTAATTGTATGTAATGTATGTTAATTAAATATAATAATTGTCCAAATCGTTGTTGATTTCATTTATTATATATTCATTTCAATGTGTGTGACGCAGAAGTCAGATGTTGGTGGGTGTTTGTGTTTTTTTCCAATGGGAAAGGGGCTATAGAGAAAACATAAATTACTACACAAATATCTACATGTTATGTAATACTCTTCCACAACTTTAATAATCATCAATCAAAAGAAATCTGCTGGGATCAAGGACATTTTTCCTAACGACTACAGTCCTTTAATCATTGAATCAGCCAGTATTAATCTCATTTAAGTCACAAAGCATTCAAACTCTCTCCTCCTCTGGGATGCTACTAGTTTCTATGGTTAATGGTATTGTAAAATACAAGACTGTAATAGTGCACATAGGGATCACTGACTCTCAGATAGACCGTGCTAAACATATAGCTACACTACATACTGTTATTATATAGTATCACAGTCAGTATCAAAGCCTGATACAGTATGTCTTCTTCCTCTGTGTCATAGAGCTCCATCCAATTTACAGACAATAAGTGAATGGGTGAATGCCGACACGTAGTGTAAAACACTTTGAGTGGTCGGAAGACCAGAAAAGCGCTATATAAATGCAAGTCCATTTACCATTTACCATTCATATCAGACAAAAACCTGCACAGAATGTTTCCCTACATGCATCAAGGACATTGAGCTGATAATACTGATGCTTTATACTCTCTCTCTGATTACACATTGCTTTGGTGAAGAAAAAGACCCATACCGTTGCTAGTGGTGGTCATAGCTTAAGATGAATGTGAACGGTGTTCAGACCATCCACTTGCCTGAGTAGGAGTTCAGTTCACTAGGTGCAACATATCCTCATATTAAGGTTCGTAGGATATCTTACGAAAAGTTAGTCCTCATTTTTTGTGTGTTTTCCCACAAATGTCCAACAACACGTGACAAATGTCCAGCAATAAGTCAAGTCAAAATAAACTTCCTTCTTCACAGGAAACAACTTAGTTAGGTTTAGGTGACAAAACTACTGAGTTATGTTTAGGCAACAAAACTACTTAGGTTTAGGAAAAGATCGCAGTTTGGGTTAAAATAACTCCGGAAGAGGCGTAACTTAAGTACGGAAGTTACGTGACAAATAAATCAACGTTGACTTCTGGTTTCAAATGGGACACGAAAACTGTCTCCTGCGATACCAGTATTTTTTGACCCACGCGTCCACCCCGACTAACTCCCTACATGGCGTTTTTTGCTCTTTATACTTCCTTGTTCAGGATTACATGGATTATGCACGAATTGATTTCATGGGATATACAGTATACGAATTACAGTACATTACTTTACGTAGGTATAGCTACGAACGTGTATGAGAACACACATGCTGGGTGAGAAGATCCACAGCAGAATTACAGCATATACATGAAAGTTAATTGAATCAAACAGTGGAGACAAATTTGCTGTCCATGCTAGTCCATGTCTACAGTGCAGTCGTTAAAGCAGATACTTTGGGCTGGTTTGAGACATTAGCTGTACTTTTCTACTATATCTGAATCAGGTTCTTCAGTGTTTAACTGTTGTCTTCCAGTCAGATGACAGTGAAGAGGAGGATCTCTGAGCTCCGGCCACCTGAAACAGCAGCTTCCGGTGGTCCAGCAAACCAAATAAGACTCTGATGTTTCTGCTCACCTCCTGAAGGACGAGGCTGTTTGTTTCTGCTGTTTTTTCAATAAATGATTAATCCACTCCTTAGGCTTTTTACAGCACTCTCTCTCTCTCTCTTTCTCTCTCTCTCTCTCTCTCTCTCTCTCTCTCTCTCTCTCTCTCTCTCTCTCACACACACACACACACACAGGCTGGGGTTTGACCGATTACAGTTTGCCGATATTTGTTTATTGACACGTTTTATATCATTCAAACTGAACCAATTCTACATCATCTCAAATGATCGCGGCAGAAAAGCAGCACAGACCACATTTAGTGCATCATTGGACAGAGATTCATCGAAGTGAGTTAGACAGAGCGAGGCTGACTGACACACACACACGTAATAGAGCTAATTAAAGCATGATCCCATTAGAGCCAATTAGAGCGCAATCTAACAGACATTTCTTGAACAAACACACATACAGTATATCATGCAAAATGCTGATACTGCTTGGTTGTAGCCACTCACTCATATCACTGTTTAGTGGTGCTGGGCAGGTGTAATGAGTAGTAGGAGGGGGGTATGGAGAAGGGTAAGTGTGGTTTAAGTTCCACTAGGTTTAATTACTGTGGCTTTGTCACGGCTGTCGCTGTTCGGTACCAGCACACACGGCACCCTTTGGCGTTGGTATGAAACACACCGGGTGTTCCATTAACTATGATGTAAACCCATCCACGGCAGCAGCAAACGCTCAGAGAAAGTGCACAGAGAGTGTAGTGACGTAGTGTAAGCCGGAGGGGAGGTGGAGGGGTCCAATAAACACAAAGCTTTCCTCC